>NC_061114.1:162685926-162842369 GCF_002878395.1 Capsicum annuum | reverse complement strand
ATATATGTGATTGCATAAATTTATTTGATTTGATTTTGAATTATGGCATTATTTTATCTTTATCCCTGAGTTACAAGCTAGCGTTCACTCATCTAATCATCTTAGGGCACTGTATCCCCATTAGATGCAAGAATCGGGCATAATATAATTCCTCCTACTTAGTGGCTTGGATTTGGGGACAACTTTGAGTTAGATTATAGTGGCGAGCTTTCATACTCTGGAAGACTCTATTTCATGCTATGGACTTCATTTCATTATCATTATTTCTTTGGTTTTGGTTTTATCTATGATCCGGGGCATGTCCTGACCGAATATTCTTTGATTCTTATTAGAGGATTTGTCAAAAAACTATGGGCATAGACGGTGTCAGTATTTGTGTTCTCATTGGCATTGGTATTGGCCTTGGGATTTGTATTGGTTGGACACTTAGTTGTGACTGTTTGGTTCTGGTTATAGACTTCATCTAATGCCTTTAAATTATTACTTTTTTATCTTGTTATATATTTAGAATTAATCCAACAGAGGGTGTAGGTTAGTTAATGGTTTTGGTTTTGGGGGTGGTCTCCAATCCTGGTTAGGCTTGAGACACCCGACACGACTAGGTTCTAGTTCAGACCGTGTCATAAGATGGCATCCATATCCTATATTTGGGAGGATATAAGATTTGTTTTTGAAAATATCACCTTGTTTATTGCATATCATGCATTATATCTCTATTGGTTCTTATATTCTCATTTGTTTTACTCTTTTGCAAATGTGCAGGATGTGTGCTATAGTGGATGGGGATAGGGCCCCCAAGCTTGTAGCTAGGTTATCTATTGAGGTAAGGATTAAATGTGTGATTAAGTTTAGGATAAATTTATATCCCAACTCAAGGTCTAGATAGAGAGCCTTAACCAGATCTGATTATTCATTTTGAGCTGAATTGCATTAGGGGATCAGCCGCCATAGCAGTCGATTGGCCAGGTGACAGTCTAGGCCCACTTATATTTATAACATCTTTTATCTTTTGTGATGCCTTGGTGTAGCTATTGAGTATGGTTGGTGGCCAGTATATGGATGTGACCCAGATATCGGGTTTGGGGGAAGCCATGGTGGATTTGGTATATGAGTGCAGCCTGCAACTGTAGCTCCCAGAGTAAAGGTTCCCCCAACATTGGTAGTTCCACAACCAGTAGTAGATCAACTAGTCATGGCTTCTGAGGAGCAGAAGATATTGAGTTGGATTCTTAGATTAGATCCACCAAGGTTTGTAGAGGCGACAGAAAAGGATATATTTGATCTTCTTACCAACTATGAGGCGAGTTTGCATAATTTGGGCCTATTTGAGTTACATGGTTTGGATTACACCATTTTCCAGTTTGATAAAGTTGCAATGCAGTGTTAAAAAAGGATATCGTGACTCTAGAAAAACTGGATATATGCTAACTTTGGGTCAGTTCTTAGAGTCTTTCTTTAAGAAGTATATGCCTCAGAACATGTGTGATTGCCTCAAAGATGAGTTCACAAGGTTATAGTAGGGTTCCATGACAATGATAGAATATGAGATGAGATTTCATGAGTTAGTGTGATGCCCTGAATCTGGTACCTGAAATGCTACATGGTGCTCATGACCTCGAAGGACCACAAGCTAACCCATGACGGATATCTATACCCGTATACTGCATAATATACTGTATGATTACGAAAACATAAACTGAAAGGCCATAAGGTTCAAGATTGTAATATAACTGATAAAGATATAACTTCTGAATGGGGTATGAAATACCCAAGACCAAACTTAAATAATATGATAGTCTGAACATGATATTCTGGAAATTCTCTAACTGACTAAACTATCTGAATGAGGAGTTGATGGGACATGTCCCCAACTAACTCCAACTAATAAATTACTTAATAAGATAATAAATAAATGATCATGTCATCGAGAGATGAGGACACACTGCTAACTCTGACTGCAGAGACTGGAATGCTACTGATGCTCTGGAGCTCGTGCTTCTAAACCTATGGTATTAGACACCATAGCGCAAATGCATCAATACTTTGAATATACTGGTATGCCTGGAAGGTAGGCTGAATGCATGGGGTTCATATGCATGAACAATACTGGATAACTAACTAATATGAATGTGAGAATATATGCATGAATAAGTAGTAACTATATTTGAGATCGTGATAACATGAATTTACTGATAACTAATATGACTGATAACTGAATTTTGATGACTGATATAACTAATGACATGAGTGACTGTATCTAACAGTACTGAATCTAATGGAACTAGATGAGTTCCATACTATATCTGAGTTGACTGTATCTGACAGTCCTAAAGTTTGTAGAACTATCTGAGTTCTATTGCTGAGACTGAATGACTGTATCTGATAGGCTTGAATCTGTAACTGAAACTGTGGGAAGTAGCTACTAACCGACATGCCCCTAATATGCCATTATGGCTGAGTTGGGGTCCAATTTGTAACCCCAATTAGAAGGGTGTCAATACCATGCCACTGGTAAGGACAAGCTTTGAGTGACCCTCATCTGACAGTGTCCCTAAAAGAGAATAGTAGGGCCCTCATCTGACAGTGCTTATCCACCTCATCAACCCTCATCTGACAGTGTTGATGCATCAACCTATGCTGGCTACATAGTTCTGGAATGCAAGGATGACTTCTAAGAATCACACCCTCATCTGATAGTGTGCGTTCCCATCCTTGGATTCACTCGGTGCTAATTTCTACTCCCATATGAATAGATACTGAACATAGATTACTGAACTTAACTGGACTAAATTACTAAGTTCCATTGACTGAAGGACTAGTACTAAGATTACTGTAGTACTGAGTTTTCCTGAGTCACATGACTGACTGAGTTCTATGGATCATGGTTTGACTGATGATATCGTGAAAACATGACACTAAAGCTAGGCACACAACTATATTTTTTCGGGTACAAGTACCCCTAGGACTCTATGGAAGGAAACTGACAAGGCGTGACATTCTTGAATACATGACTAATATCAACAATATATAATCCATTGACTAAGACATTTCATCAAACACTTGACATACATAACTTATACATGAATGGGGATTTCATAATATCATACTAGTATCGCATTTTTACTTCATATAGGCATTTAATCAAACAAGTGGGGAGCATGCTTTTGTTATACACTCATCAACACATACAATAATCAAGGATACATCAATCAACTTTTAAATTGAAGGGGGTTTATCATGATTATTATGCAAATCATCACATACTAGGGTCAATCATTGGAATATGTAATTGAAAACATGAATCAAAACCACTCAACATCATGAACATAAACTTCAATTCAATTTAAATCATGAACATTCACAAATACCCAAATCTTGGATTTTGAAAAGAGATTTTTGAGCTTCATGGGTGAGAGAGACCCGTGAATCAACATATGACATACCTTACTTCTTGATTTAGCGAAGATTGATGGAGAGACTTTCTTGAAATTGAATCCCTAATTGAAACCCTGGCTTGTTCTTGAGAGAAAAATGAGAGAAACTAGTATATTTTGGATTTTAAATAGCTGAATCTCATGTTAAAGGGGTTAAATAGGAGTGAGAAATTGACCCTTTTAACCCTGTATGTGTCTTTTAATTTTAGTAAAATTTTCCCAAATTGGACCCTTGGCGCGATGTGGCGCTATCACGCCGTGTTACTTGAATTTGACAACTGGGAAATTGAGGGATAGAGCGATGCGGAGCCATTGCGTTGCCACTTCATTTGCATCCTAGAAGTTTGTTGCGACACGACAGTATCGCGAACCCCTACTAGAATTTGACAACTATTATTTTCTCCTGTGGCGCCACGCGCCACTGACTAATATGAAGCTGTTTTATGATAGGAACTTGAAATAGTCGTAACTTCTTACCCAATTATCAGATTTAGGCAAATTTTATATAGATGGAAAGGTTTTTGAATTTCCCACATTAAAAAAATTGAAACTCTTGAAAATTAATCATGGAATAAACATCATTTAATTTAGAAGCTAACACTTAACATTCTTGGGACAAAAAAATTTAGTTAAAAAACTTTGGGGTATTACAGTTAGCCATACATGCAGCCATGCTTCTACCTACTGAGATGAGGGAATACAATGCTTTAGTGAGTCCGATATCTATAGGAATATCTTATGTTAACATTGTTGATTATTCTCAGTGTTTGTATGCAAAGTTTTCTAAGTGTGAGTTATGGTTAATGTTGTGGCTTATTTGGGTCATGTTGTTTCTAGTAAAGGGATCATGATGGATCCACATAAGGTTTTGGTGGTTAAGAAGTGGTCTAGACCAATGGCTCCAATCGATATTCAGAGCTTCTTGGGTTTAGACAGCTATTATAAAAGATTTGTGGATAGTTTCTCTTTTATTTCTTCCCTACTGACTAAGTTGACTTAGAAGAAGGTGAAATTCTTATGGTTTAATGCTTGCGAGAGTAGTTTTTAAAAGCTAAAGTATAACTTGACTTTGGCTCCAGTCTTGACTCTGCCTGAGGGAACTAATGGTTTTGTTGTTTATTATGATGCGTCCCATGTAGGATTGGGTTGTGTGTTGATGCAACATGGCAAGGTGTTTTCATATGCTTATAGACAGTTAAAATTTCATGAGAAGAATTATCTGACTCATGATCTAGAATTGTTAGTTGTGGTGTTTTCACTAAAGATCTGGCAACATTATCTATATAGGGTCCATGTTGATATCTTTTCAGATCATAAGATCATATAGTATGTGTTCACTCAGAAAGAGCTAAATCTCAGGCAAAAGAGGTACCTTGAGTTTCTAAAGGACTATGACATGAGTCTCCACTATTATTTGGGTAAAGCTAACATGGTTGTTGATTCTCTTAGCCTGTAGTCCATGGGAATCTTGTCTTATATGGATGAGGAGAAGCAAGATTTGGTGAAAAATATTCACTGTTTGGCTTATCTTGGAGTCCATCTCTTAGATTCTGAGGAAGGTGGTGTGATTGTTCAAGAGGTCGCAAAGTATCTCTTGTTGCTGAGGTGAAGGTGAAGAAGTTTTTAGATACTATTTTGATGTAAATAAATAATGATGTAGGTAGGCATAAAGTGATGGTTTTTGAGATTGGTGGTGATAGTAGCTTTAGGTACTAAGGTAGATCATGTGTTCCCGATGCTGATGGGTTGTGAAGAAGGATTTTGGCCGAAGCTCATAAGTAGCATTATACTATTCATCCTGGTTTGACAAAAATGTATCATGGTCTTAAGTAAATTTATTAGTGGAATAATATGAAGAAATATATAGCAAATTTTATAGCTAAGTGCATAGTATGTCAGCAAGTAAAGATGGATCACTTGAGGACCGGTGGGTTAACTCAAGAGATTGAATTGGTAATGTAGAAATTAGTGATAATTAATATGTATTTTTTTTTACTGGTCTTCCATAGTTTTGCAAGCAGTTTGATTCGATTTGGGTCATCGTGGATAGGATGACTAAGTCTACTCATTTCTCACCAGTGAAGATAATTTCTTTTTTGAGGATTTTGCCAAGTTTTTCATTGAAGAGATCATGAAGTTGTATTGTACTTCAGTCACTATTATATCTGATCAGGGTACCCAATTCTCATCTCACTTATGGAGGTCATTCTAGC
This sequence comes from Capsicum annuum, assembly GCF_002878395.1. NCBI lineage: Eukaryota > Viridiplantae > Streptophyta > Magnoliopsida > Solanales > Solanaceae > Capsicum > Capsicum annuum. The sequence goes on along the minus strand of NC_061114.1, from coordinate 162,836,722 downwards.
GAGGCTTGGGGCCTAAGAAGACCTTTAGTACCTCTTTCCACCCGCAGATGGATGGACAAGAGGAAAGGACTATTTAGGACTTGGAAGGTATGTTTTGGGCTTATTATTTTAATGTTGGTAGTTGTTGGGTTGACCACTTGCCTCTTATAGAATTTGCCTACAACAATAGTTATCACTCTAGCATTTGTATAGCTCCGTTCGAGGCCCTATATAATAGGAGCTATAGATCTCCTATTGGGTGGTTTGAGGTTGTTGATAATAAGTTGTTTGGCCCTGAGTTGGTTGACCAAGCCATGGACAAGGTGAAGGTGATTAGTGATAGACTTAAGGCCGCCCAAAGTCGCCTAAAGTCCTATGCAGATGTAAGGAGAACAGAGTTGGAGTTCATTGTTGGTGATTGGGTTTTCCTAAAGATGTATGCCATGAAGGGATTGATGTGGTTTGGTAAGAAGGGAAAGCTTAGTCCCCATTATGTTGGTCTGTACTTGGTTTTGAAGAGGGTTGGTAATGTTGCATATGAATTAGAGTTTCCTTCCAGCTTGAGTTCCATTCACCTGATGTTTCATGTTTTGATGTTGAGGAATTACGTGGGTGATCCTTCGATGGTTGTTTCTTTGGAAAAGGTTGGTATTTTGAATTCCTTATCCTATTAAAAGGTCTCAGTTGAGATTTCGGATTGGCAAGTCGGTCGGTTGAGGACTAAGGATGTGGCTTCGGTAAAGGTTCTTTGGAGGAACCAAGAGGTTGAGGAAGCTACTTGGGAAGTCAAAGAGGACATAAAGTCCAAGTATCTGTTCTTATTCCCCGTTTCATATAATTGTACTTGAGGTATAGGTATTCCTTCACATCTTTGTTTTTTGTCTTTGTTAAAGGTAAAAGTAGTGGCATGTGGAGTCAAATCATGCTAATAAATGCCTTTTTCTATCGTTCGAGGATGAATTATCCTAAGGGGGAGTATGTAATGCCCTAGTTTTTGTTCCTTGAAAATTTCTAAAATTTTATCCTTACGATCCCGACGATGACTCCTCTGACGAATCGTATAGAGTCATGTTGAGTCGTAGGTAATAGATCATAACTTAATCAGAACAAGTGGCTTAGTTTTCTTCTTTGAGTACGTGTGGCTCTTTGATAGTCGTCAAGACTTCTTACACGTCGTAAGGACCAATTCATAAGGTGTCCAAAATGTTTGGCCTAAGACATTGCCTACATTAGGACTTGAGGCCACGAGTCATAAAGACTCATGACGAGTCGTTATGTCCCAATCGTAGGATGTCCAGAGTTTCATATAAAATTTCTTATTGTCTTGAGTATGAGAAGTGGTTACGAGTTAGTGGTATGAATCATAGCTAGGCCAGTGTAGGGTTTTGGTGGTTCAGTCTTGACTATGACTCCTTGTGATGAATCTTAATATGTCCTTACGAGTCGTATAGTGACCGATAGTCACTGATGGCTAAATTTTATCTTTTAAATTGAGGGTACTTTGGAGAATTCTCTCCTTACCCAATTAAAAACCCTCATCCATAAATCACCTAAGGGGTTATATTTCATCATTAATGTACTCAAACATTTCAAATGCTCTCTCAAATTCTCTCAAGTAGTCATACCTCGTGTTTCCAAAAAGTAGGTTATCCAATGGCCTTAGGGTTTAGTTTCGTCCGTAAAACTTAATATTTCACGCATGTTACTTGTAAGACCCCGCAAAATATTAAGCTTAATTAAGTCCTTTAGGCTTGTCAAGGGGTTTCAGACTTAGAATATTTTAGCTAAGTACTTAGACTTAGTGTCATTTTAGCCTACGAAGGTTGGAAATCTTATTGCGTGACCTTTACGTCCATTAAATGTTGATTTTTAGGTTTTTTCATGATCAAGAATTCCCATAGGTATTCTCGGACAAGTTTTAAAATTTTCAGACTTCGTTTGAAGCTCCTTTGGAATCCCAAAATAATGGATCAACGCGATCTTGGCGCGCCGCGTCTACTATTGCATTGATTAATCATTTCCCCAGCTACCAGTGTCCAATTCCAGGGAATCGATGTGAACATGGCGCAATGCGTTGGCTATCACGTCGATGCCATTGACGCACTGCGTCGACCTGAGCGTCAGTAGCCCAATTTCCAGTCATTAAAAGACCATATTCTTGGTGGTATTTAGGACTTTTCCCCATGTCCATCAGCACCCAAAACACAAATTAAAGCCCTTTGGAGAGAAAATATACTCATTTATTCTCCAATTAGCTAAAGAATAAAACCCTAGGTGTTCAAATTTCAAATCAAGAACTCAAGATTCAACCATAAACTTTCAAAAATTCTTCAATAAAGGTATGTGAAGTGTTCAACCAAGGGTCTCTTCCACCCTTGGAGTCCAAGAATTATTTTTTAAACTTCAAGTTTATGAATTTCAAGAATACCATGATGGGTTTGATAATATTCATGTTTATAATAATTATTTGAGTATCAAATCCATGAGTTATACTAAGTTTCATGTGGAGTTTATTGATTTATATGTCTTACCATGTTAAATCATGTTAAAGCCTTCCAATTGTGAATTTGATGATTGAATTGTGTGCTCACTTGCTGATTAGTGTTATGCGCAGATTCTATGCCTTCTAAGTGTTTGATAAATTGTTCATGTGAATTATTAAGAGAATGAAATCATGCAAGTGTTTGTTAAAATTCCCCAATGAATAAATGATTATCAAGTTTATAGTTTATATGTTTCATGTTTATGCCATGTCTCTTAAATCATGCTATCTAGTCCTAGGGTACTTGTGCCCAATAATTTAGCTGATTACCTAGAGCCATGGTCAGTCATAGGATAGTATCAGTCACATCACGATTAGTAGTACTCTCAGTCAGTTATAGAACTCAAGAAAACTCGGTAGAGTTAGCAATATTTTATTCTAACTTAGTATTCAGTTCAGACCTTAGTAAACTCTATCAGTTAACAGAATTCAGTAGTATTTCTTCAGTCAACGGAACGTAATAAACTCAATTCAGCTTAGTTAAATAGTACTCTCAGTAATCATTCAGTCCAGCTTAGTATAGGCTAGAAATCAGTTCAGTGTCTATTCAGTTGGGAGTAGGATTCAGCACTGAGTTAACCCAGGGATGGGGGCATTCCTATCAACTGAGGATTTGACCCTTAGTAGCAATCCCTACATTACAGAAATATGTAGCCAACATAGGTTGAGATATCTTCCTTCCAGACATTATGAGGGTTGATACTTCTCATCCATGTTATCCTACCAGTGAGGGTTAATAAAAGATCTTACTATCTAAGAGTGTTAACTCACAGCTTGTCCTTACCCGTGCCATGGTATTGACATCCTTCCAACTGGGGTTATAGGTTGGACCCAAATCAGTTAGAGAAAGGGCATGTTGGTTAGATGATTACTTCCCACAATTTCAGTTTCAGTCTCAATCTTAGAATAGAACTCACTCTAGGTTTACAGATTCAGAACTATTAGGCATAGTCACTCAGCTCAGTATAGAACTTAGTATAGTTCCCCAGAATTCAAGACTTTCAGATACAGTCACCAAGTCATTAGTTATACAGTATTAGTTATCGAGTAAATTAGATGATCAGTATTCAGACTAAGTGTTCGGTGTTATCATGATCTTAGTTATAGTCTATGTTTCATACATGTACTCTTACTCAGTCATACTCATGTTATTCAGTTATTATTGTTAATTCTTATAAACCCATGCATTTCAGCCTACCTCAATGAGCATACTAGTACATTCAAATTACTGACGCATGCTTTTAGCGCTATGATATCTTATATCATAGGTTCTGATGCATGAGCTCTAGAGCACCCTCAGTAGACCATACTTTCAAAATTTAGCATAGTGGTGAGTCCTCATAGTTCGAGGACATGATTACTATTTATAGTATTTTATTTTATGTTAGTTGGGGACTTGCCCCATCAACTCCACAGTTCAGATAGTTAGAGGCTTCCCAGACTAGAGTATTTCAGACAATTATTCAGATTTCAGTTCTGCCTTTCAGTTTTGGTATTTATTACTGCATTTAGTATTATTTACAGATTGAACCTTGTGGCATGTTTCCACCTAATTCGGCATATTATTTAGTATTATTGTTCAGTTATTTCAGTAGGTACCATTTATGGGTTAGCTTGTTGTCCCTCAGGATTATGAGCACCATGTAGCGTTCGAGGTACAGACTCGGGGCATTACAAAATTTAGTGCCAAAATTCAGAGAAGGCAATCAAGATAGGGCATCAGGCCTTAAGCCCCAGGGTTGTGTTAGCAGTACCCGAACCAATCCCCTTTGCAAGAAGTGCAGCAAAAACCACAAGGGTATTTGTAGAGCTGGCAGTGATGTGTGTTTCAAATGTGGCAAGCCAGGCCACAGTGTCAAACAGTGTCTTCAGGTGGGGTCAACATAACCATCCCCCAGCTCAGTCCAGTCGCCTGAATCAGTTGGGTGCCTCTTCTAGTGCCACCAGTGGGCAACGCCCAAACAGACTTTATAATCTTCAATCCCGATAGGATTAGGAAAGTTCTCCTGATGTGGTCACTGGTACATTATAAGTTTTCCATTTGTATGTTTATGCTTTGCTAGATCTAGGAGCTTCTTTTTCTTTTGTTACTCCATATATAGCAGTTGATTCCGAAGTTAGCCCTGAAATTCTAGTAGAGCCCTTCTTAGTTTCTACCCCAGTGGGTGAACCTATCACAGGTCAGCGGGTATACAGGAACTATACGGTTATGATATCTCAGAAAGTCACTTCAGCAGATTTAGTTGAATTACAGATGACTGATTTTGATGTCATTCTCGACATGGATTGGCTTCATTCCTTCTATGCCTTAGTTGACTATAGAAATATAATTGTCCAATTTTTGTTTTCGAATGAACTCATCCTAGAGTCAAAGGGTAGTATTTCAGCACTTAGAGGTTAACTTATTTCTTACCTTCGGGCTAGAAAGATGATATCTAAGGGATGTGTCTACCATCTCATTTGAGTCCACGACTCTAGTTCAACAATCCCTACTCTTGAATCAGTGTCAGTAGCATGTGAATTCCTAGTTGTGTTTCCTAAATATCTTCTCGGAATTTCTCCCAAAAGGAGAATTGATTTTGAAATTGACCTTCTCCTAAATACTCGACCCATATCTATCCCACCATATAGAATGTCTCCAACAAAACTTGGAGAATAAAAGAAATAGTTAAAGGGTCTCTTAGATAAGGGATTCATCAGACCTAGTGTGTCTCCATGGGGCGCACCAGTGTTATTCGTGCATGAGAAAGATAGTTCTCTCAAAATGTACATAGATTATGGTCAGTTGAATAAAGTTATGGTCAAGAACAAGTATCCACTCCCCAAAATTAATGACTTGTTTGACTAACTTCAGTGTACCAGTTATTTATCTAAGATAGACCTCAGATCAGGCTATCATCAGCTCAGAGTCAGGGAAAGTGAAATCCCCAAAATAGCTTTTGAACTCGGTATGGTCTCTTCAAATTCTTAGTCATGTCCTTTGGTCTTACCTATTCCCCAGCAGCTTTCATAGACTTGATGAACCGTGAGTTCAAGTAGTCCTTGGATATGTTCGTCATAGTCTTCATAGATGATATCCTTGTTTACTCCTGTAGTGATTATGATCATGCAGAGTATCTCAGAATAGTATTGCAGACTCTCAAAAACCATTAGCTATTCGCCAAATTCAGTAAATGCAAATTTTGGCTAAGGTCAGTAGCATTCCATGGCCATATAATTTTTGGTGATGGCATTAGAGTTGATCCCCAAAAGACCAAAGCAGTGAGAAAGTGGCCCAGGCCCATCTCTCCATCAGATATCACTAGTTTCTTGGGTTTGAATAGCTATTATTGATGGTTTGTTGGGGATTTTCATTTTATTATATTAGAATCTCTGATACTAATTTAACTAAGTTTTGGGACTATCTTATGTATTTCAGTCATTTATTACATTTATTCAGCATTTTTCCTTCTCTTCTCTTGGTAGTTCACTAGTAGTTGTTCTAGACTATGGGTTAGCTTACCTATGGTAATTCATAGTAGGTGCTATTATGACTTGATAATTGGGTCATGAAAAATTAGTATCAGAGTGAGGTTACTGATATGTTGGTAGAAGAGCTAAGTGTCTAGTAGATTCTTGTGTGTCGGTTTGGAGACATTTGTAGCCTATCTTCGAGAGTTTACAAAGAATTCTTAGGAAATTTTATTCTTTAATCCTTGTCGTCTGTCCATATTTTTATGAGCCTCAAGTATGTTCTTTATCTCTATTCTATTCCAGATGGGTGACACAATGATATTGATAGATGTGGATGGGACTTTGGCATATATTCCCAGGGCTTCAGTACAATAATAGAATAGGGTGTTAAGATGGATGTTGAAGATCTTCATCATTTAGGGAAATTCAGGGCCTACCCTGGCTCTTGTAGGGTTTGTGACCACTTCAGCCTTTTGAGATTCGGCATTAGAGATTTTGAGACTTATTATGAATACCTCACATCTAGGGATGACATCCAGTCCTTTTAGTACTTATTAGGTCGGAGTTAGGTTTGATGGTGTTCAACAAGGTTCCTTATCAATTTTAAAGTATAATATTAAATTTCTTTAGTAGGGCAGACATATTGCTATAACATATCTATTAGATCATTATATTATGCATGAATTTATTAGAGAGGTTAGCACTGCCACTCTATCTGGCATCGGAGCACTTGATAGCAGCTAGGGTTTTCTTCTCTCAGGTTGGTTATCATGCAAGTTCCATAGAGAGAACATGCATTGAGATTTATGGAGGTGTTGATAAGAGGCCATGTCATTAGTACAATGCTATTGGTATTTCATTAGAGAGTGAGGATTCTCGTAGTACAGGTCAGCTTCACTTTTGTCCTATCAATTCTACACAAGTATCATTTCGGACTATAGGTGTCTCTTAGATTAGTCGTGGTGATCACAACAGACAGAGTTCTTATTAAACCTTGCAAAGTAGTCGATATAGGTCTTTAGGCTATAACGACCATTCTATATTAGTGACAACACCTCAAAGTATTTTAGAAGCTTATCATGGTTTGGGTGTGATTAGACATTGGTCTAGAGAGTGCCCCAGATGTGAGCTAGTCTCTAGATAGAGTTAATATATGTTCCCCACCATCCTAGTGCTTTACGTATTTTATGATTATGGAGAGGATGTCCATTCAATATGGAGTACCCTCAGCATTAGTTAGTTATCCAGTTAGGGTCAACTCATATTTCTCACCAGGTTAGGGCTTCAGGGGTTTGCTATAACTGTAGAGAGATTAATCAGTGGTCTAGAGAGTGTTCCTAGCATGGGATCATTAGTCATTAAACTCATTTAAATTATTCTCATAGTGATGTATCACCTTCAATTAGAGGTAATGTACTTAGAACCTCAGTTATTGATTGAAACACTCAGTTTAATTTTGGACCCACTCAGATTCTTACTCTTTTGGGTATGCCAAGCATGTGACTTTGGATTCCTCCATGATAGGTTTAATTTTCTTTCCTTCCTTTACCTTTTTTATTTATATGTATCGGGCTTCTCGTGCCCATCGATAATTGTATGCCTTGGTAGATTTATATTGGTTGTTGGGTGCCTTGATAAGAGGTCATAATTATATGACTACCCTTGTACATTATTTCCTTTATTAGTGGATGCGGTAGATCAGCATTGATATTTCCCTATAGTTGTATCTTTTGGGTTCGAGCCTCATTTACCTTCGCATTTTAGCCTTCTTATAACCCTAGAGTAGTACTTGCTTTCTTTCTTTTGTACCACCTACACATTATAGTGGTATGTATACATTGTTATTATTATTTTCATTATTTAAGGTTTATCAATCCTTTCTTGGTAGACAACTATACAAGTATTATTTAGTTAGAACTCTCTTCCTTGTGGTTCTTGTTCGTTAGTTTGCGCGGCTAGCTTGGTTAGATATTTTTTTTCTTGTAAAAAGGTGAGGTTGGTAATTTTCCTCTTTTGTTGGGTATTCTAGATCAATTTTGGAGTGTATTATGGTAGCAAAGGTAAGTTGACCTTCCATGGTTTTGTTATAGTTTTAGAGTTCGTGATTGGGTTGTGTAGCCTATTTTTTAGGTTGACCAGTTTGGTGTTCATTCTTTCAATTTGACTATTTCAACACCCGATAGTGGTTTTGATATTGATTTGATAGGTTTTGGATTCTACGTTCAGGTTTATTGGGTTCGCCTCTTGGTGATAGCTTTAATCTTAGTATTAGTGTGGGGTTGGGTACTCTGTTCTTGCCACAATATGGTTCTTTCTCCAAGTATAGTTAGAGAGTTGTAGATTGGTGATCTTTTCTGTGACCATTTCCAATTTTGTAAATTAAGTATTCATTGTCGAGCTAGATTATTTAATTTACTATTTTCCAGCTAAGGTTGCATTTCTCTGAGCTGCTAGAGTTTTGGTTATTATTTGTGTAGTTTGTAGCCTTGGTGAGTTCTCAAGCATGCTTTGGTGGTTCATGCCCTCCACCAGATATGGAATTATTTTCTTGTGTTTTTAGCTAGTGATTTATCCTCCATTGCTATTTTGTTCTTCCACTACATTTCAGTTTTGGCTCTGGCATGATCCAATAAGGATATGTCTGATTTGGATGCTAAGGTTGATTTGGGTATTTGGCCTTAGATCAAACTCGTTATCTTAGTTTTGAATTTTATGCCTTGAATGGCTATTTGGATGTTATGATAAACTTGGAGTATGGATTCTTACATGACTATAGGTTTGGTTTGGGCAGTGAAGATCAAACGGTTCAACTTTAGTGTTGAGATTTTAGTGGGAAGTGGTACAACTTAGGTTCATCCTTCATTACCAGATTTGTCTTAGTTGGGATTTCATCTATAGGATGTCTAAGCATGCTCCATGTCTAGCTATTTGGTTTTCTTTAGTTCAGATGGATTGTGGATGATAGGTGTTCAGATGGTAGTCCATTGGTACAGTTTGATTCCTTTAGCTTTGACCTCAGATTTTAGTTATTATTGGGAATTTTGGATAATTTCCTTAGCAAGAGTAGTATGCATGGGTCTTATTAAACATGGCTTCATCCTTAGTTGGTAGACATCCTTAAGTGGATCATTTAGTGGTAAGTGGTTGTGCTTCAAATTTTTGGCTTTTAGTTTCGATGCTCATCTAGACCATTTGTAGTAGTGGAATGGATTATAGACCTTGGCTACCTCCATTTGTGTGCCCAGGTAACACCTAATGGGTTAGTCTCATGCTTTCCATTATGGATTTCGGGTAGATCAACTTCCGTTGTTCTAGTTTACTATGATGGGATTGCATGGACAGAACTAGAGTGACTATCTGCATGATTTGGAGTAGATAACAAGTTTGGAAAGGCAAAAGAAGGTTAAGTTTGGGTTTAGGAGTTTTTTGCATGACTCATGCCTTGTTTTTTCTTTTACTTGGATGAGACTTTATTTGGTTGTGTTGTATCAGTGTAGTATCAATGTGTTGTGGTTTGGATTTGTGTGCATTAGCCTTCCTCTCTGTTCAGTTAGAGTTCAGTTGGTGCTTGAGGTTGAGGTTTGGTTGTTTTTGAAAGGAAGAAAGGATGTTGGTGTAAAAAGGGATACTTATAGAAAAATCCCTCGAAAGTGTTGTCTCTTCTTGGAGGTTATTTTGTGGAGTCCTCCTCGAATTCACATGCGGGCCTAGTACCTTTTCCCTTTGAGTTTTCATGCTTCTTGTATCCATTGACTTCTGCGGATGAAAGTTCTTTTAATAGGGGATATTGTAATGACCCTTTAAGTCATTTTCTCAATTTGTGTGCACCTCTAGAATTTCACCTTCTCACATTGGATATTGGTCATTTATGACTTTCCAGAACTATCAGTTCGGCTATTCGATAGTTCATTTGGATTTTAGGCTCATTTTCTTATTTTGGAACTTTTATTTTTTATGATTTGGTCTCAAACCAAAACTCTTAGTAGATGACCTCAGATGTGAATTCAGATATGCTATCAGCTCTAGAATGTTAATTTTAGGGTAGAGGAACCCTTGGTTCAGGTCCCGCAGCCTGTAGACTTATTTTGGGCTATTGGGTAGATTATATGAAAAAACAAATTCTTGGAATGGGACCCACATTTAGTCAAAAAAATCTCGAATAAAAGTTTCGATGGTTTCATTGAGTCTCAAACACTGAATTTGGTATGGTGGCATAGTTGGTTTACATTCATAGGGTTTTGAACTAATTTTGAGAACTCGGTAGGAGTCCATATTGGACATAGAAAATATGATGCTTCCATCAGGTTGTAATTGCTTAAGTGATCTTGACCATTTGTTCAAGGGCCCCTTAAGCAATCAATGTCCACATAAGCCAACTTTGCTTAATTGGTCTAGGCATTGCTTAAGCGATGCCCGACCCACAGTGCTAGATCAAGTAAGTGATCGATGAGCCACTTAATTAGTTGTCGCTTAAGAGACTGGGTGACCACTTAATGGCACTAGGTGGCTTTTATCCCCCTTCCTCCACTTAATTTTCCACTATTTTCACACTTATTTGATAGTTCAAAGAGAGGAAAAAGTAGAAAGTCATCCACTGAAGCTAAGATAAGCTAGACCAACACTTCTTGGTCATTTCTTATTAATTTTCCCTTCAATTTCTATCCTAATTCATGGTAAATTCTTATAAATCAGGCCTTAAATTCCTAAAATTTAAGGGGGTTGATTTGACGCTCGATTTACGCTTCATTTCTGCTCAACTTTTGAGCACATATTCCTTATCCTTCAAGAGACCTCGTGATAGATTCAATTTTGAATTCCATGTTCACGCCCCGTTGGCTCATTCTTGATCCAAATTTTGACCCAACCTTTAATATATCAGATGGTATTTTTATGCTCCTAACAATGTATAGATTACTATTTTGATAGAGTGAAGGTATTTCAGGATTATAAAGCAAAAGCGAACAATTTGAGGACTTGCTATTCGACATCAAGGTGGACTTTTATGTTGAAACCTTTGGGGTTTACACCACACAGTAAGGGACTAGGTCCTTCAATGTCAATCACAGGCACTAAAATAGTAAATCACCAGGAATTATAAACCAGTGCAAGAAAGTTAAAAAACACAGGATTTAACATGGAAACCCCTTTGCTCAAGGAAGGACAAACCACGGATTGCCCTCACAAGTACCAAAACAGTCCACTATAACCAAACTCTTGATTACAAACTCTACTGTGAACCGAACTCAGGTTCCTCCTGCCTTCAATACCTCTATTACAAGCACACCTTGACACCTCTTCCAAGTTTTCCTTAAAAATAGGTTAACTCTAACCAACAATAAGCTTTGGAAACTCTACCTAAGCACTTCTCTCAACAAAAAAAACACTACTCTTATAGCATGAGTAGTTCAATTACAAATTAGTATTTTGTCTCAAGAACTATTTCTATTTAAGCTCTCACACTCACTAGGAACTTGAGAAATATTGAATTTCTAAGCTTTTTTTTGCCTTTTCTTCTCTCTTTAGCTCTCCGATATTTTTAAAAACCATTTGATGAAGAAGCCTCTTATTCTTTTTAAAGTTTAGTGATGATTAGGGCTGAAATTTCATTGGACCAGGTGTCTTAATTGTTACAAGCAACACCTACAACTTTGTTACACAAGAGGATAAAACTATGCAAACACACGTGCCAGCTGTACTATACCATGAACATCTAGGGACCTGGTCCCTTATAGTTAGCTGTTCATCATGAAAACTACATATAGAAATTTTCCCCTTCTTTGAAGATGACAAACCAACCATACAACTTTGAGCACATCCATCATATTTAATCAGTGTGATTACCACTCTGAACATAAATTTTCCCCTTATCATCATGCAAGACAATGACCTATTCCCTTGTTATCAACTCATCAAGTCTTTCATTTAGTTAGTTTCCTATATCACTATGCCATTCTTTCTATCAATATTCCATGTCACTATATTTACAAATCAACACATCATATGGTACCTAGTCCCTATCACATGAGATTTCCCCCCATTTTGGTATAATTGAAAAGCAATAATAGTAAATGAAAGTAAAGCAAGTACAGATTAGTTAACTTATGGCCACTAGGGCAACACTAATATGAAAAACAATTTATAAGAGAGAACAGATTAAGCACACAAATCAAAATCCATTCATTGTAACTTAGTTAAGTACCAATTCAGTATACCAAAACAATCAACAAAAATAATTATCCTTAAATGCTATATGACAACAAGGAGTGGAACTGGCACACAGTTGAGTAAGAGGATAGGAATAGTAAGACTCGCGAGAAAGGAAGCTTAGGGAAAAGGCACTTAATCAATATTTCTATTCTAGCATTTTCTACATCATGGGCATCCAGTAACTACTTAGTGAGTTTCAATAATTCTGCTTTTAATTCATTAACTTCACTAGTCAGTTTTGCCACTTTCACATGGAGTTCTGCATTTTCTGATATAAGTGCTTCAGAAGAGCCTGGTCCCTCAGAAGTTAGCTGCTGATTTTCAACCTTTTGTGCATTATCTCAGCATCGTTTGAATCTAAATTGATCCTTCCTTCCTCCATTTCATTGGCTAAGATTTCTTAAGTAGCCAAAAGTTTAGATACTTGGAACACAGTTCCCATTTTTCTTTCCATGCACTCATTTTCTACCAAAGTGGTTAGAGTGAAATTTTGTTTGGATAGTCTAGGAATTCCTCTAGTTCCAACTAATCTAAAATGATCAAATACCCTATTCATCAAGTACACATAGGGCATTCTATATCTCTCTTATTTCTCAAGAATTACTTTCTCATATGTTCAATCATAATAGCAGGCAGGCTGATTAATTTAAAATTACTCAGGCATTCTAGCAAGAATAAATCAGACCTAGATACAATGGTAGTCTTCCTAGATCTTGGTAGTAGGACTTTGTTGATGAATTCAAATACCAGTTAAACTCACATATCAGGAATTTCATTTTCACAGTTGCTATAGATGTTGCACCCACCTCAAAGGTATTAATTATAAACTCAGTTATGGACTATTGTTTGTAGCAGTCGTAACTCCAATAACTTGTACCTCTAAGATTTTTCCCAGTGTTTATTCATCCAAACAGATAGACTTTCCATAAACCTGGTTAGACATGCTTAGCCCATCTTTTGAGAATTCCATGGTGTAGTAAAATTCTCTAACCTCATTCTCAAAGACTATGGGGATTGATTCCTCAAATAAGTGTAACCACCCTTGATGCTTGACATATTTAACCAATTCAATCATCCGAGGTTTCTCATACCTTTTCAGATCAACAAATCTTCCTGAAAGGACTCTCTATGTTTTTAGTATTTTATTTCTTTGTTCTCTAGCCACATCCTTTCCTCTTTGCTCCTGTTTGCTTTTTCTTGGACTAGTACTCACATCTTCAACAACAGTTTCTTTTCTCTATGGACGAAGTCCCTCAATAATTTCTTCCCTTTTACTGCTATATTTTTCTACCTTATCTCAACAGGATTGCCATCTTTTGAACTGGAGGACCTAGTTCTTCCAGTAATATAAACTTTCATATTTCTTTTCTCAATTTCTTCAGCAACATCTGCAACAATATCTTTCTCCTTTCCAACCTCAACTACTTAAATATTTTCTTTTTTTCTCAACTAAAACAATTTTTCTAGATCCTCTTTGTTTATTCGTAGACCAATATTTTTCCACTTTTATATTTTCTTTTTTTTCTCAACTAAAACAATTTTCCTAGATCCTCTTTGTTTATTCGTAGACTAATATTTTTCCACTTTTACCTGAGAATTCACCATAATTTTCATGCCTCTAACCCCCTCTGTTTCTTCATAGTGAATCTCAAGAGCAGTTTATCCTCAACCTCCACACCCTCCTTATTTGGAGTTGATAATACTTTATTTTCTTTATATACTTTATTTATTTCTCCTATTACCTATTCTTCTCTACTGAATGAGGTATCATATATAAGTAGAAGCAAGTTATCAGCTACCTAGTTCTCATTATAAGAAACATCAACCCTTTAAACTGGTGTTTTTCACCAAATAATTTGAGCAAAATTGGGTTTAAATCTAAGGAAGTAGCAGAACTAGGTACCCGTGGGAATTTAGAAAATCCATTTTTGTCACGTTCATCAGTCAAAATAAGGTTTTGAGATTCAACAAGTGGTTTGGGGTCTTTTAACAAAGAGAAAACTTTGGGTTGAGAAGATTGTTGGTCAATGTGTGAGCCAAGAATTTGACTTGAATTATCTACCATGAATGGTTGACCAAAAATTTCTAAAGTAGAGGAGAAAGCTATGGGGATTGACATATTTACAGGTTTTTGATTTTTTGAGGAAGAAAGGGTTAGCTTAGGTTCTTGTTGGAAACACAATAAAGTGTTTGCTTTAGTCAATGATAGGTCAGAGTATTCAATTATTGAATATTAAGGTGGTTCATCTGGAATTTATCTGCTTCGAAGTGTTTAGCAGGGAGTGTAAAAGTATAAATATAAGCCATTTGATTTTGTAAAAAGGAGAGTGAGGGTAAGGAACTAGTTTGGTTCATATTAGATGATCAATTTCAGAAGAGAAACTGAATTAGTTGAAGAAGAATGTGAAAAAGATTGATTTTAGTAAGTTTAGAGAAGAGACCATTGTCATTGAAAGATGCTCTATCTAAAACGACATGTCTGGTCTTAATAATTAATACTTCATTTTACAACGGATTTGATGACTTATATATAGAAATAAGAAAACACATGGCCTTTCAAACAATATTTTAAGATTGTTGAAGTATCTTGTAATGTTACTACCTGAGATAAAGGATATGGTCCCTCTTTTTTTCGAGTGAATTCTCAACTTATGTTTGCTTCAACTATTTTCTCCCATGGATGTCTCCATGGATGTATAACTACAAGGTTATGAGACTAAGTTAGACCAAACTGCACTTACCTTATCAAGGATACATGTCTCCTAAACATATCCAATTTGGAAAGAGAAACTAATTCCTATGATAGGTCAAGTTAATTTGATCATTTCTTTATTCAGCCTTTTGCCTGTGCACACCCTTCCTTATTTAATCCAAAGGATTCCTCCTTTTTTAGTTTATTCATCAAAGCATTCTCGCTTGGATAATCCAAGGATGAGGTCCTTGAAATCAATTTTTCATGATAAGACACCTTCACCTAAAGTGTCTTGAGAAAGAGAACGTAGTCAAACCTTTCAGTATTGAGCCTTTCTCATACATTGTCATAATCATCCTTAACTACAAACCCTTATCTCCCACCTAGAATCATGATTACTTGTTAGATTTAGAAACCCATTTGAGTTTGATTTCCTATTAGGAAGATAGTGGTGTGATCAAATCTTTGTTGAACCATCTAGGTAGAGAGATTTCTTCACATTTTTCGAGGGTTTGAAATCCATCAGATAGGAATTTTCTTGCTTAATGTATTTAGTACTGCTCATTTTATTTTTTATCCAATATTGAAATTCTCTTTTTAAGTATCCATCTATTCAACAATAAGTACACAGATGCTTGTGATTCCTATTTTTTGTACCATGATTTTCTTTTCTTTTTGATAAAAGAGGTTGTGATTCTCCTTGATAACCAAGCCACTACCATTATTTCCACCTTGAATGATCATCATGGAAAGGATCTATGAAGATGTAGTCCATTTAAGAGATTTTTTATGTTCTTCTATTAGACAAACAAGTTTTCTTTCAAACTCATCATTTTTGTGAAGTACAGACATAAGGCATTTTTGAGACCCCTTCAATTTCTTTTCAAGATCAATTTAAAGCTTTGAATTTTCTCTCTTTCCCTTGCCATCTAAGTCACTCACCATCTCCAGTTGGCTTATCACCTTAGATTTTTAGATTTTAATTTAGTAACTATTTCTTCAGTTTTAGATATCTGGAGGATCAAGGAAATCAATTCAAGATCATAATTCTCTACTTTCTCCTTTGGAGCAATTTTCTGAACATTTAATTCACATATAGAATCAATCAATACACTAACAAGCTTCTTTATCTTTCTAGTAGAATAGTTATCTAGATTTTTCTTTATATCAAAAAGATTTACCTCATCTTCTTCTTTTTCATTTGTATTATCCATGAACGAAAATAAGGAATCATAGATAACTAGACTATCTTCCACTACTAGCATATAAACTTCTCCAGAACTTTTATCCTCATCTAGTTCACTAGAAGAATCTCCCCATGCTGCCCGATCTTGCTTTACTGCATAATAAGCGGTAACCTTCCTTCTTGAATGGTTAGGGACCTGGTCCTTAATCTTTTCTTTGTTACCTGTAGCCTTGAGATAATCCTGATGATCCATTTTGTGCATGGGACAGTCCTTGATGAAATGATCAGGACTTCCATATTTGTGACACACTTCAATATTTTACTCTCTCCTTTGGAACTAACTACTCTTTTTCATGTCTCTAACAATCCAATTTTCCAAATAGGCAACGTCAGTGTTTTCATAATCAATAGGATCATATTTAGAAGCCTTCAAAGCCAGGGATTTTTATATTTTTACTTTTTTTTTCTCCAGCCCTTGCGGCATCTTGAGCTCATGAGTCTTTAGATCCAATGAGTTCATCCATGGTGAGGGTCTTAAGGTTCTTTTCTTTAGGTATGGCATCCAATTTGCTTTCTTAGGACTTAGGCAGAATACCAAGAATTCATCTTACTTTCTTGTACAAGGGAATCGCTTCACCTAAATAGTAAAGCTTATTTATGATAGAAATGAACCTTATATGTATTTCTTGGATTGTTTCTCCTTCTTTTATGGAGACGGATTCATACAGAGTAGTCAGTATGTCCACTTTTTAATCCTTCACATCAGTGGTGACTTCATGAGCTGTCCTCAAGCAATCTCAGATCTCTTGTGCATTTTCACAAGCTGAGATCCTATTGTATTCATCAGGACCAATGTCATATACTAATAATTTCTTAGCCTTGTAATTCTTTTCAATCTTTTTTCTATCTTTACCATTGTCCTCTCCCTTACTTTTAATAACTATCCGTGTAACCTCTATCTTTTTACTTTTTTAGCAGGTAAAGCCACTTGGGTTTCTGGCTTTTAGAAATTGTCCTAGATTTCTGGCCTCTAGATAGGATATGACTAAGAGAAATGACTCATACACTGGGATAAGAGTGGTATAGGTTAGTTGTATACTAACCAGTGTTGGTTGGTAGGTTGGGTTTGGTTTCTGGAATGGGTACAAATTGGGTGGTATGAGTAGTATTGGTGGATATGGGTTATTTGGTTACTTCACTTAGTCTTAGAAATGGTAACTTAAGTTGGATCTGAGTATGAGTAGCTCACAATGAGTCATAAGCCAGGGTACGAGTCATACCATGGACTCGTATTATGGTCATTGTTCAATCCTCTTAGGATTCTATTCTTCCAGAAGTATAAATCATGGGTACTAATAGTATACTTAGATATGATATGGTTTAGGGTGAGTCATACCTTTGATAGTATTGGGTCCAAGGGAGATGACCTTAGGTACGAGTGGTGTGTACCATTCATATTGGAGGGTATAACTGCTATGGATAGTCGTACATACCTGACGGGATTTTTGAGAGCTTAAGTGAGGGAAATCTGGATATTTCACCACTTAAAATAATAAGGCCCCACAACTTATATTCCTATTGGGAGGTTATTTTCTCTATTATTATATTCATTAACACTTACAAACTTCTCTTAAACACTCTGCAATTCTCTCTAAAGTTTTTAGGTAAGGAAAGGCTAGGGTTTCTTCTTAAGGATTACTTTGGGCCTAGTGGTGGTGATTTTTCTCCATCATCTTTTTGGTTTAAGGCATGTTCTCTTCTTTCATTGTTAATTCCAACAAAAGGCATTGTTTTATTTAATGTTTTCATGGTTTGATTATTGTGTGGTTTGGGATTTTCAAATCTAATTTGGGGGTTTTGGTTATAAATGTTTGATTATGGTTTTCCTATGTTTTAATTATACTTTTATATGTTTTAATGGTAGTTTTGTATAATTGGTTGAATGGGAATGGTTATTTCCTAGTTGGCTTTGGTTTGGGAACTATTATGCCCCAGTATGTTTGATAAAATGTTTATAGGAATATTTTCACTACATTGTTGGATTTTAATGGAACTATTTCATTATTTAAACTTTGTAATAGAACCCTAAATGACTAAATAGTTTAGAATGGTATAAATAAAATGGTTTAGTGGTCATGGTTATGGTTAATTGAACTACTTGTGAGGTACAATGGAATCCACCAAGTAAATATATTAATGAACAACTTGTGGGGTACATGGCACTTCCCCAAGAAAACATAATAATGAAACACTTGTGGGGTACATGGCACTCCTCTAAGTTAACTGAGTAAATGGGTACACAAGAATCCCTTTACCTTAAAAGGTTTGGCTAAGTATAATATTTTCAAGTTTTAGTCGGTATAATGATGCCACTATTAATAGCCTTGGTAAATGATTAATGGAATAATGGATTAGTCTGTTGGAAATGGTTTTAATTGGGAAATAATGGCGGGGTATGATAACTGACTGTGAAAGTGGGAGTTCAATGATCGAACACTAGAAACTCATCTTTGCCATCATGAGAGGAAGGGTATGGCGACTCTTTTATGATACTATAAGGTATGCGAGAGTCCTCTATGTACATTGTACATATGTATCATGGAGGGTGGGGCTACTTGGGAATCCCTTACTTTTATGGAATCTTTAGTTCATGCAGCTACACGCATCAAGGCTTATTTAGGGGGTTACACTGGACCCATATAGCTCGTGGATAGTTAAGGACGGTTAAGCTTCATATATCTAGGTTAATGTTTTTAAATTCATACTAAACCCAGTTCTTTTTCTCGGTATTATTATATATATGTATATATATATGGTTTTTATGCATATGGTTGATTTACTTGGTTTTTATGGTTGGCATTATTTTATCTTTATCTCGACTTCAGGTGATAGTTCACCCGCTAACCCATCTTTGGGTAGCTGTATCCCCACACGATATAGGAATCAATCATTCTACTCCTCCTACTTAACTATCGGACATTCAGGATCAACTACTAGATTAAAGTGGCGAGCTTTTATCTTTTTTGAAAGTCTCCATTTAATGGATGTTATTTTATACTTTTATTTATTTATGGATATTGATTTTGTCTATGGTTGGCGGCGTGACCCAACTTGATTTTGATATTCTTTAGGTTAAAGGCTTTTGTGGAACTACTATGGGTTGGTATAAGCGAGATCAATATTGGTGCCAGCCTTATCATTGGTATTGGTATTGGGGCTGATACCTTTGGGCTACATTTCTAACTTTTCCATCCTCTTTTATTTTGGGATTATATATAATTATTATGGAACTGATATGGTTATGGTTTTTTTGGTTTGGCTATTGGTTGGGTTCAAATGATTGGACTCAGTTGGGACGGTCTCGGTAATAGACCTATCCAAGAGTTTGTAGATTGGATAGTTATCTTGTTATATACTTGAAATTCATCCAACTCAAGGAAGATGACTAGAGGTTGGGTTGGGTAACGGGGGTGGTCTCCGGTCTCGATCAAACTTGGGACACCCATTACAACAAGGCCTTGGTTCAGGTCGGGTAAAGTTTGTATCAGAGCTTTAGGTTCATGGTCAATTGAGTGCCCATAAAGCTGTGTTTAGTAGAGTCTCTTTTAGGGGTGTATAGCGCACCACACTTACAAGAGAGAAGCTACAGAACATTTAGGAATATCTCACTTTCTTGGTATTCTATTTTCAAGCTTGGAGTCTAAGTCCTAGAATTTCCTCTAATCCTTGTTTTTTTGCTTTTCAAATCATTCCTAATCAATATGGAACACAAGAAAATCCTTCTGTCCCATTTGGGGATGATATTGATGGAGTATGCCCTACACATAGAGTTCCCACTTGATCTCACGGTCCTATCCTTGATTGTTCTAGAGTTTCTCTGGTTGCTACTAGTCCTCTTCAAGGTGAGGTGACTAATGCAAAATTTTATCAATTGATTCATACTATTGCTCAGTTGGTTGCTTCTTACGCTAAGCAGAATGCATCTTGTGTTCTATCTGCTGAGGCCAAAGGGTTGAGCAGTTCATAAAAATGAATCCTCCTACTTTTACTAGTGTAAAGGTAGAGGAGGATCCTCAAGGTTTCTTGGATTAAATGGAGAAGATATTTAGAGTGATGGAGGCCACTAATGTGGAAACGGTGAATTATGCAGCTTATCAGCTCCAAGATATTACGAACCAATAGTATGAGGAGTGGGATAGGGCTAGAGGTGATATTGATGAGTTGTCTTTGTGGGAGTCCTTTTCTAATGACTTCTTGGATTGCTTCTTTCCTCAGCAGCTGAGAGAAGAAAAATGGAGGAGTTTGTGAATCTTAAGTAGGGAAAAATATTTGTCAAGAAATATGCCTTGAAATTCTATTAGCTGTCAAGGTATGCTTTGGATTTGGTGGCTGATATGAGGGCGAGGATGAGAAAGTTTACTTCTGGGTTACCTAGGGATTTAATCCTTAAAAGCAATACTTCTGACTGTATTTCTAATTAAGGATATAAATATTTTGAGCTTTGTTGTCCACATGTAGTAGGTAGAGAATGAGAAGAAGAAACAGGAAATGTTTGGGGAAAGGCAAAGTGAGAGGACCAGGTTCTCTGAGCAGGGGTAGTGCTTGATATCAGTGTGACCAGAATGATAGCAAATGGCCAAAAAAGAAGTGGGGGAGTTATAGTTCCTTGTCTACTGCTAGCAATCCTTACTCGAGGTGGTTAGGTGATGGGCGTCAGTAAAGTGGTGAGAATTTCTAGGCCTAGGGTGCCTAATCTCATGTGAGTAGGGCATAATGGGCTTCTTTGTGTCCTCCTTGTCGATTTTTTGTTCGTCTTTATCAAGGCTTTTATAATGAAGAAAGGGACTGATGTTTCAAATATAGTCAGCCAGGACATATACTAAGAAACTATTTGGTTGGTAAGGATGCTTCAAAAGTAGTCAAGTCTTTGATTACTTCAGCTTTTGCTCTTGCACCTTATGGTGCTTCTTCTACGTCTTCTCCTACTTCTAGTACCGGCATTGTCCGGAATTGGTTGTATGATCTTGTATATAAACAGGAATCTGAGGCATCACCTAATGTCATAACTGGTACATTATAACTCTTTTCTCATGACATGTATTACCTACTTGATCTGGGGTCCACTCTTTTCTATGTGACCCCATATGTAGCTATGTCTTTTGGTTTTGATCCTGAGGTTGTTTCGGATTTCTTTCCTATTTCTACCCCAGTAGATGACTCAATTATTTCTAAAGGAGTCTATAGGGATTGTATGGTATCTCTTGGTAGCAAGCAGACCTTGGTAGATCTGTTTGAGCTGGATATGGTGGTTTTTTATATTATTCTGAAGATGGATTAGTTATACTCTTGTTATGCATCCTTAGATTATTAAACTCATAAGGTTGTGCTTAGGTTCCTAGGTGAACTTTTTATAGAGTAGAACGGTGGTTCCTTACCTCCTAGAGGGGGTTTATTTCTTATCTTAGATCTCAGAGATTAATCTACAAAGGGTGTCTTTATCACTTGGTATAATTTAAAGATTCTAAATTGGAGGTTTCTTCTTTTTACTCGATTTCGGTGGTATGTATATTTCCTAAGGTTTTTTAAGATGATCTTCCTGGGGTTCCTCCAAATAAGAAATTGAGTTTGGTATTGATCTGGTTTTGGACACTCATCTAATATCTATTCCTCCTTATAGAATGGCTCCGGATAAGTTGAAGAACTCAAGGAGCAACTTAAGGATCTTTTAGGTAAGGGTATTACTCGACCTAGTGTATCCCTGTGGGGTGAACTGGTGTTGTTCGTAAACAAGAAGGATGGTTCCCTTTAGATGTGCATTGACTATTGACATTTAAAGTGGCGGTTATGAATAAGTATCCTTTTCCAAGGATAATTGACTTTATTTGATCAGTTGCAAGGTGCCAATTTTTTTTTAAGATAGACCTTTGGTCTGGGTATCATCAGCTTAAGATTAGGAAGGAGGATATCCCTAAGATAGCTCTACGTACTCGGTATAAGCACTTTGAAATCTTGGTTATGTTATTGGGTTGACTAATACCTTTGTGGCATTAATAGATTTAATGAATAGGGTTTTCAGGCAGTTCTTAGATCTTTTTGTCATTGTGTTCATTGATGACATCTTAGTGTATTCTAAAAGTGAGGTGGATTATGCCAATCACCTCTTTGTGGTGTTGAAGACCTTGAAGTAACAACAGTTGTATGCCAAATTTTCCAAGTGTGAGTTTTGGTTGAAAGTTGTAACTTGTCTTTATCATATTATTTCAAGTAAGGGGATCATGGTGGATCCTCAAAAGGTTAGGATGGTGAAAAATGGCCTAGACCCACAACTCCAACCGATATTCAAAGCCTCTTAGGTTTGGTTGGGTATTATAGATGGTTTGTGGAAAGCTTTTCTTCGATAGTGGCTCCTTTGACTAAGTTAACTTAGAAGAAAGTAAAATTTTCTTGGTCGGAACCATGTGAAGAGAGTTTTGAGAATCTTAAGGATAAGCTAATTTCGGCTTTGGTTTTGACATTAACTGAAGGTAATGAGGGATTTGTTGTTTATTGTGATGCATCTATGGTTGGACTTGATTGTCTTTTGATGCAGCATACGAAGGTGATTGCCTATTCTTCCAGGCAGTTGAAGGTGCATGAGAGGAATTATCTTTCTCATGATTTGGAGCTATTGTCGGTGGTTTTTGCTTTAAAAATATGACGACATTATTTTTATGGAGTGCATGTAGACGTCCTTTTTTATCATAAGAGTTTGCAGTATATTTACTCAGAAAGAGCTTATTCTCAGGTAGAGGAGATGGTTAAAGCTTTTCAAGGACTATGATATGAGTCTTCACTACCACCCAGGTAAATCTAACGTGGTTTTTGATACTCTTAGTAGGTTATCCATGGGGATTTTAGCTCATGTGGATAAGGAGAAACGAGAATTGGTGAAGGATATTCACCGCTTGGCTAATCTTAGAGTTCATCTCTTGGACTTCGAGGATGGTGGTGTGTTGGTACAAGAAATAGTTAGATCATCTCTTAGTGAAGATATTAAGGTTAAGCAAGTGTTAAATCCTATCTTGATGAAAATCAAAAGTAATTTAGGTGGGCAAAAGGTAATGGTATTCGAGATCAATGGTGAAAGTACTTTATGGTACCAAGAGAGGTTGTGTGTTTGTGACATCGATGGGTTGTAACAAAGGATCTTGGTTGGCGTGCATGAATCACGCTATGTTTTTCATCCTAGTTCTACGAAGATGTATCATGATCTCAAAGAGATATATTAGTGGAATGGTATAAAAGGGATGTAGCTGATTTTGTAGCCAAGTGCATGGTGTATCAATAAGTTAAAGTTGAGAAAATGAGGCACTGAGGGTTGTATCAAGAAATTGATTTGTCCAAGTGGAAATACGAGGTGATCAATATGGATTTCATTACCGGTCTTCCTCGATCATGAAACCAATTCGATTCAATTTAGGTCATTGTGGATAGGATAACGAAGTCTTCTCACTTCTTTCCGGTGAGGAGTACATTTCTGGTAGAGGATTATGCAAAGTTGTAACTTTTGGAGATTATGAAGCTACATGTGGTACCTGTTTTAATTATATCTAAATGTGGTACACAGTTTTTATCTCATTTTTGGTAGTCTTTTCAAAAAGGTTGGGTACTAAGGTGATTGTAATTAATACTTTTCTTCCTCAGATGGATGGGCAAGCAGAAAACACAATTCAGACATTAGAGGATATACTTCAGGCATGTGTGATTGATTATGGTGGCAATTGGGTTGGGCATCTACCTTTGTTAGAGTTTGCTTACAGTAATAACTATCATTCTAGTATTAGGATGGGACCTTTTGAGGTACTATATGGTAAGAGGTATAAATCTCCTATTGGTTGGTTCGAGCTTAGTGAGACGGATATGTTTGATCCATATTTTGTTTATCAGGCGATGGAAAAGGTGAAGGTGATTTGAGATAAGATTAAGGATTCCCAAAGTCACCAAAAGTCCTATGTGGATATAAGGTGTAGAGATTTAGAGTTTGAGGTTGGGGACAAGGTGTTCCTAAAGGTATCTCCCATGAGGAAAGTGAGGCAGTTTGGTAAGAAGGAGAAGCTCAAACACTGGTTTGTTGGTCCTTATATGATTTTATAGAGGGTTGGTGATGTTGCTTATGAATTAGAGTTGCCTTCTAGCTTGAGCTCCATTCATTCTGTATTTCATGTCTCCATATTAAGGAAGTGTCTTGGTGATCCTTCTTCGGTGGTTCCCTTGGAGGGATTGGGTATCTTAGATTCTCTGTCTTATGAAGAGATTCCAGTTGAGATCTTGGATAGGCACATTCGTTGGTTTCGGACCAAGAATGTGGCCTCGGTTAACATTCTATGGTAGAATTACAAGGTGGAAGAGTCTACATGGGAAGCGGAGGAGGACATAAAGTACAAGTATCCATATCTATTTTCTGTTCCTAGGATTCATACGGAAGGAATATGTTCTTAAACACATCTTTATTTTATGAGTTTTTTAAAGGAAAGATTAATATCTTTGCATCTATATTTCCTAACTTGGTAAAGGGTTGGATTGATGTTTAGTAATGCAAATGAATCATGTATGTGGTTACCCTACCTTGTCTCTCATTTGGGGATAAATGTTCCTAGTGGAGGAGACTAAAACACCCTGGGTTTTTGACCCTTGGAAAATTTCCTTGATTTTTGGTCTTTGGATAGGATACGACTAGGGGAAATGACTCGTACACTAGAATACGAGTGGTATGGGTTAGTTATATAGTGACCAGTGCTAGTTGGTGGGTTGGATTTGGTTTCTAGAATGGGTACGAGTTGTATAGGTGGATAAGGGTTGTTTGGTTACTTAACTTAGTCTTAGACTTGGTAACTTAAGTTGGATTTGAGTACGAGTGGCTCACCATGAGCCGCAAGCCAGGGTATGAGTCATACCATGGACTCGATGGTGGTCTGTGTTCAATCCTATTGGGATTCTATTCTGACAGGGGTATGGATCATGGGTACTAGTTGTATACTTGGATACAATATGGTTTAGGGTGCATCATACCTTGGACAGTGTTGGGTCCAAGGGAGATGGCCTTGGGTATGAGTGGTAGGTACCACTCATATTGGAGGGTAAGATTGGTATGGATAGTCGTACCCACCTAATGGGATTTTTGGAAGTTTTACTGAGGGTAATCCGGACACTTCCCCACTTAACCTAATAAAACCCCATGACTTATATTTCTATTGGGAGGTTATTTTCCCTATTATTCTATTCATTAACACTTAGAAACTTCTCGTAAACTTCTCGTAAGCACTCTACAATTCTCTTTAAAGTTTTAGCTAAAGGAAGGCTAGGGTTTCATCTTAAGGATTACTTTAGGGATTGTGTTGATGATTTCTCTCCATCATCTTCTTGGTTTAAGGTATGTTCTCTTCCTTTATTGTTAGTTCCAACTAAAGGCATGGTTTAATACAATGTTTTCATTGTTTGATTATTATGTGGTTTTTTTATTTTCAAATATATTTTTGGGGTTTTGGTTATAAATGCTTAGTTATGGTTTTCATATGTTTTAATTATGCTTTTATATGCTTTAATGGTAGTTTTGGCTAATTGGTTGTATGGGAATGGTTATTTGGTAATTGGCTTTGGTTTTGGAAATACTATGTCCCCAATATGTTTGATAAAATGCCTATGAGAATGTTTTCACTACATTGTTGGGTTTTAATGGAACTATTGCATTGTTTAAACTTGGCAATGGAACCCTAAATAGCTAAATGGTTTGGAATAGTTAAAATGGAATTGTTTGGAAATCATGGTTACGGTTAATTGAACTCCTTGTGGGGTACAATGGAATCCCCCAAATAAACATATTAATGAACAACTTGTGTGGTACATGGGACTCCTCCAAGTTAACTTGGAAAATGGTTACACGGAAATTCCTTTACCATAAAATGTTTGTCTAAGGACAATACTTGCAAGTTATAGTCGGTATGTTGATACCATTATTAATAGCCTTGGTAAATGATAAATAGAATAATGGATTGATTAGTTGTAAATGATTTTAATTGGGTAATAATAGTGGGGTGTGATAGCTAACCATGAAAATGGGAGTTCAATGAATACAAACTGGAAATTCATGTTTGCCGACATGAAGGGTAGGACATGGTGACCCTTTTATGATATTATGAGGTACGAAGGATTCCTCTAAGTACATTGTACATATAGTATCTCTGATTCATGTGGATATACGCATCGGGGCCATTTTGGGGGTTACATTGGACGTATATAGCACGTGGGTTGTTAAGGACGGTTAAGATTCATATACCTAGGTTAATGGTTTTAAATGCAGGGTAGACCTGGTTGTCTTTCCCGTCATGGTTATATACTTATGGTTTGTATGCATATGATTGGTTTACTTAGTTTTACTGGTTGGCATTATTTTATCCTTATCCTGAGTTCATGCTAGCATTCACCCGCTAACCCATCTTCGGACTGTAGTATCTTCATGCAATGCAAGAACCGTCCATTCTACTCCTCCTGCTTAGCTATCAGACATTCAGGATTAGCTACTTGATTGAAATGGTGAGCTTCCATCTTTCTAAATGGATCCATTTCATCGATGTTATTTTATACTTTGGTTTATTTATGGATATTGGTTTTGGCTATGGTTGGGGCCATTGTCCAAACCAGATTTTGATATTCTTTTGGTTAGAGGCTTTTGTGAAACTACTATAGGTTTGAACAGGCGGAATCGATGTTGCTGTCAGCCTTAGCATTGGTATAGGTATTGGGGATGATACTGTAGGGCCAAATTTCTCACTGTTCCATCCTTTTTTATTTTGGAATTATATATAATTGCTATGGAACTTATATGGTTATAGTTTTGTTGGTTTGGATATTGGTTGGGTTCGGACGGTTGGACTAGGTTGGGTCTGTCTTGGTAATAGATCTCTCCCATAGTTTGTAGATTGGATAGGTACGCTATCTTGTTATATGCTTAAAATCAGCCAGCTTAGGGTAGATGACTAGAGGTTGGGTTAGGTAATGGGGATGGTATCCAGTCCCTATCAAAATTAGGACGCCCACTACGACAAGTCCCCGGGTCTGGTCTTGTCAGCAAACACATGAGGACCATTAATAATTATGTCCATATTCTCACTATCCTCGGCTATAATAAAGTCAAACATTCTGGTTTTCGACCATCCATAGTATTGTTCATTAAATCTTGGTGGTCTAGTGGTAGATTGCCCTTCTTTTAGGCTCAGTAGAGCACCTACGCTAACCATGACACTCTACGTGCGAACCTTTTAGAGTGACCTGGCTATGATACCAATTGTTGAAACCTTTGGGGGTTGCACCACACAGTAAGGGACCAGGTCCCATAAAGGCAATCACAGGCATTGAAATAGTAAATCACCAGGAATCACAAACCAGTGCAAAAAAGCTAAAGACCATAGGATTTAACGTGGAAACCCCCTTGCTCAAGGAAGGAAAAGTCATGGCTTGCTCTTGTAAGGACAAAAACAGTCCACTATAACCAAACTCTTGATTATAGACTCGAATGTGAACCTAACTCTAGGTTTCTTCTGCTTGCAATACCTCTGTTACAAGTACACCTTGACACCTCTGCCAAGTTTCCCTCAAAAACTAGTTAACTCTAACCAACAATAAGCTTAGGCAACTCTACCTAAGCACTTCTCTCAACAAAAGAAAACACTACTCTTATAGCATGAGTAGTTCAATTACAAATCAGAATTTTCCCTCAAGAACAATTTCTACTTAAGCTCTCACACTCAATAGGAATGTTAGCAATGTTGAATTTCTGAGTTCTTGCCTTTTCTTCTCTCTTTAGCTCTCCAAAATATTTGCAAAAATCATTTGATAAAGAAGCCTCTTTATCTTTTTAAAGCTGAGTGATGATTATGGATAAAATCTCATTAGTCCAGGTGTCCTAATTGGTACAAGCAGCACCTGCAATTTCGTTACACAAGAGGACAAAACTATGCAAACACGTGTGCCAGCTGTACTATACCATGAACATCCAAGGACCTGTTCCCTTGTAGTTAGCTGCTCATCATAAAATTTGCATATAGCATTTTATATACTCCTCTTTATAAGATAGTTTATTATATATGTTACATATTTGATAAGGATGTTATGATGTATTTATGGGTAAACCACCGCGACTTAGCCTAATGTATGAGTTAAGGACTAGAAGGGTGAACCGACCCTTGAGATGAAATGTGTATTATGCTTCTAAGATCCTATTACCCTAAGTTTATAGCATATTAGGCATAGTTGATGCTAATAATCCTTTAGTATAAGGTTTAGTACCTTATGTGATGGGCTATGTTGGTTTCCCTAATGATGATATGGTTATGCCAGTTATATACATTATTGGGCCCAAGGTCGTGATTATGATATTATTTGGATTTCGAGAAGTGATTTATCCTTGTATAGCATGTGTCCATAGTCTATAGATGTTTCCATAGTCTATAGATGTTTTGATACTGACGATGGTGATAGCATGTATGGATTTGATATATTCATGCTCACTTAATGGTATGATTCCAACTAAAGATATGGTTTTACTATTGATTTTCCTAAAAAGAGATTTATTCCCACCTTTCACTTTAAAATAGAATTTTTTATAATGAGAATCGTACTACTTTAAAGAATGACTTATGAGATTCTAAGACTAAAAATGATGTTCTAAAAATTTGACCGAGATAGTCTCCACTCCATTATTGTACTACTACTATTTAATTTTGTCGAGAGGGACTCTGGGCCTTTCTACCCTTAAATAGCGGTTTAGTCCCAGAGTTTACCCCAAAAAATATATTTATGGACTTACACTTTTTTAGCCACGATTCACGTTCGTACACTTGTGTGTGTTTATATATACATATATATATGTATATATATATGTATATATGTATATGTATATACATATACATATGTGTATATATATATACACATATGTATATGTATATACATATACATATGTATACATATACACACACATCTCTTCGGTACTGGATGAAGTAGGTTGATGATGATGATGAGTATTAAAAATCCTAGATAGGGACCAAGTCGGTGTACATGGATACTCCCAAAAGCCTTAGGGGCCCTTTTGTCTATGAACTATCATGTTGGAGATGATAAGTTTTCGTAGGTCCTACCTTCTGAGTCATTGAGCTAGAAGATATGTATACACTTAGTTACATTATGGTACTTGGTTTAGTTGTAGTAGTGTGGATAATACTTGCATTCATCCTTGCATGTGTATTGTCTATCATCAGTATGCGCCTATATCTATCATCCTTATGAAGGGCTGCATAGGTATAAATGATGAGTATTATTGGCAGTGTACTTGTGTGCTTGATAACGCTCAACTTACACGTCAATTTAGTGCAAGGCAATCGTCGTCAATATAATTACCCAATTTTGGAGTTGGGGCGAATCCATGAGGAACAATGTGAGTGGAGATTAGACTAATTTGAAACTATAGCTACAAGTTAACTTCAAACAAATGATAAGAAAAGATAAAATGGGGGGGGGTTTTAATGGTTGATAAAAGTTTTGACTTACTTCAGAACTCAAAGATAAAATTTCAATGGTTCAAATCAATGATAGAGAGAAACTAGGGTTATGGTCACTATGATTATTAATCCCTCATTGAATAATAGTTGTAGTACTGAATTTTCATGACTTGTGGGAAACACCAAATTATCAGTATCAATAGTCCATCTAAGTGTTTCTCAACCTACCTAGATGTTGTGCTCCCTAATTCTCTCGAACTTAGGACACCCTTCTATTCACACTGATTTTATCTCGAGTTGATTAATCTTGTTACAGCATTAATCATTAGATGAAAAATTAACCTTCCCAAATCCTCATTGATAATTCAATACCTTTAGTTTATTTCTTAGTTCGAGCAAGCAAACATAAGGCTAGATCTATTGTTTGCAACCTATAGAAAATAATCATTACAAAGGAATTATCAAGATATTCCCACAATCACTCAAACACTAACCAACTATTAAATCCATAGAGGAATAATCATAGATCCCACAACCCTAGTTATGGGTTTTAGTTCTACATAAGAAAGAAAGAGATAGCAACAATTGTATTCATCATTCAGAGCAATTAAACTTACAAAAGATGAAGTCTGAGGTTGATGCTCTTCCAAGTTCAAGAAGAATATCCCACAACTCAATCAAAGAATTGAAAATTGAATTCAAAGTTAAGAGACCTAGAAAAGAAGTAAACTAGCCTTTGGAATAAGTTCCAGATGCTCCATGAAACCCTAAAAGCTACTATTTATATCCATACTTTAAGAAAAATTCGGAGTTAAAAATTCAGCTTTTTGCTCCTTTAGCTGACAATATGTCTAATAGCTTATCACAAATCTGATAGCTTATTAGAGAATATCGTCAGACCTTCTGCCTATGTGTGATGACTTATCATAAATCTGATAACTTATCAGAAAATGTCTTCAGACCTTTTGCCTATGTGTGACAACATATGTGACGACTTATCACAAATCTGATAACTTATCAGAAAATGTCTTCATACCTTCTGCCCATGTGAGATGACATGTGTGATGACTTATCACAAATCTGATAACTTATCAGAAAATGTCTTCATACCTTCTGCCCATGTGAGATGACATGTGTGATGACTTATCACAAATCTGATAACTTATCAAAAAATATCTTCAGAACTTCTGCCCATGTATGATGACTTATCACAACTCTGATAACTTATCAAAAAATATCTTCAGACCTTCTGCCCATGTGTGATGACATATGTGATGACTTATCACATATCTGATAACTTATCAGAAAATATTTTCAGAAATACTTCACATGTGTGACGACTTATCACAAATCTGATAACTTATCAGAAAATATTTTCCAGACCTCCTGCCCATGTGTGACGACTTAGCACAAATCTGATAACTTATCAGAAAATATCATCAGAAATGATTCACCTTTCTTGTTCTCTGCATATGTGTGACGACAGATTCAGATAGCTCATCATAGATCTGATAGCTTATCAGACCAAGTCGTCAAATGAAATCTCCAGAAGTTAATTTCTTGCCTCTTTCACAAAAAATCATCCTTCTTAACGTAACTTTCATATATGTTCATGCATCTTGACTTTCCTACAAAATAACATGAAATATAATAAAAAACAACAGTAATTACTTAAGAACTTACAATTATTTCAAGTTAAAAGTCTTAAATGTGCTAACAGAAGGCTAGCACATCAACACCCTCAACTTAAAACCATTGCTTGTCCTCAAGAAACTACATAACACCATACTATGATGTTTAATCAAGAGAAACATAAAATACCTATGACAGTTGATTATCAATTTTTTCTTAAAACAAATTACCCTCTCCCATTTCAATCACCTTAAAACCCAATTGTGTATATCAACAATATGATACTGAAGAATCAAGATATGGCATCAAATTATCAATAATAACCATGCATATGTACATGTTATACTACCCAAACAAGTAAGCAGCTAGCAATGCAACTGATGTGCCCTTACAACAACGAAGTCCCTCTTCACTCATATACGAAATCAGGAACGTAAATGCAGGGACGATCAAGAGACACTCACTCTCAGAAAGAAGTTCCAGTCAATGTAAGCCAAATACCATAAGCTTGCCCTTATTTTCATCACCGAGGCTTTCAAACAGTTAAGCTAGGATCACTATAGGACTTTTCTTCAGCTTGTAATGTAGGCTTGGGGCTGGTATGATACACAAGGTTATTTAAAGTGACTAAACCTCCTTGGCACTACCCTATTTTTGGGGTCTCACTTATCAACCTTTAACTTATTTTTCCCTTTCTTTATTTAAGCAAATTCAGGTTGGATGCGGTCCTTTAGTCTTTCATTTTCTTTTTTCCATAATTTTTTTTTTATTTTTTTTCTACCACACCCAGCCTTGCATTTTTTTTAATTTTATTTTACCCTTCTTCATACTCACTTTACATAACGCACCCCTATGATAATCACCCTCAACTTAGGTGATTTACCTAAGTCAAAGTAGATAATGCCCAAGGAGGACCAGGGCCAAAATAGGTTCATTGTGATACAAGTGGAAAAGTGATAGGTATAACAAAAAAATATATAGGCATTCAGGCTCAAAATCAGGATCAAGGGATATTATTCAAACATGGAAGATCATTTAGGCTAAAAATGGACTAATATGATCCTTGCCTAACCACTCTTCTACAACCAAGGCAAGACCAACCGAGCAAGTTCTGGATTTAACACACAATGGGAACTAGGTAGTATCTCACAAACACATGGCACAAAGGTACATCACAAGATACTACCTATCAGGTTCATGCAATTATTACGAAGCATTATCATGTCCCTAATACCAATGCTATAAAAAGATTCACAGTAGTCACATATAGATGCACATCACACAGTTACAAAATAGACAATTGGAGAGGTATTTATCATTCCCAAAAATCAACAGAAAAAAATATGTCAATTGCCCCACATACTTATTTTTCTCCCAATTAACCACAACACATCACAAAACAAAATACGATACGCCTAAACATATTGGATCTACTAGGAACAAGACTCGAGGGAAAAGAGGCACGTCAACAAAAACCCCAAGAGGACATCAACACCCACAAGTAATCTCACCCTCAACTTAAAATCATGCATTGTCCCCAATGCATCCAACTAAAACAAGAGAGTTAGAAACATACCTGTGGAACCATAGGTGCAAAGATCTGATGTTAATCACATAATACAAATATAAATAATAAAATACCTTGGGTTGTCTCCTAAGTAGCGCCTGATTTAATATCGCTTCACGACTAGGTTATCTTGACTACTCAGAATTCATCAAGATACCTTGAAAGTGTTTCATCCTTTATCCTTCCATTTAGACGGTTTGACTCGTCGGCCTATATTTCTATCTTTACATCTTTTAGGTACGTTGGGAAATGTGAGAGAATGATAAGGAAAGTTCTATCATGCCACTTCAAAGACTTGAACCGCTTGCCCAATTTTGCATCAAACTTTCATGTGGGCTCATTTGGCAACAATAAGAATCTTAAAAAGACACTAAATGGACATCAATCTTTAAGCTTCTTGGCCTTCAATATTGGGGTTGTATTATAGCCTTTCATAAAGACTTAACTCCAAAATGTAGGAATTTTCCTCCTTATTTTCAAAATTCATCATTTTCTTGGGTGATTTAACTTTCATCACATCCACCAAGCATAATATTAAAAAGTGATTCGAGTGAGGTCTTCTCCCTAATTTCAAAGTTGTATCCTTCTCGACCTCTTCACCCCAAATTGGGCTAGAGTCTTTATAAGAGATTGGCTTGGTTTCTTCTTTTACCTCTAGCACCATTTCCTCAATCTTGGCATCATCTCTCATGGTTGGTTTGGTTGTTTGTCAAATCACCGAGGGTTTCTCATCATCAAGCTTAACATAAATATAGGATTGTTTCTCCTTATCTTCACACTCTTCTATTATTTTAAATAATTCCATAGATAAGATATCATCTAAACATAATGTTGAAAAGTTCTTTGAATGATTGACCTCTATATCCATATCCTCTATCCTTTTCTTTTCCTCTTTCCTCTTTCCATTCCCTCATGTCTTGAAGCATTTCTTCCTAGCTATCCAAAATTTACTGAAACATAGCTTCAATGCGACTCATTCCAGTGTTTCGTTCTTCCTTTTCTTGACCGTAAGACCTATCAAAATTATAAGAAGAACTAGAATTTAGGTTAGCATAATGGGGGTAGGGGGTATTTGAACAATCCCTCCAATGTCTATCTTGACCACCACATAAAGATCAATCATCCTCTCAGTAGGATGGAGATGGTGCACACATCTCTCTTCGAGGAGCATATCTATAATCTTTTCAAAAGTGAGGTCCATCACAATATGGACATGGATCATCAAGGTAGGATTTCCAACCATAAAACTCACATTCATTCTAAGATGTCATAATAATAAATAAACTAAAATAAAAATCTACCTAACACAAGAAATAAAAGAAAATTACAAATAAATATTTACAAGTTTGAATTCAAGCAAGTAAGCTAAAATTCTAAACCAACTCAATATTGTAAATTGTTCCCCGGCAACGGTGCCATTTTTTATAACGCTCAACTTACACGTCAATTTAGTGTAAGGCGGTCATCATCAATATAATTACCCAACTTTAGAGTCAGGGTCGAATCCACGAGGAACAATATGAGTGATGATTAAACTAATTTGAAACTATAGCTATAAGTTAACTTCAAACAAATGATACAAAAAGATAAAATGGGGTTTTTTAATGGTTGATACAAGTTTCGACTTTCTTCAAAACTCAAAGCTAAAATTTCAATGGTTCAAATCAATGATAGAGAGAAATTAGGGTTATGATCACTATGATTACCAACCCATCCTTGAATAATAGTTGTAGTATTGGATTCTCATGACTTGTGAGAAACACCAAATTATCAGTATCGATGGTCCATCTAAGTGTTTCTTAACCTACCTAGATGTTGTACTCCCTAATTCTCTCAAACTTAGGAAAACCTTCTATTCACACTGATTTTATCTAGAGTTGATTAATCTTTTTACAGCATTAATCATTAGATAAAAAATTAACCTTCCCAACTCCTCGTTGATATTTCACTACCTTTAGTTTATTTCTAAATTCGAGCAAACAAACATAAGGCTAGATCTATTGTTTGCAACCAATAGAAAACAATCATTACAAAGGAATAATCAATATATTCCCGTAATCACTCAAAAGTTAATTGTAAAGTTAGAGAGAAAACTAGGGAGAAAATAGTGTAAGTCTATGAAGTTCAGGATGAATGTTCCCTCAATAAAACCTAAGAATTCTCCCTTAAAAACCAAGAAGTAAATTTAGAATCAAATTACAGAATATAACTTTTTCTCACACAGCTAACAACGAAGTGTGATGCCTTATTAGGAGTCTGACGACTTATCAGACATTATTTTCATCTCCTCCTCTAAGTTTGATGATATCTGCCTTAGGCTGACGGCAACTCTTGACGGCTTATCAGAATTGTGATGACTTATCAGAGATTTCGTCACTTCTTCACTTCAAATCTCATGTACTGCCTTAGGCTGATGGTATTCTCTATGGTTTATCAGAATTGTGACGACTTATCAGAGATGTCATCACACTTCTGCTATAATTTCCTTACATTGTCTACAGTTGACGATGACTCTGATAACTTATCACAAATTTGATGACTTATTAGACAAGTCGTCAACTACACTTTTATGGTCACTTGTTCCAAATTCACCTGTTTTACTCTTATTGTCTTTGGTTTTCTTGCATCTTGATTTCTTGCATTATCAAAGAGAAAGCAATCAAAAATGACAAAAATTGCTTAAGACTTTACAATTATTTCTAGTTAAAAGCCTCAAATGTGTTAGCATTAGCTCATACATCAGTGTTGATTGGACCTTTTAGGTTATCAGGTCTGGTTTAGGTATTGTTTGTCAGGACTAGCCGATTACTTTATTGTATTATTTTTATTATTGTTAGTTCATGATAGGTTAATTATTGAACTACTACTGAGTTTTGAGGAATGGTTATGATTCCTTTCTCGTATTGTTATTTTACTATGCATGATTATCCCATGGTTAGATTTTATGGTTTGAGACCCTGATTATGTTAGCACTAGTTCCTACTATGATGAAGAGGACTCAAAATGCTAGCATGACTACTTTAGGTTGTAACTTCGGGATAGCCTTGTTATAGTATATATATATATATATATATATATAATTATATATATAACTATATAAATATAGTTATGGTATTACTGTATATCCCTCCCTTCATTTATTCATATTGTATATCCTTCTCTTGGCCTTGTATACTACTATATCCTTCTTCTGCTCTCAATTTGTATAATTGGTCAGCGATATATGGTGTAGTGTTTAGGTCACAGAGTATCGCTGGAATAAGATAGTTTATCCTTATCATCTCCTTAGCTTAGCTATGTTAGTTTCCTGAATATTTGTGTGTAGTTTACATTCATGCTTGCATGTCATTTATATTTGCATTCTCTTTGGAGCTCAATTGGTAGTTGCCTACTAATTATTACATATTTGGTTTTAGCTTGCAGATCATTGTACGGGTTCTTGCTGTTGTGGTGTGTGTCGTATAGAGCAGCTATGGTTCGAAGACATAAGGTGAGTTCCTAGCATTTGGAGTATTACTATTCTCCCTCTTATGTACTAGACTAATCTCTATGTTGTATTCAAAGATGGGTTGCATAAGTATATTCATTTAGCACTTCTTTTTGTAGTCTTATTATATTAGAAACTCTTGTACTGATTATACTAGGTTTTGGGACTATTAATGTATTTCAGTCTTTTATTACATTTATTTCGCATTCTTTCTTCATTTCTCTTGGTAGTCCATTACTAGTAATTCCGAACTACGAATTCACTTACCTACTGGAGGGTCATAGTAGGTGCCATCATGAGTTGAGAAATTGAGTCGTGAAAAATTTGATCCAAAGGGCATATCAATGGTCCATTAATCTTATTTTAGTGCAGAAATGTAGGGGTGTAAACGATCTTTAAAAATTTAACTTAATTGATGAACCGACCAATTTTTAAGAATAAAATATCAGTTTCTATATAAATATATAACCGTACAGAATAATTTAGTAGATTTTAATTTCTATAAAAATAAATTAAAAAATATAAAATCATACAGAATAAATGTATACGAGTAACTATATTTTATATTATGTTTAAATACAATGAAACATTAAAATTTTCACCTTGGACTTGGGGGCGATGAAAAAAACTACTAACCGGCCAACAGATAATTATGAAGCAACACACCAACTTCAAAACCTATTATGTTACTGGTATTGAAACTAAAGTAGTAGTTCCAGTATCTTGGGTAGTAAGGTAAAAGGTATTCCCATGATCTTAAATAGCACATTAAAAGATATTAAGTGTAATTCCTCTTGTATGGATTTAGTTTCTCTGATTGGATATTAATCTTGATAGTTCTGAGTCCCATCTTGATTATTTTGTTCCATCTATCTGATCTAAATATTTTTTTTTACTTTGTTCAAATTGAGTTTACACTACTATAAAATAATGGAATAAATATCTAGTCTTGTCGTCTTTCACATTCCATTGATTCATCACATTTCAAACAGTTAAAGGGTTTACAGAGTTTTGGCCAAGTCTTACATAAGTATGCACATGTATTCTAACTTCTACTTGTGGATGTTACATGATGTTTTATAAAAATATCAAAAATTAACCGAATAATATTAATATCGAAAAGAAACTGATGTGATGAGACGGTTTCGAAAAGTCTAATTTTGATTACACAAAATAAAATAATTGAAAGTCAACAGATATTAATTTTATAGAATAACATATTGAACTATATCATTGACACCCCTACATAAATGTAGGGATACAATTTAGTGCGCTCTCAACTCCAATGTAAAGTTGGTTACTCAAAAAAAAAATTCGTTTTCAGAAATATTCAATCTACAGGCAGAACTTATCTATTATACCTATTAAATCCGCGCAGAACCACTAACTCTCAAGCCTTGATTTGCAAATAGACAAATAGAGTGGTGGTCCAATGTACGCTTGCTATTAATGGAAACAATCTGCTTCTCTTCTTAATTGATGTGTTTATCTTACTTGACTAATATCCTAAAATATATAATTGAGGCATTTTTATTTTATTATAAATGTATTTGTGATAACCCAGCGGCTATGGGTAGTATATTCGCTAGACATTGAACTGGTCTTTGTTAAAAATGGCACAAGTTTTTTCGACGATGCCAAAAGGAAAAAAGATGTATATTATGTAATATTTCTAACTCATTATTCTAGTCTATTCTTTTACGTAGTTACTAGTTTAATCGTACGTGTAACATTTGATTATTTAAAATTAAATGATTTTATCTATTGCTAAAAATTTTAATGAAGTGTAAAAGTTTAAATCACTTTTAAAAGATTCTTCACATTTTAATATAATAATTTAAACATAATCATATATTTTAGTGTAAGCACATGTATATTTTACCACCAGAAGTTTCAAGTGCTTAATGGATTATCATTTTTATGTTTGTCATGCAGTACCTCTTTCTCTTGCTATCAGAGGCTAAGAAAGATACATCAATTTGAACGACAAAAAGTGCAGACAACATTTCTAAGGCCCTACACATTTTTAATATATTATAGATTATAGATAACGAGGAAAAAAAGGGCATGGATTTGTCATCATCAAAACAGAAAAATTTATTGGATTTATTACGTATTGATAATTGATAAAATGATTTCGGCCAAATAAATGGACCAGACCAAATGCATAAACATGGAACAAACATACTATAATAAATGAAGGAAAATGAAGAAGGTAACCAGCTTCTTGTTCCGTTCAAGAATATAGCCTGACGTAGGACTATTATAATGAAGGAGTCTCTTTATATAGATAAAGACGTCGTGTACAAGATCTCAGAGTTCTTATTATACTAAACATTCATTTTTACAAGGTTATATATACGTATGCAGACTTAAAATTATAGGGACTTGATGCGAGACTAAAAACTATGTTATTTTACCCTTTTTGCCTCACATTAATTCCCTTTTTGGTGTTGTCTCGAGTATAAATGGTGTAATTTACATTTGTGTTTCATAATTTGCTTATATAGTAGTGTATTGAGGTATTTTGAGATTGAACAAGAAGAAAAATAGCACCAAGGAACCAAGGAAGAATCAAAACGTGATAAAGAAATGGACCTTGGGCCTAACTCAACCTCAAAAGCTAGCTCATGAGGGGAGGATTTCCCAACACCATATAAGGAGACCAAGGACCCTTTAACCCACCGATGTGGGACACGCCTAACTCATACCCAAAAAGCTAGCTCATGAGGAGGAGGATTGTCCAAGCTATATAAGGAGATCAAGGACCGTTTCCTCTTCCGATGTGGGATACTTAACACCCCCCCCCCCCCCACGCCCAGGATAACTGTAGCGTGGACAACATGCACAGGTTAACTGGAGCGTGAACAATATATATTGGGACCCACCATCGGTGAACGAATATTTGAAATGGGCCTGGCTTTGATACCATGTGAAAATTGGTCTTAGGCCTAACTCACACCCCAAAAGCTAGCTCATGAGGTTAAGTTAGGCCCAAGGTCCATTTCTTTTTCATGGTATCAGAGCCAGGCCCACCCAGTTTATTGTTTCCGATATTGGGCCCTCCGTCTTATATTGTCCATGCTCCAGATGCCCAGCCCTGGGCGTGCGGAGGGGTGTTAGAGTCCCACATCAGTGGGTTAAAGGGTCCTTGGTCTCCATATATGGTGTTGGGCAATCCTCCCCTCATGAGATATCTTTTGAGGTTGAGTTAGGCCCAAGGTCTATTTCTTTATCATGGTATCAAATTCAGGCCCACTCAGTTCATTGTTTTCGATATTGGGCCCCCCGTCTTATATTGTCACGCTCCAGATGTCCAACCTTGGGCGTGCGGGGGGTGTTGGAGTCCCACATCGGTGGGTTAAAGGGTTCTTGATCTTCTTATATGGTCTTGGGCAATCCTCCTGTAACGCCCCAAGAACCTATCCCGAGATGTCACACGATGCTTAAGGCCACACACAGCCTTAAGCTAACCCTCTGAGCCTATCTTTACTCCTATAATTCACTATGACAATAATCGAACAGTAATACAGAAGAATAATCATGCCTTGAACATACTGAGATACAAAGTAATACTGTCATGTATAATCAAAATACTAACGTTTTGTACATACTGGTACTCTAGTCTGACAAAGCCTCTATTACATAAGACTGAAGAGCCATTGGGATAGATCCCCAATTGGCTCGTACTGAACTGAAAGTAAACAATCATCTATTAACAAGACAAAATCGAAGGCACAGGTCCTCGAACCATGAGGACTCACCAACTACAGAAATATAGATGAAGGTACTCAAAGATCAC
This sequence comes from Capsicum annuum, assembly GCF_002878395.1. Lineage (NCBI taxonomy): Eukaryota > Viridiplantae > Streptophyta > Magnoliopsida > Solanales > Solanaceae > Capsicum > Capsicum annuum. The sequence goes on along the minus strand of NC_061114.1, from coordinate 162,796,646 downwards.
TGTTGCTGCTAAGACTGAGCACCTGAACCTATATCATGAGGAAATATAGAATACAAAAGAGTATGGGAGTCAGTACTTGGGAATATACTGAGTATGTGGAGATGGATGCAATATTTTAAATAATATCATAAATGTATAAGAAAATCATGCATGCTGACAATAATAACTCTCTTCGCTTGAATTATCTAAAACATCATTTCCGTAAGTCATCAGTAATAACATATGCTTCATAAATCTTATAAATCATTTAACTCAACTCAAACTCTTTGAATCATGACTTAGAGTGACTTGGTATCTCATGGTACTTAAATCATTATGGACGTGGGAGTTTCTTATAACCGACATAACTACTCCATGTGAACCGCATAGAGTCCAACGTTTTGCCCTCCTAAGGAGAGAACCCCACATTGGCAAGGGTTTCGTACTCTTGCCAGGGAGTACAACCTCAATCTCATTATCACAATCTCATAATCGGCCTTTGGATGACAATTATCAACATCAATCCTACGGTGGCACGTAGTTCTAGGGAAATACCAAATTTCTTGCTCGGTGCTAAATACTTCTCCCAGACTCATCTCAGATCGCGTTAGGAAATCCACCTCAATCAATATCAACTCATGGGTCTATCATAAAGAACAAAACATAAATTTATATCTTATCTAAAAATCATAAACATCTTGTGGATTCCTAACTCGACTCAACTCAACACAAGCTTTCTCAATATCAAGTACATTTGTTTATCAAATCATTTCAAATATCAAAAGCTTCAAGGAAACATCATAGGACTCATTCTCGACTTTCAATCTTAATTATCGATATGTATTCAATAGTCAAATCTCTCATAGAAAAACACAAATCTTGACACTTATCATAAATCGCTTAGAAATCATCAATATATATAATGACAATATACAACTCATGGAGAAAATACTCAATTTAAGAAGCATGATGGTGAAATAACCATAAATATCAAGCTTATTCAACTCAAGTCTCATAAATCATACATAAAGAAATTTGGGTGTAAACCCACTTGCAAAATCATGTAAATCAATAATAGAATGTAAATCTTTAGGCACAAGAACGAAAGGAGTGTTCTTGTTAAAACCCCACATACCTTAAATTTTGATTTTGAAGATATAGAAACTTGCTTGAAACTTCTTCCTTACACTTTGAGACCAAGATTCTTGATGCCTTTGACTTGGGGAACTTAATTCTTGAATCATTTTGAATCACTATGGGGGATTCTTGAATTTATTTGGAAGAAGATTGGATTTTTGGGTTTTAGAAGAAACCCTAATCTCTAGATGTTTCTTGGAAGAGGAAAGGAGAAAAGAGAGAAAATGATCTCCTTTTCTCTACTTATATATATATAGAGAGAGAGGGCCATAAGGAGCGGAAATGACCAAAATACCCTTTTGAAAAAGTTGAAAATTGCAGATCGGGGCCTATGATGGTCCACCAGGTCGTCCGTCAGTCAAGTTCCAAATCTAGAACATTCTGCCTCGATGTGACGGTTGACCTGCTGGTCTGTCAGAAAAGTGATGATCCACCAAGTCATCCGTCACTTGAGGGCCAGAAATGAGACATTCTGTCTCGGTCTGACGGACACCTTGACGGTCCGTCAACTTTGTGACGATCCACCACTTTGACCGTCACACGACATCCCTAAAAGAGAGCTACTGCTTTGTCTTGATGGGACACTTGACGGTCCACCAAGGACCTGACGGTCCACCAGGTCAACCGTCAAACCTGGGCTATCCAATAACATTCAGTAAAACGACCATAACTCACTCATCCGATGTTGGATTTTGATGAAATTGGTATCGATGAAAAGATTATTCAATGCTCTACATGACAAAAAGTTGAAATTAGAGAAATACAACATGGTTTAAACATCAATCACTTTGGAAGTCATATATATCCATTCAAAAAGATAGATTTAGGCTTAAGGAATGATCGGGGTATTACACCTCCCCTCATGAGCTAGCTTTTGAGGTTGAGTTAGGCCCAAGATCCATTTTTTTATCAAAACGTATCACAAAACAATTGAAAAATGGCAAATGGAGGAAGTCCTTGAGCCACTGCTACAAAGCAAGCAGTGGTGTGACTTTTATTTATTCTATGAAAAATTATAGCTTGCGCCACACACCTAAAGCAAGAAGTGGCGCAATTTTGTGTAGCTTTCATAATTTTTAGTTATTTCTTCCTCCACAACTCGTTTTTTGGACTGTGGCGTGAGTTGGAACCTCTCCTAAATAGGTTGGGATTGGCTTTTGACATTTTAAGGGTTCCTAAAATCTATATAAAGTGGCCTTTTTTTTTTTTAATGAAAAAGACTTGATTTAGAGAAGTCAAACCCTAGGGTAAATCTCAAGAACAAGTTTTAATTTTTTTGAATTTTATTATTGACTTTTGCCTTATAAATTCATGAAATCTCTTCATACACAGAAATTCATAAATAGATAAATCTCTTATATTTATAGGGTAGTGATTGAACATGAATGTTGTGGCTTGAATATCATATTATCTATTTAGATTTTCATTTATTTTGTCATTTATTTATTCTTACTTTCAATTATTCATTTCATTGATCAACTTGTGAATATTATCTAGGGCTTTTTTATTGGACTTGAAAAATGGAACACCAAGTGTTAAAATATGAAATAGGGATAATTTGTGAACCTTATTATTAATGACAGAAATAGACCTTGTAACCTTGCTTAGTTGATATAGACGATGTCTTTATGAACTTCAATATTAACGATGACCACAAAAATGTAGGCGTTGGGGATAGTGGAGTAGACTTAGAATTGTTGGAAAATGCTCAATAGAGATAAAATTAACCTGCAACTAATAACTCAAGAAATCAAATTAGGTGTATGACTGAATAGCTCAACTAAATGTCAAATGCCGCAACACTAGATCTTTTCAAAAATATAAATGGACATAACAAATCTACAACTTGACTATAATTGTTTTATTTACTTTTGAAATATACAAATCACTATTTATTATTGGTATCCTATTGAATAACTCGAATAAGAATTCAAAGTGGAACTTCAATTCAACAAATTCCTATCTGTACGATATCTAAACTTACATCCTTTATTACTTGTATGACCATGTACACGTGCTTGTGTGAAATGACACAATAAATTTTTGGTGTTGTTGCCCAAGATCTGATTTGTTAGAATTGATACTATTTTGAGTTTTTGTCGAATTATTCAAATTTCACAATTATTATTGTTTTTGTTTCTTTCAGGGTATAGTTTAGTTTATGCTAAACACCAAGAGTCAAGGAAATCCCTTGATTCCAATTTACCACGAGCTTGAACGTACTTTGGAGGGGATAGACATATAAAGTTTAACGAGTTAAATTCAAACAAAATTTGGGTTTAATTCATGATAATTTGGGTTTATCAATTAATTTAGACCTTTCAAATTAATTAGTCTATTTTATTAAATTCAGGACCATGATCCATTATACCTTTAACTCCAAAACTATGCCAGGCATCAAAGTGACTTGGCATCCTCATCAAATTCAAGACCTACGAGATGATGACATATGTCTAAATGATGTAGAAATCCCATTCAAATTCAAGAACCAATCAAAAGCCACCAAGTATCAAAATGACATATTTTGGCCATTCACAAGCAACCTGGCCTAATTTGTACAACTATAAATAGTAGGTTAAAATAACATTCTAAGGACATTCTGAAAAGAGTTCGACAAGCATTGGAGCAACATCAACATTGACGACTAAGTTCATTTAAGGAGCAATCAATGGAGTTCTTCTCAGAAATTTTCTCAAAGCGAAAACCACTTTTCAATATTTTTGGCGATTGAAATATATCTCTAGGAGTCCATATCATCCCACAATTCAGGAAACACACTCTTGAAGATCTTCCGATCATTTCTATGTGTAGGAGCGGAGAATCAGGAGAGTATAGAATTGTACTTACAAAATTCATTAATAAAATTAGCTTTCCTTTTATCTATCTTTGGTTTCCATTAAATTTTTATGCTTTACAAATTTGTTGTGAAATTTTTTTGACATGCACAGTCGGACGACAATTTCTTCTCTTTATCGCTTCCTTCTGCAAATCAAAAACTACAAATTCAACTATTGCAATGGACTTTAAAAAATAAATGAAGTTACATAAAAGGGTTTTACTACTGCGCATCTGCTGACCTCAGTCGTGTTGGGCCAATTACTCGACAAAAGTTCAAGACTAGTAGATTGGATGGATCTTAATACTTCACCTCTTTGGAGATGGTAAAAAACAACTCTTATATGGCAGCTATAACTGCAACCCTTGGGGGCAATATTGAACCCATATTCTTTGGATAATTTCTCAAATCGACTCCAACTTTGGTGAATCTGAAGATTCAATGGATTCTCCAATTTTGATGAAGGTCAATGTTTTAATGTTTAAATCAACCTACATGGACAAGAAATTCACAATGATGGATCAAACCGTTGAAATGTTGAAGAAGCCTGTTGATGATAAAAATCTTCATATCGCTTAACTCATGAATAAATTAGAGGCCTTCGAACCTAAGAGTCCAATCATATCCCCATTTATCCAATTGTTTTACTCGACAAAACAAGAATGTTGAGAAATCACTTGCTAAGTCTAAATTTCAAAAGAGTTTCAAGACATGATAACTAGCACCATCAGAGGTCAATATGGCAAAACATCACAAAGTTTATTATATTAATCTAAGCCTAAAACAAGATGGATTGATTGTCTACCCATGCCAACGAACTATCCACCACCAAAGTTACAATAATTTAATGGCAAGATAATTGCGAGGAAACACATTTCCCACTTTTTCAAAACTTATAGCAACTCTAGAACACATAATGACCTCTTGGTAAAATAGTTTGTTTACTTGTAGAAAGGGAATGCATTCGGTTAGTATATCATCTTTGATCATGAGTTAATTGATAGTTGGGAGTAGCTCAAGAAGAGATTTATTAATTGATTTTATAAAACTTAAAAAATTATGTGCATGATAGAGTTGACTGGTACTAAGCAAAGAAAGGATGAGCCTGTAATGGATTACATCAATCGATAGAGATCATTGAGTTTGGACAACAAAGACCGCCTTTATGAAATATCTGATCTAGAAATGTGTATTCAAGGACTGCATTAGGACCTTTTGCAGATACTAAAGGAATAAAACTATGAATATTTGAAGAACTTTCTACATGAGCACATGGAATGGAATTAAATATCACAAGTCATGAGAAGGTGTCTTATTTTGTTGAGTCTAAAAAATAAAAGGAGTTTAAGAAGATATGACATCAAAGATCCATAATAAAGAATCCATAGTGGTGAAAGCAACTTTTGTGAATGTCGCACCCATGTAAAGGGCAAAAAAAGATGAACCCTTGAGGTAATATCCAAAGGAGGATAAACCTCGTCCAGCCTTGAAAGAGTAAGGGCAAAGGTTTACCCTTTCTAGATTCAAATGTACCTATGATAATGGTTGAATTGCTTGGAAATAAAATCATTGAACTTCCAGAATCAAAAAGGTCGGAGAAAATAGATAAGGTCAATAAACCCAAATATTACTAGTTTCATTGTGTCATTGGCCACCCAATAGAAAAGTACTTCATCTTGAAAGAGGGAATCATGATACTAGTGAGTGAAGGAAATAAAAAATATTGAAGGCAATAAATAAGGTCAATGATCCTAAATACTTTAAGTTTCATCGCGTCATTGGCCACACAACAGAAAGTGCTTCGTCTTGAAGGGGGAATCATGATGCTAGTGAGTGAAGAAAAATCATCATTAACATGGATGAAATAGTAGAAGAAAATCATGGTAGTATTGTTCCAAAGAAAAAAAAGTGTCCAATGTCATGAACTATGCCAATCTCAATATTCTTAGAATTTGCGAGTTTGAAGATGGTTGAAGTGGATTTTCCAAGGAAAACTCTTAAAGATTCACTAGGGACAGACAACAACTCTAAAGATAATGATGGTGGTGGTTGGACCTTGGTTTTTCATAAGAAAATGAGACATCAAGTTGATCTAAGGATACGTCTTCCAAAGCCAAAAATAATAAGGAGTAACACAGAGCAGCTATTACCATTAAAAAGTGTTAAGTTTGGTACTAGCAAGAAAATTGATGGCTCCATGTCATAAAAGGTTCGAAGGCCTATTACATTGTATGAGTTCTTTCTAGAAAAATTTCTTGAAGAAAGTCAAATTGGTGCCACACATGTAATTTCCAACACAAGGGAAATAAAGAAAAGCAAAGATGAGTATTGTCCAATAATAGCATGAGAATATTAGGCTAATAGAGAAGTTGCGCCATGTTTTTCTGTAATTTTCTTCACAAATGATGATTTTTTAAGGGTCTAAACTACATGATAGACCTTTGTTTATCATTGAGTTATTCGATAAATACATCTCAATCTCATACTGATAAATGATGGTTTGATATTCAATATCATACCAAGGCAATGCTCAAAGGGATATGAATCTCCATTGATGGACTTTCCAACAGCAACATAATGATTCAAGGCTTCAATAAAGAAGGACAAGGAGCCATGGGAAAGATTCGTGTATGATTTTCCATTTGCAACTTAAAATCAAACACTTTGATTCATGTTATAAATGCTAAAACATCATACAACTTGCATCTTAGACATCCCTGTATTCATGAAAATGAAGCGGTGTCATCTACTTTTCATCAATGCATAAAGTATATGAAGGATGGTAAATAGTCAAAATTGATGTGGATATCAATCTTTTCACTAAGACAGAGTCTTACTTTACAGATATAAAATGCTACTTAGATTCTTATGAATTAGTTATGAAGAAAACAACTCTTGGAAACCTAACTAATGTTGTTTTAAAAGAAGAAGGGGATTTTCAAAGGGCTATTGCTAAGATATCTAAGGAGAGAACTAAAAAATTCTCCACTAGGCTTTCATCACTTGAAGGAGACATGCAAAAAAAGATGGATGAGGAGCATCTAAATTTTTGCTACATCCCACTTGAGCATAGAAAAGATAGACAACCCTTGCTAGAAGTATGTACTCAGCTAGTCCACCTTTCAAGGAAAGAAATGAGACACAAAGCATTCTAAGATTTAAAGGAGATTATGACTTTGCCAATTGTATAAGTGCCATACATCACTCTTGATTCTTCATAAAGTAATACTTTGGCTGATAAGATAAAAGGGCATTTATATGAAAGGTTTTTGCGCTACTAGAAAAATTAGGTTAAGACTTCTCCAATTTAGCAAGGCTAGGTGAGATCAAAGAAGATGTCACTAGTGAAAAGATGTGGGGTCTTATAGCCTCCCAAATGAAGTTGAGAAAGAGAATGCATTATGTTGCCACTCCTAAGTTTGGTCTAGTGTTCAAATTACCAGACCGTCTTCGAGTTTCTACTAAGAATAGCAAGAAAATAACTTCATCACATTATAACTCAGTAGCAAAAACCAAGGAATCTAAGGATTAGAAAACACCAAAATGAATTTTGTGTTTGAACACATACTAAGATTGACACTTCATATCTCTGTATTTGAATGATTGAAATGCTAGGACAAAAGTAGAGCCTCTAAAAAAATGAAGGACAGGTCAATAACTCAAAAGCTTCTGCCTTTTATCTCTTGGGAACCGTATGAAAGTCATTATCAAAAAAGAGGTTGCTAGAGAAGGAAAAATAAGGTTTTTCTGAAGGAATTGATGACATAGACATTCATAGTATTTTCCCATCATGTATGAAGAGAAAAGTTGCATTGTCAATCACCAAAAATGGTTCATTAAAAGTGAAAAAAAAGTACCATTGTTTTCACTAATCAGTTTTGTGAAGGAAAAAAAGAAAGAAAAAGCCATCACAACCTCCGAAGGAAGTCAAAGGAAAGATTCAAACTTTGTACAATCATTTTATCACATAACAGTAAAAGAAAGTCAACACCTTGATGATGTTCAAGATGCTCTACCCCAACTAGAGGATGACATATAATCAACCATATATGAACTCATGGAACTTAATTTGGATACTCGTGAAGATCCATGTCCAACCTTCATTACCGAACTTCTTACATCGCAAGAAGAGATGGATTACTTAAAGCTATTATTAGAGTATAAAGATAACTTTTCTTGGTCGTACAAAGAAATACCAAGCCTTACTCCTAGGGTAGCTTTACATTATTTGGGGACCAAAAAGGAGGCACTCTCTATAAAGCAGTCATAATGAGTGTTTTACCCTGAATTAGTTACACAAATTGAATTATGTAGAGATTAATAAGATCATCGAATCTAGATTAATCTGAGAAGTGAAATACCCATCATAGATCTCAAATATTATACCTTTCAAAAAGAAGAATAATCAAATACGTGCCTGCATTATTTTTTTGAGACTTGAACAAGGCATGCCCGAAAGATGATTTCCCGAAACAATCATAGAGATCATAGTTGATGCGACAACTGGATATAAAGCTATGAAATTTATGGATTCATATTTCAGATATAATCAAATTATAATGTCTCCAAAAGATGAAAAATGCATTGCCTTTTGAACTCCAAAAAGGATATATTGACATAAGTGATGCCTTATGGTCTAAAGAATATGGGTTCCCCAACTTACAATGCAAAACATTTTGATGGCATATCACATAAGAGGGTGGAATGTTAAGTCGATGAATTGGTGGTAAAGACAAAGTCTTAGGATAACCATCTGAAAGACCTTCTGATTGTTTTTGAGAGGTTAAGAAAATTTAACTTAAAAATGAACCCAATCAAATGCGCATATAGAGTTACTTCAGGAAAGTTTCTTTTCTTTATTATGTGTAACCATGGAATTATAGTTGATCCTACAACGATTGATGCAATTCAAAAAAATGCTTGAACCAAAGAAATTGAGAGACTTCATAGTTTACAAGGAAATTTGCCATTCATTCAGAGGTTCATGTCTAACTTGACTAGACAATGTCAACACTTCATTTATTTAATAATGAAAGATGCCCCTTTCCATTGGGGCCAATCAAGTCTAAATATGTTAAAAGCATAAATAAATAGTTATTGAATCCACCTATATTAGGGGAACCAACTCCTAGGAGGCCATTAATACTCTACATTGCACCATAAGAATGCTCACTTGGAGCACTTCTTGCTTAATAGAATGAAGCTAAGAAGGAACAAGCACTGTATTATATAAGTGAAACCTTGATAGGAGCTAATTTGAATTATATGCCTATTAAGAAGATGAGATTAGCTTTTCTTTATGCCATAAAGAAATTAAGGCATTATTTTGAAGCATACATCATCCACGTAATTTCCCAAGCTGATCTCATGAAGTTTGTAATAACTCATCCAATTCTCTCAAGATGTTGTAACGCCCCAAAATCTAGTTCTCGAGACGCATCACGGTGCTCCAAACTACAAGTAGTCCTAAGGTAACCCTGGCTGCTTTCTACTAAGTCTAGATCTCAATATAGGGGAAATATGAATATGAAATCATAATAATGCAGAAAATCTTATCTGAAATATGCCAGAAGTCTTGGTAAAACAATATAGAAAAATCTGAATTCTGAATCAAATGTTTAAAACTAGATCTAGTAGTCCGACAAGTCTCTACTATCTGAATCTAGATAGTCACTAGGAAAGGCCCCCAGCTGACTCAAACTGTCTGAAATGAATAAAGGAACATCTACTAATAAAATAAAAGTATGAATAACTAAGTTCCCAAACTAAGAAGACTCACCAACTACAGGGATATTGATGAGATGCTCGGGAATCACTCATGCTGCTGAGACTGAGCACCTGAACCTACATAATGAGATAATGTAGCACATAGACATATATGTAGATCAGTACTTTGCGAATGTACTGAGTATATGGGGGTGCATGCAATAAGTAAATAATATCACCACAGTTTATAAAATTATGCATATTAAATGTAAATGACTCACACCAGGCTTGAGTAATTTGAAATCTTAAGATCATAAATCATAAATGATAAAACATATAACGTAAGTCTGGTGAGCCATTACACTTAGTCCTAAAATCTGTAACATACTTTATCTTAAAGCTTAAGAATCTTAAAACTATAACTTCTAAATCATATGCTCTTATCTTAATGCTTTAAATCAATAGACTGTTAAAGAGTAGGGGACATATTTTGGGAGGTTCTTCTAACCGACAAACACCATGTGAGTATCCATAGAGTCCCATGCCTGGCCCCCATTAGGTAGGGTTGTTCTACCCTTTCCATCAGAATAGAACTTCTATATTAGTGATCACAATCTGAGTTATTCATGTAGAAGTGGGAATAAATCTGAATCCTACGTTTGCACGTAGTTCTGGGGTCTGAAACTGTAGTAACCTATCCATCTTAGTGCTAAATACTACTCTCATTCTTATGTTCAAAATCTTAATCTACTTCAAAAATAGCACAAGGTATTATAAGAAAACCAATTATGCTTTTCTTTCTTTAAATCTCAAGTTATCTGAACAAGTGGATTCTTTATCTTAGCTTAAGACCAAAAGGTCAAATCTTTGTCAAAATCTGCAAGTAATCTTATCTGAGGGTGCTCATAGCACAAATAATCTTGAAATAACAATCTTAAATTAGGGCCTAACGACCCATGCATTAATCTCATGTTAAAAGATCTAACAATTCATACTTGATAATGTAAACACTTATAATTCGTCATAAAATCTGGAAATTACTGCACAATGCATAGAAATATGAATAAAGTCATGTAATTCAACTTCTAAATCATGGGAAATCTCATAATCTTGCAAATAATAATAATAGATATAAATCCTAACTTTAATTTTATGGGAAATCTCATAAATTACAGTAAATTTGTAATTAAAATAAAGTTTTGGGCACAAGGATGAAAGAATTATCCTTGTTCAAAACCCCCACATACCTTAATTTGATGATTTATATGCTAGAACTTGAATCTTGGATCTCAATTGATATTTTGGAGATGACTTATTAGCGTTCTTGAATTGAAAATTCTCAATCTTGAAGAGTCTTGGAGAATTAATGGAGACATTTTGGATTTCTTGGGGAGGAAGTATGAGACTTAGGGTTTTGTTTAAGAGAGATTGATGAATAAGCATAAAGTGCTGTCAAATATGATTAATCTTTTATTTTTGGATGGATTAGGGATTGGAGAACTACCAAAATACCTCTTTAAAACTTTTATACGAAATTGGAAGGTGTACATTTTCCTGATCTGGGTGGCTGCCACGATGCGCCACTATCCGATTGCTTACTAAAAATCGACGAATGGAAACTGGGAAGACTTCACGACATGGAGACATCGCGGTGTCCCTTTGGAATGCCATTTTGGCACATGAAACGACACGCCATTATTGCGTTGGATCTCCAGAAATTGACAAAGGAGAAATTGACCCTCTCTGTGATGCGCCAATATCATGGAGTTCCACTGGAATAGGGCAATTGGAAATTTACACTGATCCAGGACGCGCTAAGGGTCCAAATAATGGTGTTTTACAATAGGAACTTAAAATAGCCATAACTTCTTACTCTATTATAAGAATTAGGAAAATCTTATATCTATGGAAAGCTAATTCAATTTTCTAAGGAATGGAAAGTCCAAATCTAAGTAATTCCATACCAAATAAATAGTATTTGTTTTGGAAGCTATCCCTTAACACTTTAGGGATGAATTTAAGCTAGGAAAAATCGTGGGGTATTACAATAGCTCCCCCTTGGAAACATTCATCCTTGAATGTGGCTAGTTAAGATAAAATTGTTTAGGAATCTAAGAATATAAGATAGCATGCACAACTGAAATAAACTACAAGTCTAAATCTAAATAATTCTGAGCTTCTGAGTAATCTAGGAGTGCATGAACTTACATGAGGACAACTATATTGCTGAATGTAACGTATTATTAGAAAAGAATTGAATCAAGGAAGAGTGTTACCTTCGGCTACATCTGAGTTTGTGGAGAAAAGATGAGGGCACTTGGCTGACATATCTTCTTTTGTTTCCCAAGTGGTGCCCTCAACAGACTATTTCTACCAAAGAACTTTAACCAAGAGAACTTCTTTACTCGTTAGTCTATGGATCTAATGATCTAAAATGTCAACTGGAATCTCTTCGTAAGAAAGACTATTCTAAATATGTTAGCTTTCTAAAGGAACTACAATAGTGGGGTCCCTGATACTCTTCTTAAGCATAGAGACGTGAAACATAGAATGAACGGCTAACAAGTCTGTGCGCAAATCAAGCTCATAAGCTACTTTCCCAACACGATTTATAATTATGAAAGGACCAACATATCAGGGACTAAGCTATCCCTTCTTTCCAAATCTCTTCACCCCTTTCATGGGTGAAATCTTTAGATACACTAGATCACCAACCTCAAACTCGAGGTCCCTTTTTCTCACATACATGTAGGATTTTTGATGACTCTAGGTTATTTTCAATCTTTCTCTAATCAACTTAAATTTTTCCATAGCTTCAAACACTACATCAGGCCCAAGAAAAGCGGCCTCACCCACCTTGAACCAACCTATGGACGATCTACATCTTCTCTCATAAAGAACCTTAAATAAAGCCATCTGAATTCTAGAATGATAACTATTATTATAAGCAAACTCAATCAATGGAAAATGCTCATCCCAACTACCCTTGAAATCAAGAGCGCATGCCCTCAACATAACTTCTAGAGTTTGGATGGTCCTCGCTGCTTGACCATCTATCTGAGGGTGGAAAGCTAAGCTAAGATGGACTTGGGTACCAAGACCCTTCTAAAAAGCTCTCCAAAACTGGAAAGTAAACTGAGTACCCCTATCTGATATGATAGACAAGGGAACCCCATGTAATCTAACTAACTCTTGAGTATACAAATTAGCATAATCCTCAACTATATAGGACATATGAATTGGCAAGAAATGAGCTTACTTAGTCAATCTGTCTACAATAACCCAAGTCAAAATGGGGATACCAAACTCTTGCAATGTACCAAAGGTCTTTGGTGTTCCCCCTTAACCTGTTGACAAGTTGCACACTTTGCTACAAACTTTGCTATATCACTCTTCATTCCACTCCACCAATAGATTTCCCACAAGTCACGATACATCTTGGTAGCTCCCGGATGGATAGAATAATGCGTACCATGCGCCTCAACCATAATTCTCTGTCTTAACTCATCAACACAAGGCACACACAATCTATTCTGGTATCTTAACACGCTATCTCCCCCTTGGGAGAAAACCTCTACTTTTTGGTCTTTAACCAAATCCTTCAGTTTGACCAAACTAGAATCCTTATCCTGCTTCTCCTTCGCTTCTGAAACTAGAGAAAATTTGGAACTATTCTGAGCCCAAACATTTCTTTCAGTTGAATCAACCAACCTAACACCTAATCTATCCAAATGATGAACTTCTTGAGCTAACTCTTTCTTATCATTCCCCACATGAGCAACACTACCCATAGACAACCTACTAAGAGCGTCTGCCACTACGTGGACCTTTCTCGGATGATACAACACACTCATGTCATAATCCTTCAATAAATCTAACCACCTTCTCTGATGGAGATTCAACTCCCTCTAAGCAAACACATACTACAAAATTTTATGGTCTATGAACAATCAACATGCACACCATACAGATAATATCTCTAGATTTTCAAAACAAACACCACAGCAACTAATTCAAGATCATGGGTCAGGTAATTCTTTTTATGAAGCTTCAACTGTCTAGAGGCATAGGCTATGATCTTACCTCTATATCAACACACAACTCAAACAAACTCTAGAGGCATCACAATAAACAACAAAGCCATTTGTACTATCAGGTAATGCTAGAATTGGGGCTGAAGTAACTAGAGTCTTCAACTCCTGAAAACTCTTCTCGCGGGAATCTAACCATAAAAACTTAACTTTCTTTTGGGTCAATCTAGACATAAAAGATGTGATAGAAGAGAAACCTTCAACAAAACGGTGGTAATAACCAGCTAGATCTAAGAAACTCCTAATTTCTAATGGAGAGATAGGTCTAGGCCAATTCCTTATGGCTTCTGTCTTTTAGGGATCAACTCTAATGTGATCGGTGGAGACAATATGACCGAGAAAGGCTATTGATCTTAGCCAAAATTCAAACTTGCTGAATTTAGTGAATACTTGATAGTCTAAAAGAGTTTGCAAGATAACTTTAAGATGATCTACATGGTCATCCTCACTACGGGAGTACACAAGGATATTATCTATGAATACTATGACAAACCTGTATAGATATTGCTTGAACACTCGATTCATGAGGTCCATGAAAGCTGCTGGGGTATTGGTTATCCTGAAAGACATGACTAGAAACTCAAAATAACCATAATGGGTTTTAAAAATTTTCTTTGTAATATCACATTCCCTTATTTTAAGCTGATGATAGTCGAATCTAAGGTCTATCTTTGAGAAATAACTTGCACCTTGGAGCTGATCAAATAAGTTATCAATTTTAGGAAGAGGATACTTGTTCTTGATTATAACTTTATTTAGCTGATGATAGTAGATGCACATATGCAAAGAACCATCTTTCTTTTACATGAATAGGATGAGAGCACCCCATGGAGAAACACTAGGCCTTATGAAGCCTTTATCTAGAAGATCTTTGAGTTTCTCCTTCTACTCCTTAAGCTCTACAGGAGCCATATGATAAGGAGGTATAGAAATAGGCTGAGTATCTGGGAGAAGGTCAATACCAAATTCTATATCTCTATCGGGAGGTACCCCTGGGAGATATTCTAGAAAAACATCAAGAAACTCATTGACCACTCCGACGGACTGTATTGTTGGAATCTCAGACTTAGTGTCCTTAACTTGAACTAGGTGGTAAATGCAACCTTTGGATATCAACTTTCTTACCTTAAGATAAGATATGAAATGACTCTTGGGAGACATTGAATTACCCGATGACTCAAAGATTGGCTTATCTAGGAACTAAAATTTTACCACACGGGTGCAACAAACTATAGAAGCATAATAGGAATAGAGCTAATTCATACCAAGAATAAGATAAAAATAAACCATATCTAAATCTATCAAGTTTGCTAATATGACTTTATGAAGGATAGTGATAGGACACTTCTTATATATTTTCTTAGAAACAACTGACTCTCCTACTGGCATAGAAACCAAGAGATGCTCGGGGATCTTTTTAGAATTTATCTTAAAATTCACAGCAACTAGTGGGGTCATATAAGAGAAAATCTACCCAGGGTCTAACAACACATAACATCAAAATAAAAGACACAAGCATACCAGTCACAACATTGGGTGAATCCTTCTGCTCCTGATGGGACGTAAGGCATAAAACCTAGAGGAGCTAGTGCACTATTAGCCTGAGTCTAAGGACAAACATCTCTATTACCCCGTCTAGTATATGGGCACTTTTTGATTCCGTGAACCTGCTGGCCACAACCATAACAACCCTTCTGGCACCACAAATATTCACCTCCATGATTCTTACCATACTTAGCACATAGGGGATGATTAGGCTTCCCACTCATACTATTTTGAGATTTGGACATAGAAGACTTACCCCACTATTCTTGCCTATTTTTGGGTGCAGGATCACTGGTTAAGGAAGGTGCAGGCATAGATGAACGATTCTAAAATTGCAAATGATTTCCTCCTCCATACCTATTCTAACCATGATTAAACTGCTTTGTTCTAGCCTTCTTATTTTCTCTCTCTCTTTTCTTCCTTTTTTCTTCCTCAATCTACTGAGTGCGCATCATCAATATAGGAAGATCCATGTCTCTAATGAGCATAGCAGTCCTACACTCCTTAACCTCTAACTCAAACACACCGATCACAAACTTACTCATGCTTGACCTAGGGTCAGCCATCTTTTCAAGGGCATACTTAGACAACTAGTTAAACTTGAGGCAATTCTCCTTCACTGTCATTGAGCCCTGCCTTAGGTTCATGAAATCTTATATCTTAGCTTTCCTCATCTCACGTGGCAAAAACTTATCTAATAATGCATCCTGAAATATCTACCAAGTCATGGGAGCTACATTTTCTTATCTACTTTTCTTCCACATCACCATCCAATCATAAGCAACATCCTTCATCCCAGAGGATACCAATTCTATACTCTTATCTTTAGAAATATGCATAATTCAGGTGATCTTCTTTACCTCATCTAGATAAAGTTGTGGGTCCTCATCTGCTTTTAACCCAAAGAATTCTAGCGATTTCATCCTCATAAAATCTTAGATTTTGGCAGTGGCTAAGTCCCTATCCTGCTAAGATGGGACTGTAGCCTAATGGTTGCCTTGAACATTAACTATCACAGCTTGGACTAGCACCTGAAAGGCAGCCTAAAACTCTGTATGTGACTTATTCGTTCAAAGAATTTGTAGGATGAGGTGGCTGGTTATCCTTTCTGCGGGAGTTAGCTCGATGAGGAGGCATTTTCTATCATGTGAAAGCATGATTTAGAAGTAGATAGAGACAATGAATACACGATAGATCATGAAGAAGAGATGATTTCCTAAAACACTCCACAGCCTCTTGCTCATAGAAGTGGCGTACTTCACACCGATGATTAAGAGTCTATGTAACACAGCTTGTCTGACTACCTAGGACTCTCTAAACCTTAGGCTCTAATACCAAGTTTGTAATGCCCTAAAATTTAGTTCTCGGGATGTCACACGGTGCTCCAAACTATAAGTAGTCCTGAGTTAACCCTGGCTACTTTCTACTAATTCTAGATCTCAACATAGGGTAAATAATAATATGAAATCATAATAATGCGGAAAATCATATCTAAAATATGCTAGAGGTTTGGGTAAAACAATATAAAAAAATCTAAATTCTGAATCAAATGTCTAAAACTGAATCTAGTAGTCCAACAAGCCTCTACTATCTGAATCTAGATAGTCACTGGGACAAGCCCCTAGCTGACTCAAACTGTCTAAAATAAATAAAGGAATATCTACTAATAAAATGAAAGTATGAATAACTAAGTCCCCGAACTAAGAGGACTTACCAACAGCAGGGATGTAGATGAGATGCTCGGGAATCACTCATGCTACTGAGACTGAGCACCTAAACCTACATTATGAGATAAAGTAGCACATAGACATATATGCAGATCAGTACTTTGAGGATGTACTGAGTAAATGCGGGTGCATGCAATAAGTAAACAATATCATCATAGTTTATAAAATTATGTATGCTAAATGTAAATGACTCACACAGGATTGAGTAATCTGAAATCTGAAGATCATAAATCTTAAATTATAAAATATATAACGTAAATCTAGTGAGCCATTACACTTAGTTTTGAAATCTATCATATACTTTATCTTAAAGCTTAAGAATTCTAAAACCATAACTTCTAAAACATATACTCATATCTTAAAGCTTTAAATCACTAGACTATTGAAGAGTAGGGAACATATTTTGGGAGGTTCTTCTGACCGACATACACCATGTGAGCATCCAGAGAATCTCACGTCTGGCCCCCGTTAGGTAGGGTTGTTCTACCCTTGCCATCAGAATAGAACTTCTATCTTAGTGATCACATTCTGAGTCATTCACATAAAAGTGGAAATAAATCTAAGTCCTACGTTGGCATGTAGTTTTGGGGTCTGAAATAGTAGTAACCTACCCATCTTGGTGATAAATACTACTCTCATTCTTATGCTCAAAATCTTAATCTACTTCAAAAATAGCACATGGTTTTACAAGAAAACCAATTATGATTTTCTTTCTTTAAATCTTAAGTTATCTGAACAAGTGGATTCTTTATCTTAGCTTAAGATCAAAAGGTCAAATTTTTGTCAAAATCTATGAGTAATCTTATCTGAGGGTGCTCATAGCACAAATAATCTTGAAATAGCAAACTTAAATTGGGGCCTAACGACCCATGTATCAATCTCATGTTAAAACATCTAAAAATTCATTCTTGATAATGTAAACACTTATAATTCATCATAAAATCTGGAAATTACTGCACAATGCATAGAAATATAAATAAAGTCATGTAATTCAACTTCGAAATCATGGAAAATCTCATAATCTTGCAAATAATAATAATAGATATAAACCCTAACTTTAATTTTATGGGAAATCTCGTAAATTACAGTAAATTTGTAATTAAAATAAAGTTTTGGGCACAAGGATGAAAGAATTATCCTTGTTCAAAACTCCACATACCTTAGTTTGATGATCTAGATGCTAGAACTTGAATCTTAGATCTCAATTGATGTTTTGGAGATGAATTTTAGATTTCACGAATTGGAAATTCTCAATCTTGAAGAGTCTTGGAGAATTAATGGAGAAATTTTGGATTTCTTGGGAAGGAAGCATGAGCCTTGGGGTTTTTATTAATAGAGAATGGTGAATAAAGCATAAAGTGCTCTCAAATAAGATTAATCTGTTGTTTTTGGATGGATTAAGGGTTGGAGAATTACCTAAATACCCCCTTTAAACTTTTATACAAAACTGGAAAACGTACATTTTCCTAATCTTGGTGGCCACCACGACACGCCACTATCGTGGTGGCTTACTAAAATTGATGAATGGAAACTGGGTAGACTTCATGATGCGGAGACATCGCGGTGCCCCTTTGGAATTCCATTTTGGCACATGACGTGATGCACCACTGGAATTGGACAATTGTAAATTTACACTTATCCGCAACGCGCTAAGGGTCTAAACGATGGTGTTTTATAACAAACATAAAATAGCCACAACTTCTTACTCAGTTATCAGATTCAGGAAAATCTAATATCGTAGGAAAGCTAATTTAATTTCCTACGTAATGGAAAGTCCAAATCTAAGGAATTTCATACCAAATAAATAGTATTTGTTTTGGAAGCTATCCCTTAACACTTAAAGGATGAATTTATGCTAGGAAAAATCATGAGGTATTACAGATATCTAGCAAGATATTGTATATTATTTAACCAATATGGGATCATTACATACCTTAAAAGGCTGTGAAAGGGAAAGAACATTCCAATTTTCTCATCGATGCTATGACCTGTACCAGGGCATGGCTATGATAGGTATCTCAATCCCACCATGGACTGACGGCCACCCCCTTAGCCTAACCTCAAGAGAACAATAATAACAATAAATCTAAATTCAATCAGTATAGTAATAAAAGATAAATAAGTCAAATGAAATTTCTAAGAGTCCAAACCAATAATCCAACCCACATTTTTTCAAAAAAGCCTCTAAAACCAGAATACCAACTGAGTCGGCATACTAATAGAAATTACCCCTATGGAAATAAACTTATTGGAGATGGTTAACAAAGTATTGCAATACGCGGTCTATTGCAATGCTTTTAAGCGATGCCAAAAATAATTGTTCTATTAGCTATAATTTAACCCTATAACCATCGCTTTTGACACTAAGCGTTGCAATAGGTAAATGAAATAAGCTATTGCAATGGTTATAATTTTATTGCCTCCATTTTCACTGCTAATTTTATTCAGTCCAACAAAAATAAAATAGTTTATTAATAAAATATCTCAACGCTACTTCTACTCTAATCCAGTACTAGTCATTGCTTAAATATTTTAACATAAACAACGACTGTAAAAGTGTGATTTTAATATTTCATGAGGTGCCGGTGTCGGTAGTGAGTTGCAATTACGATTAGGGAAAAAAAAAAAGGGGAAACAACATAGTTCTGAGGCAATTTGTGATTAGGGATAACTTGGTTTCAAGTAAGTTTGTTCGGTTGATTTTTGCAATTAGTGAAAATTTACATTTTTTGGACCTTCTTTTTTCCTACTTTGTTTGTGGGGTTTTCACTAATTGTGTATAGATCTTGTGAGATTACTTACTAGTGGGTGTTCAGTATTTCAGCTATATTTGCTATTAATTTCTCTAATTTTGATTGTGAGTATTCTGTATTTCCTTGAATTTGGTGTGCTTTTTGAGTTTCTAAACTGTGGGTATCTTTAAAGATTCATTTTTTGCTTAATTTGAGCTCTAAGGAGTTTTCTTTAAAGAGGGTCATGAGGCTATTGGGAGCTTTTATCATAATGTCTTAAATGGTTTCTGATTCTTGTAAAGCTGTTAGTGTTGTATCTAACGATTTATAGGAGTTTTTGCAGTCTAATTCTGATGAACTTCCTAGGAGTTTGAAACAGTAACCTAAAATTGCAAGATCTGAGAAATTTACCAATTCTATGGTTAAAGTTTCGCTGGCTCTAATAGTTGGGATATTAAGGGGGTATGGGAGTAAAAATAAGAGTGAGATTGAGGAGGTACGTGGTTCAAGTTTTGTTGAAATGGATAGAATGATAAGTACTGTTGGGACTAGATTTGTTTCTATTGTTGTTGGTAGCTTTGCAAGGAACTTGATTATGGGTTTTTATTCGAATAGTGGGTTGGATGAGGGGTTGAATGGGAATTGTCAGTTTGTGGTCCCTTATATGAAGGAGAATTCATCATAAGTGCCAAGATGGATTGATGTGGTTTGTACTGATAGATGTAAATTAATGATTGCTGATTGTATCCAGACATTTGTAAGCACTGTTGTTGCAGTTTACCTCAACAAAACAATACATATAAACGTATATGATGATTTTTTTCTGGGTTAACCAATCCGAAGAATCAGGCCAATGTGAAGGACTTTCTAGTTTCCGTTTGTAGTAGGGCTATTGAAATGCTAGTGAAGATGTATCATCAAGTGATGACAGCTTCTGATTTGAGTTTGAATTTTGCTTTGATTTTGAGTTTTAATCAATTACAAAATGTGGGTTTGAATTCTTATTTGAGTTTGAGTTTTAATCGATTATAAAGTGTGAGTTTTATTCTTGTTGATTTATTGGGGAAAGTGATGAGATAATTTGGTGTTTAATTTAGCTGGATTTTGATTAATTTGGATATTGGTATTGATTTGTTTGTTTGTTTTTGTATTGTAAAGTTGAGTTTAGGAAGCAGATTTCATATTCATTCTAGTTTATGTATTTAATCACCCCGAATCCTTATTCTCTCTCTTTTTCTACATACAAGTCCCATGCTATAAGGGTGTTTTATTGGTGCATACCTATGTTCGAGTGTCTGTTTATGCATTACGCTAAGTCTATTAGGAGCACGAACATTTTCAATATGATAACAACATCATGTAAACTTCAAACAATATAATTTCGAGTCTAACATTAATGAATGAACAAATGGTGAAGGAATTTACCATGATGAAAGTTCTAGTTATGCTACTTGTGTTCATTGATGTTGTTATTGTTGTTTCACATTTTTGAAGAGTCTAAGCAGCCTAGATAAGAGATATAGTTAAGTTTTATATCCATGCTTATTTAGAAAGTTAATCACTTTAATTCTAATTATAAAGAGAACATTACGTCTCAGTATTTGCTCTTTCATTTCTTTCGCAGGATTCAATTAACTATGCAACAGTAGGAGCTTCTTCTAAGCTAGCAGCCGTTCTTTCAAGATATCCATTTTAGGTATGTTAGGGGTGTTATAAGTTTGTTTTATCTTTATTGAGAATAAACATTAAGCTTTGGTTTTTATTGTGTTACAGCGTAAGAAACTAATGTTTTGAAAGGTTCAAATTCTGATGGCATCAATATAGTAAGGGTGATTTTTTTTCCTATTTGCTTATGTTTTATGGGTAGAGTGTTACCATATACTTGTTCTGTTGGAAGGTAACAAAATAAGATACTCAAAATTGTCAATCTAACTTGGGTAATACTGGCAGGGTAAATGTCTGATTCAGTGCTGAAAAATGGACAAGTCCAGTATATTGCAACCAGGTTTTTGGTGATTGGGATAGATATATACTATATCTTCTCATCTATTTTTTAGTTTGATTTAGATGATCAGATATGGTAGTTCTCACCTTGTGACCCATTGCTATTTTTTGTATGGCCGGTTCTCTCTACTTATATGGAATCTGTTATATGCTAGGTTGGCCTTGCTAAAATTAAAGTTGCAAGTGAGAAAACTGGTGGACTAGTTGTTCTGATAGAAATTTTTGGTCATAGTGTTTTCAAGGATTCTCAGAAATAAGTTTTCCAGTCAGGTGGTAATGATCTTGGACTGTCATCAAAGTAAGGTTGATGAACATTGTTTGGTTTGATTGCTTCCCCCAAAACACACACACACACAAGAACATACAGATAGACAGAGACCCTACAACCCTGGCTCCTTTCAAAAGAACAGAAGAAATTTCTTGATGAAATCTAGTACTTTAGAACCTCTAATTTCTGTAAGTTTTGAAACTTAATCGTATTAGATGAACTATTCATGTCACTTTGTACTGTTTTTACTCTTAACGCTATTATACTAATTATACATGTCGGTTTATACTTTTGTTACTCGTGATGCTATTTTACTAATTTTTCATGTTGGTTTGTACTTTTGTTGAATCTGAGGATAGATATTTTGATTGTTAATTAATATATGCTCAAATACCCATGTGAATGACTCATTTCCAGCTACAAAAATGAATGTACTAATTTTCTTTTTTCATTCTTTCAGATTCTAAGGAAGTTTTGTGCTGGACTTTTTACGACATATAACTGCTTGAAAATACCTTTCTTAATATGTAGCTCTTCTATATAAATTAATACATATTTATTGAGCAATATTTTCTTATTGAATGAGTTCTATCTGGTGTTATTAGGTAAATCGCAATGGATAGCACTTAACATTTTAGTTCTGATACTTACCCTCTTTGAATCATGTTTCTCATAGCTTTTTATTTCGTAGTCATGCTTGTTCATTCTATTTGTTCTAGGGATATATTCTATCGGATGACTTCATATACTTGAATAGTAAACTTATCTCTATGTGACCTATAGATCAAGGGTTCGAGCAGTGGAAGCATCCACTAATGCTTGCATCAGGGTAGGTTGTTTACACCACACCCCTTGAGGTTTATGATTTGTGCATCGGGCTTCCTTCCTTCCTGATCTGGCTTCTCTGATCACTTATTACTAGGCTTAGAGGTGTCATACATTTTTCTCGAGTGGAATTAAGACAGAATAAAAATAGATGACTGAACCTTATTCTAGTTATATTGGGTGCTTATTTATTTATATTTTTGTTATTTTGACTAACAAAAAGAAGTTGAAGCATTTGACCAGTGATCTGCTACTTTAGCCTCTATGTATTATATCAACCGATGCTTCTATTTTCTGAACTTGTTTCTTATCTCTTTTTCTGTGTCTCTGCTTTGTGTTTGTCTGTTAATTTTTAAAGAGGGTTTTCACTTCTTTTGTTGCTGGAGTCCTTGATTTGAATTGATGTTGATGGGAGACATCTAACCTAGTATTACTATATTTTTTTTGAAGAAATTTGGTGATATCAGAACCCTATATACTTCATGCAAGCATAGGGGCTTTGTGATGATATCTTACTATGACATCCGAGCCACTCGAACTGTAATGCATGCTTTACAAAATAAGCACTTGAGACGAAGAAATATCGACATTTATTTTTCTATTCCTAAGGTTTGAATCCATATTATGTAGACAGGTGAACATGGAAGGACAATTCTAACTAATGTTCTTTATTGCTGCATCCAGGAAAATCCATCAGAGAAAGATATTAACCAAAGAACTCTTTTTGTGTTCAACTTGGATCCATCGGTATCCAATGAAGATCTTTGGCAAATCTTTGGAGCATATGGGGAAGTCAAGGAGGTATCACTTTTACTTAATTGTTCACTGTTAATGCTATATTTCTATCTCTCCAGAATTATAGAACTTTTAAGCTCCACTAAATCATATTGTATGTAAAATGCAGATCAGAGAAATGCCACATAAACTCCATCATAAGTTCATCGAATTCTATGATGTAAGAGCAGCTGATGCTTCTTTTAAAGCATTAAATTGTAATGACATAGCTGGAAAGCAGATAAAACTTGAACCCAGTCGTCCAGGAGGAGCCCGTCGAAAGAATGTTCTGGTTCTGCTATTAAAAACTTTCCTTTTTTTCACTTTTCGGTGTAATTTCATGATGAAATTTACAAGCTAGCATTTTGACCAATTTACAAGTGCTCATGGACAAACATGCATAACAAAAAGGAAGAAAACTTAATGCAAAAGAAAGAAAGAAATTGAAAAGTAAAAATACTTTCTCTGGTAATTCAGTATATTAAAGAAAGCGTGATATTCATGTTGGTACTGAGCATGCTAGATTTCTCAGAATCTTTTTACGTGTTGTTTAAGATGAAATTTCTTTATTTTTTGGATGGAATGCTCTGTTAGGAGGCTATGACTCCATTACTCTGTTAATATGGATTTTAGGCTTAACTTGACTATCAAATTGTATAACTGCAAGTTAACTGGTGATGGAACTTAATTTCTGTTTGGGTGTAATCTTCTATTAGTAGCCGACAATACCATTTCTTTGGTAATAAAAGAACACTATTGGTCCAGTAATATGGATTTTGGACTTATAGTACTATCAAAGTATAGCTGCAAAACTAGAATTCTGCTGCAAATATGTTCAACTTTGTCATGCTTATGATTCTACTTTAATTATTATATGCATATATGTATATATGTATATATATATATATATATATATATATATACATAAATAGGATTTGAAGTTTATAGGTTTTTAATTTGTCACCTAACCCAATAGCTCGTCTTAGTAACTGGCAATAAAATTTGAAGTTTATAGGTTTTGAATTTGTCACCTAACCCAATAGTTCGTCTTAGTTACTGGATTCCACCATTAAATATTCAAACATATCTAATGAATTCCTGAGACAAGTAGTACGTGGTCCTAGCAAAAGCTATTGGGTTCGTTTGAACCCTTGGCTAATACTTTGTACTACCTTTTGCTGAGCTTAATACCTCATTTTGTTTAAGTTAGTTAAGGGCTAGAATTGCAATGTTGGGCCCTCTGAATTGGCTTGGAATTTAAAATATTGTGCCTAAAGCTAAAGACCATTCAACCTAGTTTAGATATTGTAGGAAATGAACAAAAGCAGAAAAATAGAGTTAGGACACAGAAAATAGAAAAGGAACTCAAGTAAATTAGTCCAAAGAAGGTGATACATTTGACTGAGCTCCAAGCGGGATGAAAGTACTTGCAGATGAAGTACCGACGAATTAATTTTGGTTCTTAGAGTATTGTGGATAGTGATAGTCGGTGTGTTCAATAAGAAATAAGGCAACATTCTTGATTTTCTTAATTTTTCTCTATTGATAATAAATTTGGATTCTCAGAAGATTTTAAATTATTGTTGTAAATGAAGATTGGATCCATACTTAGTCTTGGAAGTTGTTTTTCAATATTCTTATAAGCAATTGAATTTGTTTGATGATAATATAGGTGTATTGTATTCTCTTCTAGGCCGTATTGTGCTCTACTGTTGGATCCTACCTGCACTTGTTCTAGGAAGTGGGAGGGCTCTGCTGGTACAGGATTCAATTTTTATTTGTTAGGAGAAGCGCTTGCTAATCAACCAACAAATCGTCCATTATTGGTAGTAACAATCAAGGCCAGTTTCTGTTTCTTGATCTGTTAGTAGTAAGAATCAAGATTGTTTTGCATACTGGATATGTTTTGACGTTGTTGAGTATACTGGGTATATTTTGATGTTGTTTTGGAGTATACTGGTTATGTTTTGATGGTGTTGAGTGTTTAGAATTATGGTTGCGCTTATTTCTGGTGAATTATATGGATGGTGGCGTAGAAGAAATATTGCTTCTTTCTTATGGTGAAGGTGTGGAATTTTTCTGTTTGGTGATTATGGGTAGTGGATTAGAAGAAAGATTGTTTCTTTCTTATGGTTTGCAGCTAGGATTTTTGTGTTGGTACTGTTTAGTGTTCGTATGTTGGTATTTCTAATAGTTCCTCCTTTATGCGGTATGTATTCAGCTGCTATATTTGTTGTTCCTTGTAAATGGTTTAGTTGTGGATATTAGTGAGATATTGTCTTATGGATTGGTCTATTTTCCGCACCTAAATATACATGCTCATATGAGCAATTATGCTTGAATTACCTTGATTTAGATGGATTCTTGATTCTGATAACTATTTTGAACTATCATAAAGGAAAAAGAGTCAGAAATAGGAAAAGAAAAGAAAATCTGATGTGCTCTGATAAATATGCAGACAGGGAGAACTGTGTGCATACACACGGGACATGTTAAATGCCATTTGGAAATCATTCAACATCACTTTTTGACCATTAGATAAGAGAGAATGTTGGGGGACGGGGTGGTGGTAAAGATGCTAGTTATGATTTTCTTGTGTACGTTTGTCGGAGAATCCCGCTACTTTATGCATAGTTTCTCCTGCACTGATTCCTAACTTCGGAACCACTTGAATAACCGTGCTCATTTTTAAATATCTGTGTGATATGAAAGTACTGCGATCCTTTTTCCTACTATTTAGATTGCTTTTAATCATTATTGATACAAAGCTGCAGTATTCTTATATAAAAAGCTGCAGTTTTCTACTACAGTGTCTTCACATCTTGGGATTATGATTTTTATTTTCCATTTGAGGTGCGCTTCTTTTGGTACTGGTTCCTATTTTTAACTCACGTTAAGAAGATTCTTGGAACGTAATTTAATCTGCAGAGTGTAAGTATATAGTTTTGATGTGTTGTCTTACATGCAGAACAGACATTCTACCAACTCCCAAGATATATTTCTTGATATGAGTATCTTCCTGTTGCTCATATGTGTAGATATTTCGCTTTCAGCTTCTTTCAGATTCTGTCATTAGCTTCTAGTTCGTTCGTTTTTGCTTTCTTGTTTATAACATAAAGCTTCCCTATAATAATTATGTGAGTTGAATGTGATTGTGTCTTCCCATTGAATTTAGTGGGACAAAAGAGAAACATTTCACAAGTTGCTTCATCTCAAAATGTCCTCTACTTGAAAGTTTGTTCTTACATGAATGTAATATATTTCAATCTATGGTTCTGCTTTATCCTCAAAGCATCTCTGATTTCTTGTATGTCCGAAGGACTAAAACTGTACGGATCAATATTTTCATCAATATAGTCCTTTTTGTGTTGTCATTTAAGTGCTAATTTATATTATTTGTTCTCTTTTTATATAGGTATTCAAAATGAAGAAAGAGATGAAGAAAATGATGAAGACATTGACCTTAATTGAGAAGATTTTTGGGTTGTGGATAAATGCTCTAATATCAATAGTTTTGTGTTGAATTTTTTGAAACTTATCGCGACTTGAACTTGATTACATTTTACTTATGGGTTTAAATTACTATCTTGTTGCATATTTTGAATTATGAGATTATTAATAAATGATTTTATTTTGTGATGTGTATATATTGTGTTATAATTTATAAAGCGTTACAATAGAATAACAAAAGCGTCGCAATAGATCCTATGGCAACTGTTCGTAATCGTTGCAATAGAATTTATTGCAATGGTTCGTAATTATTACAATAGATGAAAATAAGTGTTCCAATAAGCAATGAAATAGTTGTAATAGGTAGTCAAAAAGCGTTGCAATAGAACAATAAAAGCGTCACAATAGCTGCTATCGCAACAGTTAGTAACTGTTGCAATAGCTTCTAATGCGACGGTTTGTAACCGTTGCAATAGATGAAAATAGGTGTCTCAATAAGTCAAAAATAACTGTCGCAATAGGTCTATCTATGGCGACGGTAGCCTAAAACCGTCACCATAGCTCTACCTATGGCAACGGTTTTGACAACAGTTGTAGAAACCGTTGCAATAGACCTATTGCAACACCCATCTATGGGACGCTTGTAGAACCGTTACGATAGGTCTATGGCAATGATTTTTTGATCTATTGCAATGATTTTGCAACCATTACCATAGATCTAATTTCTGGTAGTGCGGGACATACCCCCAACTATGACCAAAAAGGAAATCCAAAATACTGGAATAATATTGAAACTATTTAAATGACCAGGCCTTCCAAAAGATGGAAGCTCAGCACTTTACAGCAAAACCACAGGAGTACTCACCCACCTAATATTGTACAAGAGCAACAAAAAACCCTTTAGACCCTACATCATGAAATCATATAGCATCTAGGGATGGTAAGTAGGATAATCACTACATGTAACTCAGGAGAAGTGATAAAATAATGTCAATGCCATAAATCAGTAAAACCATATTCAAATTAATTATATATATATATAGGATGTCAGCATAAGGATAAGGGTCATGAACATGTAAGTTTAAAACATTAACCCAAACTATGTTCTTTGCTCCATCTTAAAGGCACCCATGGGCTATAGGGGTTTAGCTTCACCTGCTGAAAAGGCCTCAGTGCATGTTAGCCACAAGAACCAAGGAATTTAAAGGGATAAAGACACCAAGGATCTAGCCATTCCAAAATATAATGTGTGAACCAAGCACATGGTCATATAGACCCCCGCATCAGCAAATATAGTTTTCGATGTTAGTCCTCTTGGGACTATACCTTCATGGTGAGTTACACAATTCCCTTTAATCCTAATTGAAAATAGTGTTTACATAATCCCAACCATTAAGCCATGTATTTTTTATTAAGGCATTTACCACTTGGTATCATCACACCAACTATGCTTGCAAGATCATATAATCATGCCAAGCCAATCTATGTAACCATACGACTCCCAAGTTCTATTTAAATCCAAACCAGGGTAACTAAGGGCCTTTCAAATATGTTTTAACCAATTATCCATTAATGCAATGCAATGGGTTCATAAGTAAGTTAAATTATGCAATTATCATGTTCAAAAAATAAATTAACTATGTGGGTTCGAGTTGATGCCATTACCAAGTCAAAATGTAATCAATTTAGGGAAACCTATATTCCCCATTCCAATTCCCATAACAATGCATCCATTCAGTCCAAAAACCATAAATTTAAAACGTAAATCATCAACTTAAAATATGAGAAAAGTAATTCAAGCGATACCAATGAAAACTCCTCAACCTAATTTCAAACTCATTAATTTAAACCTCATGAATAATGAATAAATAAATTTCATAATATAAAATTAAAGTTGGGGAATGAGATACATTCCTAAAATACACAAGGAATTGAAAGCAATTTAAAGATTGGAACCCGGATGATAAATCACTTTAAAACCCTTGAATGTTCTTGGATTTTGAGTTTGAGAGAGAAAAAGAATGTTTTGATCTTTGAAATCTGAAGGGAATGGGGTTATTTTATGTTCAAGATCGTACAAGGGGTAAAAATACCAAAATCCCCTCACCCCAAGTAAATAAAATGAAAATCAGAGAAAATTAAAACAATAGTGTGGTACACCACTATCGTGAAGGGTAGCCTCCGTGCCACGGCCTTATTATAGAAGCTAACCTTTGTGGCACACCAATATTGTTGTAATACCCCAAGTTTGTATGTTCTAAATCTCTCAAAAGATAGCCTACAAAGCTAAATTTTTGATGCTTCAAGCCTTGTCTTAATCTGATACCGTGGCAAAAAGTTATAAAAGATTTCCCTAAATGGCCTGATTCACTGTTATGATTACGACTCAAGGTAAAAAGTAGTAACCACTCGTGATGAGTTGTAATGAGTGAGTCGTAGTCACTATAATGGATTTCCTCATCTTTAACCAAGTAACTACGACTCTTAACTATGATGCGTAATCAATGACTACAAATCATATGGAAGGATTCATAGTCACAATAGTAGGTAATCCAAAAATACAACCCAGTGGTTATAAAGCCAGCATATGATTCGTATCTAGACATTATGAGTTGTTATGATGACTCGTCGCCTGACCATTATAGGATCCAAGAGTCAAGCCTCAAGTTTTGGTAGTATTACAAGTGACTCATACATATATTAAGACCCCAAATAGCTTATAATATCTAGTTAAGTCAAAACATCCCTTAGCGATTAAGTTCTTATAAAGAAAATGGCTATAGTTAGATTAAAACGAGCATAACTTTTGGTGTACTAAGTATTTCTGATCTCATAGCACTCCAACTGATATATAATTGAATTATCTTTCCTAAGAAACCAATTTTACCTTAATTTGATAGCGGGATGAAAAGTTATGGCCAAATTACTAAAGCACTATCAAAACTACCAGTGGTTACGACTCCTGATGACGACTCGTAAGCAGACCATATGAGTTTTCAGGAAGAGTTGTAGCCACTATATTAGGGCTCGAAATTTGGGTTCCTAGTGATGACTCAAGAAATGACTTGTACCCAGACCTTACGATTTATGGCCAAACTCATCGGGATGGCTTCCAGATGATTTCTAGATAGTTCCTAAGGGGTTTTGGGTCTTTTCCCACTCTTTTAACCCCAAAAATACATCTTTTAAGCTATTTTAAGGCTTAATAAAAGCCAAAAATCCTCCAAATACGTTATTCAATCATTACTCTACTTAGAGAAATCCAAAAGGGCAGTTTTCTCTCTTCTTCAAGGCAATTAGGGTTCTTCAAGTTCAAGCCCAATTCTAAGAAACTCATCCAAGTCTTCTATAATTATGTATGTGGTGTGTTAATTGATGGCTTCCTTCCACCCATTGATCCCAAAAATCTTCTTTTTGGTTTAAAGTATGAATTTCTCCTCTATTGATGAAAATAGACAAGTTTAATATGAATTAATCTATGCTTTCCTTCGTGAACCTAAATTCAAGACATGTCAATGCTTGTTCCATGTAAATTAGGTTATTTCAAGCTTTGAATTTCAAGTAACCATGTAATATTCAATGAAATTATGAAATTATACATGTTCCCTCATTAATATACATTCAAGCCATTCTAATAGTTCTAACCCATATGATTTATGCTCTTATATATTTGATGTTTCAAACCCTCATGTCACATTTAGTCAATATCATGTTAAATTCTCAAATTTATGTATTAAACCATGTGAACATGATATCCTCCTTTTTCAAATTCATGTACCTTATTCATTCATTGAAATGTTTTATGTTATGGGACTCTAAATTTATGACTTTTTACTATTGTTTTAAGTGATATTATCTTATTTTTATATAACTCATTGTTGGTGGTTTATGAACACCCGATACCTATGTGTTTATGCTTGTTTCAGAGTTTCAAGTAACAAGTCAGTCAAAATCATAATTTTATCACTATATTCAGATCATTATTTTTATAATAACCCACCAGTATTATTTCATGTTAAATATATCAGTTTACATGTTCATGGTTACTTTAGATTATACATGCACTGTATTTTTTTAAATACCATATATAAGCAAATCAATTATTAGTGTATGTATCAGTTATCTTCTGTGTTAGTTTAGTTGGGAGTAGGATTTAGAACAGAGTGAACCTAAGGATGGGCTCACCTTACAGTTGATGGTGTAACCATTAGTAGTGGTCCCTAAGTTCTAGAACTACATAGCTAGTGTAGGTTTTGAGAGGTTTTCTTGCTAGTAGAGGGTTGACATTCTCTTACAGGCACCAGCCAGTAGAGGGTGACACCCTAGTCCTTTGTGACACCAGATTGGTTGATCCACACAGCCATATGTTAATAACCATGACAAGGTACTGACGCCCTTCTAACTGGGGTTAAGGGTTGGACCCCAATAAGCTCAAATTAGGGCATGCCGATTACATGATAGTTTCCACAATTTCAATCATTACTCAATTTACATCAGTTCAGTTTTTATTGACCAATTAATCAAATTACCAGTTATTTATTCAGATATTTTTATAGATTATTCATTATTCAGATCATGCCAGTGCAGGTGATGATTCTCATATTTCAGGGACTCCAGTCGATTAAAGTTCATGTGTTGCATTTTTATTATCTATATATATTTGTTAGTGGTAGTTGGAGGCATTTCCCAACTATCTAAAGCCAGTATAGTTGAGGTTTCATAGATAATCAGTCAGAGTCATTCATGTAATTCAAGTTCTTTCTTCAGATTGATCGTGATGTAAACTATTATAGTATCTTATTTATTCAGATTTTCACATGACTATGCTTCAACTTAGAAAATTTATCTTTTATTTACATTATAAACCAGTTGATCAAGTAGTATGTCAGTACATGGGTTAGCTTGGGATCACTTGTGGTTCGAAGCACCGTGGTACGACTAGGGAGCATCCTTCGATCATGACAAACCTGGTATCAGAACCCAGAGTGAAAGTGTCCTAAAGTGTCTATGAAGCTATGTATAGTAGAATCTTATGGAATGGAATAGAGATGTTTATATTTTTCTTCGAGAGGCTACAAGGTATTTAAGAAATGTATCTTTCTTTTATATCTCAGATTATGTTGTGGAGATGTTCACTAAGAAACTTATACAGATTCTCGTCTTTCTCTATTCATGCTAACTCTTCCTTATTCTTGAGGTAACAAAAACAATCAAGCTTAAATTTTCACAGATAGAGTTTTCTCAAACAATCTCCACAGATAGTTATAAGATTACCTGCAGTCTTGAAATAATCCCATTAGTGCTTTTATGTTTCAAAGATTGAAAGATTTTATTTATGTTGATGAAAATTGTTCACTAAGACAAAGTCATATATGCCCCCAGATCCCTTCTCAAAATCCAATAAAAGCATATGATCTAGAGTTAGAAGCATGAACCTAGAAGTTTAAAAATAGTAAAGTGAGATAGTGTTTATTTGGATTTAGTAGATTTTGTGTCCATGGGCTAGTTGTCTGAAAAGTGAACTAGTAGGCTTGAAATAGTGTATGCAAGAATTTAAATTTATTGATCTCAAATTAAGTATGATGATGTGTGTATAATGTATAGGTGTACCCAAGGAGAAATGGGATTGTATTATTTCTAAGTTTTAACAGTGTGTGTGCTTAGATAGTACCCTTGAGTTGTTAAGTGTGAATGAGGCTGTGTAGTATATGATGTTCTTAGCTAAGTTATAGGTTATAGGTTGATGATGTTGGATTTATTTAAGTAATGGTAATTCTCATGGTTTTGGTAAAAATATAAGTTTAGAGATGTGATATTAGTAGGCTATGAAGGAAGTTATCATAGTTCGTTAAGAAGTTTGGGAATATCCATGTTAATTGTTAGAATCTAAGTTTTAAAACTTGGATGATTGAGATTATAGAAAGAAGAGTTAAAATTCTAGATGGTGTGAACTCAGGGTATGGTGATACTTTTGAAGATTCTAAGTTAGCAAGTGTTAAGTTATCATATGATGGCTTAAACCTAAGGGGGAGGTGATAGAATAAGGAACCAAGTTAGGCTATCAGATTCTGGTAGTGATGTCATATATTGTAAAACCACGGTAGGGAAGGAAGATACCCGAACCATTCTTATCCTGGTACAAATTTTTGTTCTTTAGTAATCAAGACATCTAGTCATGCCTTACAAGTCAGCTTTATGACCATAGCTCATATTTATACACTTTTCATAGAATCATATACGCTCCTAACGTCTAATATGAGGAGTTCTAAATCACTCAGCAGTACAAACCACATTCCATGAATTTATGAACTCCAAACTTAGGTCATGCAGCTCAAGACTAATGTAACCATGCTTTACAATATGTTTAGTTCCAATGTAACACCCCAAAAATACACCCTGGATGCCACACGGTTCTTACAGTCACCAATGACCCCAAGCTAAACTATGAGTTGGTACCTGTTGTAAGCATTGAGTAAAAATTAATAGTAAAAGACATGTACGAAAATCAATAGAATACGCGATAAGGTTTAAATACTGAAAACAATACACCTGAACCGTAAGTCTGAAACATATGCAAAAATGCTAAAAATCTGACTAATAAGACTGACAAGCTATCTGACTATCTGAAATGTCTGAAATCCTCTAACTGACTGAAAAGAGAGTTAATGGGACAGGACCCAACTAACTCTAAACTGTCTAATTGAAATAAAATACAAAAAGACTAAAATAACATAATAGGTCCTAAAAACATGAGGACTCAACATTGTTGTTGCTGCTGACTAGATGGAATGCCTAAGAGAGTTCAGGAAACTGAGTGGCCGAACCTATGATATTATACATCATAGCATAAAGAAAATGTATGTGATCAGTGCTTTGAATATACTGGTACATGAGATGAGTATAATACCCCATGCTTTTCCTAGATAAATTCATTCCTAGAACGTTAAGGGACAGCTTCCAAAATGAATAATATTTATTCTATGAGAAATTTTCAAGATTACAACTTTTCATTGTGTGGGAAATTGAATAAGCTTTCTATCGATACCAAATTCACCCAAATCTGACACTCGGTTGAGAAGTTAGAGCATTTTTAAGTTAATAGTGTGCCACCTGGACTCTCAGTGCGTCATGGAGAAGGCAAAAATGGCAATCGTCAATTCCAGTGGATCTCCGTGATATTGTCACATCATGGAATGGTCCATTTTCCCATTTGTTAAAATCCAGTAGCCCAACACGATCTTACCACGTCGCATTGGTGGTCAGAATGACATTTCAAAAGGGCACTACGATTTCTCCGCATCGTGCCAAGCCCTCAGTTCCCAGTTGTCTATTTCCAGTGGCCCAACGTGATCATGGTGCATCACACCAGGTTTCAATTTCAAATAGACTTTTTGAAATTAAAAGCCTCGTTCATGGTTAAATTGGCCTTTTCCCATAATTTTATTTCATCCAGATATGGGATTTAATCCCTAAAATCATTCTCAAGTCATTCTTTATTGAACTTTCCCCAAATCAAAGCATTCTTTCTCAAGGAATACAAAATCCTAGATCATCAAAGCTCTCTCCCCAAGGAAATCCCATTTTCCTTCATTAATTCTCCAAGGTAATTCAAGATTAAGGATTTTCAACTCAAGAACTCCAAGAATTCAACTTTAAAGCATCAATAGGGATCCAAGATTCAAGCCCTAGCATCTAGTTCATCAATTAAGGTATGTGGGGTTTTTTAACAAGGATAATCCTTTCGTCCTTGTGGCCAAAATTTATTTTAAATTCAAATTTACTAAATTTTATATGATTTTCCATGAAATTCAAATTAAGGTTTACACCCATCATTGTTATTTTCAAGTTTATGATATTTCCAATGATTTAAAAGTTGATTTCCATAAATATATTCATATTTTCATGCATATTGCTGAAATTTCCAGATTTTGAGTTTTCTTATCAATATTTATATTATCAAGCATGATTATTATGATAGATTTAACATGAGATTGACTTATGGATTATTTATCCTAAGATTTAGTATTATTACTTCAAGAAAGATGATGCTTTAAGCATCTTATGAGCAAATTATTTACAATTTTTCAGTAAAGCTTCAATATTTCGATCATTGTTTTAGCTTTGGAATCCACTACAGATTATTATAGTTACAGAACTCAAAACAACTTTATTTATAGATTTATTTAGATAAATGCATAACTGGTTTTCATATAAATCCTTATACTGGTTTTAAAAAGTGGATTTCTAATAGTTTGAGCATACAGATTTAAGAGGAAATAGAATTTAGCACCGAGCAAGAAGTGTGGGATCAGCTTGCCTTAATTTCCACAAAACTACAAGCCAACATAGGTACTGATTGAGATTATCCCCATTTCTATATGGATGACAGATTTAGCTTGTGATCAATCACCTATATTAGGTTATACTCCATGGCAAGAGTATGACATCTCTCCCCAACGTGAGGTTTTTTCCTGATGAGGTCAAGATGTTGGACTCCATGTATCTCACATTATTTATGTCAGTTAAAAGAACCTCCCTTACAGAACAATTTTTTCCTAAAATTTTAAAAGGCTAGAAGCAACGATTTTAAGATAAAGTATTCTCTTTAATAGTAAAAGAAGAAAAAAAAACTTTTAGAAAACTAAGTGTAAAGGCTCACAAGTTTTTCTCAGATTATACCTTACAGAAAAAATAATAGCTACAAATTTCATCTTTCATCTTTCAAATTCAGTAGTGTGTCCTTTTACACTTAGAATAATTTAAAGGGAGAATACAAGTATAACTTTTAAAACTAAATGTTATGGCTCACAAGATTTATAAAGTATGTTCTTCATCCTGTTGCTTCATATTTAAGTATTTCAAATATTCCATCTTATGTGAGTCATTTATATTTATCATGCATCATTTTACAAATTATGATGGTTTATATTATGTTTTACTTATGCATTCACCCCCATATACTCAGTACAACCTCAAAGTACTGATCCACATATATGTCTATGTGCTATATTGTCTCATAATATAGGTATGAGTTGTAGCATACATACCATATTCAGACAACTTGCAGATTCCAGCCAGCAGATAATGAGTCCTTCTACTTCGGGGACTTTAGTTAGATGTTATTTATGTACTTTACTTTCTTACTCTCATGTATTGATTAGTAATAGTTGGGGTCGTGTCCTAGCTATATATAGTCAGTATAGTGGAGGCTTCACATATGTTAGTTAAAGTCAGTTATGTATTTTTAGTCCCTCTTTCAGACCTTATCAGAAGGTAAAAGTTGTATCAGTATTGTGTTTTTACAGATTCCACCATTATTATGTTTCCGCATTGTAAACTCAGTCATTTTATACATATTATTCAGTTGCTTATGAGATATGCTAGTAGAAGGGTTAGCTTGAGATCAATTGTGGTCCTAAGCACCGTGTGACGTCTCGAGATAGATTTTTAGGGCGTTACAATAAGGTTAGGCTGAAATGCATAAGTAAACATGCATGAATTACTGACTAAGTAGCATGAGATGATGACTAATTGAAGAATATGGGATAACTGATGCATAATATGCGTTAAAGCTATAAAATTTAAGAATGCATAACCAAGCATAACATGATACTGAAATAGTTTGTAAACTAAAATACTGAAATCTAATAACTGAATAGTTGAGAATTTGTATGCTTTGGTCAAGAAAACCTAAACTGAAACTATACTGAATACTATACTGAGACTGTGGGAGGTACAATGTAACCGACATGTCCCAATCTGAGCTAATTGGGATCCAACCTGTAACCCCAGTTGAAAGAGTGTCAGTACCATACCACCCACTAATCTGGTATACTGAAGGACTAGGGTATCAAGCCTAAGCTGATGGGTTACCCCTGGGAAAAAGTCAAGCCTAAATTGATGGGTGACCCCTGGGGGGAAGTTAAGCCTATACTAATGGGTGACTCCTCATATCCTACGCTGGCTATGTAGTTCTGCAATATAGGCAATATTACTAAGAACTCTACCTAAATGATGGGAAAGTTATCATCCCTACACTCGCTCGGTGCTAAATCCTACTCCCAACTGAACTGATACTAATTTCTGAACTATTCTAAGTTTAATTGCCTATGATAACTGACTAAACTGATAATGCTCATGATATATCTAAAATCATTCTAAATGTACTGAGATTATATCTAAAATCATTTTGAATGTACTAAGAGTATGTAAATAGCTAAGTTTTGGGTATTCATAACCCCCAACATTGAAAGTAAATAACAACAAAGGAACGCAAAAGATTTGAAAGACCATAATGGGGAATCATTCTACAAAATCATTCTCTTAGGCATTTCATCAAACATATAGGATTAAGTAATTAACATGGGGATGCTTTTAAACATTCTGAGACAACATGATTGCATGAAAAAAAACATAATGTGAGGATTTATCCTGAATTGCATGAACATGACGTGGGAATCAACTTCAACATCCAAAACATATTATAATCCATTCCACTTGAAAACAATTGTAATCTTAACTAGAAATCAAAAGAACAAGAAATCATGGGGATAATTCATTTTAAACATGGAAAACTCATAATTTAACATTTAAAAGACGATTCTTGGACTCCCTAGTAAAATAAAACCATAGATTAACATACAAATACCTTTGATACCTAAGTCTTGAAAGAGAACAAATTTCTTGAAAGTTCTTGGATGGTGAAGCTTAAATTCTTGAGTTTTTTTAAGTAAAAGGAAGGGGATTTTTGAACTTGGGGGAATGATTAGAGTTTGTTTTTTAGAGTAAAATTGGAGAATTTTGGCATATAATGCCCTAACTGGAGCTAAATTCCGTGTTTTTACGAATTGGGGCAATAGGAAAAGACAAGACTGTCCCTCAGAAATTCAAATTCATATCTAGAATGCTAATTTGAGGGCCACCATGATGCGCCATGGCCTCATCTCTATACCACCATGACTCTTCACAATTGTGGTGAGGCTTTGGAATTGAAATCTAAACGTGCCTCAATCCTTATCCGAAAAATCTAAAACTTCCCCGAGATATGTCCTTTACATACCTGAACATGAATTAACTCAAAAACATATGTCTCGGGGTCGGGATGATCAGTTTAAAAATCCTCAAAGTTAAGAGGTCAAAAATAAGGATAAGTCCCCAACGCTTAGCTAAATTTCCATTTTTAAGCCTCTTATACATGCATTATGAGCTGAACTAAACTAAGACTAATACAGCGTATTACAATATCTCCCCCTTGGGAACATTCATCCTTGAATGAGACTGATTAAGTTGAGAATACTGAGGGACTGAAATTACTTACTAAACATGCATGATTGAAACATGATTACATGACTGAGTCAGAAATATGATGCATGACTGAACTGATTTGTGAATACATGCAATGATATGAAGATAATTATATGGATGGAAATGATAATGGAAAAGAGATAATCTAAGGAAAACTATTACCTTAAACTGAGTCTGAGTTTGTGGAGAAAATATTAGGGTACTTGGTATGCATATCTGCTTCTGCCTCCCAAGTGGCTCCCTCAAACTGATTCCGCCAAAGAAATTTGACCAAGGGAACTTCTTTGTTCCTCAATCTATGAATCTGACGATCAAGAATCTCAACTGGATTTTCTTTGTAAGAAAGGATATCCTGAATATCTATACTTTCTAAAGGGACTACTACAGTTAGATCAGTAATGCACTTCTTTAATAAAGAAACATGGAACATGGGATGCACTGATGCCAAATTTGTAGGCAACTCAAGCTCATAAGCTACCTTTCTAAAATGGATCAAGATTCTGTAAGGGCTAACATAGCGGGGATTAAGGTTCCCCTTCTTAATAAACCTCTTCACTCCCTTTATGGGTGATATTTTCAAATACACCCAATCCTCAACTGCAAACTTAAGATCTCTCCTACGCACATCTTCATAGGATTTCTAATGGATTTGGGTTGTCTTAAGCTCTCCCTAATTAACTAAACTTCCTTCATTGCATCAAATACTAAATTAGGCCCTATTAAAGCAGTGTCATCTACCTCAAACCAACCAATAGAAGATCTATATCTTCTCCTATAGAGAGCCTCAAAGAAAGCCATCTGAATACTGGAGTGATAATTGTTATTCTAGGCAAACTCAATCAAGGGTAAGTAATCATCCCAACTTCCATTGAAATTAAGAACACATTCCCTCAACATATACTCTAGGGTCTGAATAGTCCTTTCTACCTAACCATCTATCCAGAATGAAAATTTATACTGAGGTAAACTTGGGTACCAAGACTCTTCTGAAAATCTCTCAAAAAGTGAGAGGTAAACTAAGTACCTCTATCTGAAATGATAGACAATGGAACCCTATGCAACCTAACCAACTCTCTAATAAAGAGCTTGGCATAATCCTCAGAAGAATAGAAAGTATGAACTTGCAAGAAATGGGATGATTTGGTCATTCTTTCTACAATAACCCATATTGAGTCATGCTGACGATACGAACGTGGCAACCCTATCACAAAATCCATGTTCACCTCTTCCCACTTCTAAGTGGGAATGCTAAACTCCTGCATTGTGTCACTAGACCTTTGGTGCTCAAATTTAACCTGCTGACAATTAGGACACTTAGCTATAAACTCTACAATATCCCTATTCATACCATGCCACCAATAGATTTCTTACATATCACGGTATATCTTAGTGGCTCCTGGGTGAGTAGAAAAATGCAAACTATGTGCTTCTACAAGGATTTATTGTCTTAACCCATCTACATATGGTACACACAGTCTACCCTAACATTGCAACACACTATCTCCCCCTTAGGAGAAAACCTTTACTTTCTGATTTCTAACAAATTTCTTTAACTTAACTAAAGTGGGATCCCTATCCTTCTTTTTTTTCACTTTAGCAACCAAAGATGATTCAGAACTATTCTAAACCCATACACTACCCTCAGTTGAATCCACCAACTGAACATCTAATCTATCAAGCTGATGAACCTCCCTGACTAAATTCTTTTTATCATCCTCCACATAAGCAACACTACCCATAGACAATCTATTAAGGGTGTCTGCCACTATATTGTTCTTGCTCGGATGATACAACACACTCATATCATAATCTTTCAACAATTCTAACCACCTTCTCTGACAAAGATTTAAATATTCCTATGAGAACACAACTACAAACTTTTGTGATCAGTGAACACATTAAAATGAACCCTATAAAGATAATGCCTCTAAATTTTCAAGGCAAATACAACAAATACTAACTCAAGATCGTGGGTACGATAATTATTTTCATGAGGATAGGCTATGACCTTACCTCTCTGCATCAATACATAACCAAAACCAACTCTGGAAGCATCACATTAAACAACAACCCATCTGAACTATCTGGCAAGGTCAAAACTAAGGTTTAGGTGAGTCAAGTCTTCTACTCCTGAAAACTCTTTTCACAAGAATCCGACCATTGAAACTTGACTATCTTCTGAGTCAATTGCGACATAGGGGATGAAATAGATGAAAACCCTTCAACAAACTGCCTGTAATAGACAACCAAACCCAAAAAAATCTTTATATCTGATGGAGAGATGGGTCTAGGCCAGTTTCTCACTACTTTGGTCTTTTAAGGGTCAATCTCTAATGTCATCACTACAAATAACATGGCAAAGTAAAGATACTGATCTTAGCCAAAATTCACACTTACTAAATTTGGCGAATAACTGATGGACTATAAGAGTCTTCAATACGATTTTGAGATGGTCTGCATGATCATATTCACTACGGGAGTAGATAGGAATATCATCAATGAATACTATAATAAACATGTACAAGTAATGCTTAAACACTCTATTCATCAAGTCCATAAAAGCTACTGGGAATTCGTGAGTAGAGAATTTGAAGTGACCAAATCGTGTTCTGAAAGTTGTTTTCAAAATGCCAT
Source organism: Capsicum annuum (assembly GCF_002878395.1). Taxonomy (NCBI): domain Eukaryota; kingdom Viridiplantae; phylum Streptophyta; class Magnoliopsida; order Solanales; family Solanaceae; genus Capsicum; species Capsicum annuum. The sequence continues at coordinate 162,755,634 of NC_061114.1, read as the reverse complement.
ATTCTCTGACTCTGAGTGAATAATAGATGAATCTGAAGTCTATATTAGAGAAATAACTGGCACCCTAAAGTTGGTCAAATAAGTCATTAATCCTGGGGAGTGGGTACTTATTCTTGATTGTGACTTTATTTAACTGACAATTATCTATATTATGCATGAAAAGGACTGAGGGCCCCACGAGGAAATATTATGTCTGAAGAATCCCTTATCTAAGAGATCTTCAACTGCTCTTTTAACTCTTTTATCTCAGGTGGAGCCATTCTATAGGGTAGAATAGAGATAGTCTAGATAGCTAGAAGGAGATCTATTCTAAAGTCAATTTCCCTTTTGGGAGGAACTCCAGGGAGATCTTCAGGGAACACATCTGGAAATTCCCTCACTACTAAAACTGACTCAAGATTGGGAGTCTCAGAACTAGATTCTTTGACTCAAATAGGATGGTACATTCACCCCTTAGAAATTATTTTTCTTGCCTTAAGATATGAAATAATTTAACCCCTAAGTATTGAAGTACTACCCCTTCATTCAATAAAGGGTTCAGAAGGAAATTGAAACTGAATGACTTTGTTTCTACAGTAAACTAAAGCATAGCATGATAGGAGCCAATCTATGCTGAGAATGACTTCAAAATCAGTCATCTCTAACTGTACAATATCAAATAAGGTAACTTTATAGGATATTATGATCGAACAGTTCCTATATACATGCCTGGCTATAGTAGAGACACCTCCTGGGGTAGACACTGAGAAGGGTTTTGTTAAAGATTCGGGACTAAGTCTGAAATTTATAGCTATACAGGGGGTTATAAAGGAGTGTGAAGCTCCAAGGTCTAATAAAGCATAAACATAAAGGTGAAAGACCTATAACGTACTCGTAACCACATCAAGAGAACATTCCTAATCCTATCGGGACTGAATTGCATATAGCCTATTTTGGTGCTATCTACTGGTTGCACTAAAAGTGGCACTCTGCTGAGTCGGGCGAACTGCTGGAGCTAATGACAGATTGGACTGGCCCTGCTAACCAAATTTTCATCCCCTTTGAGAAACTACTCAACACTCTCGAATCCTATGTCCTAGCTTACCATACCCAAAACACATATCACTACCATCTTTACACTCACCCTAATGATTTCTACCACATTTCTGGCAAAGTGGCTTAGTCCGACCACTTTTTACACTACCCTAGGACTTAGAACCTAGTGCCCTTTCCAGATTATCATTCCTGAACTTTGGCACTGGCGCACTAGCTGAAGATGGAGCTGGGGCTGAAATATTCTGATAAAATTGAGGACGATTACCACTCTCTGACCTCAGCTGATAAAAAATTAAAGCTACCCATTCTGGCCCTCTCTTTCTCCTTAAGTTTCTGTTCCTCAATTTGTTAAGCCTAGATAATGAGCCTAGATATGTCCATCTCCTTAATCAACATGGAATTCCTACACTCCTTGACCACACTATCAAATATACCAGACACAAACTTACTCATTCTAGACCTATTATCATCCACCACCGAAAGAGCATACCTCACCAATTGAGTAAACTTAAGCAAATACTCCTTCATACTCATACTACCCTACTTCATATTAATAAAATATAGAACCTTAGCTTCCCATAACTCCAAAGGGAAAAATCTATCTAAAAAGGTTGTGGAAAACTTCTACTACACTACAGGCCCTGCATCTGTGTCATTATCCTCCTTCTACTACTTATACTGGGTGTGAGCTATATCCTACAACTGTTAAGAAGCCAATTATGCACTCTTACTAGAAGTGACACCCATGATATTAGTGACCTTTTGAACCATGTCAAGAAATTCCTGCGGATCCTCATCAGACTTGGATACAAAAAATAAAGGAATGGTTTATTCGGTTGAAGTCCTGAATCCTAGCTGCAACTGTATTAGCCACTGAATTAGACGTGATAGCAGCCTAATAGTTGTTATAATCAGCTATTGAGTGAGATAAGGTAGTGAAGGCAGCTCTAAATGCAGCATGAGAGACATGCTCAGTTAGTGGATCTTCCTGAATAAGCGGAGGTGCGGACTGATTTCTGTTTCTTTTTCTGTTGTTCTTTATAGGAGGCATTTTCTTTAAATAGAAGGAATAATACATTATAAATAGGGTTTAAATAGAGATCATTCTCTTTCACACGACATGCACACTAAAAGAAAGGAAACTTTTTCGAAAACATCTTTAGCCACTTGTCCATAAGTGTGGCGTATTTCACACCCATACACAAGACTCTACTCAATATGGCTTTCAGACTCCCTATGACACTATGAAAAATTAGGCTCTGCTACCAAGTTTGTAATGCCCCAAAAATACACCCTGGATACCACACGGTGCTTACAATCACCAATGACCATAAGCTAACCCATGAGCTAGTACCTGCTGTGAGCACTGAGTAAAAATTGATAATAAAAGATGTGTAGAAATCAACTGAATATGCCAGAAGGTTTAAATACTAAAAAAAATTCATCTAAATCCATAAGTCTGAAGCACACGCAAAAATCCTAAAAATCTGACTGATAAGACTGACAAACTATTTGACTGTCTAAAATGTCTGAAAGCTTCTAATTAAATGAAAAGAGAATTGATGGGACAAGCCCCAACTAACTCCATACTGTCTAACTGAAATAAAATACGGAAAGACTAAAATAACATAATAGGTTCTTGAAACATGAGGAGTCACCACTATTATTGATGTTGACTAGATGGACTATCTAAGCGGGGTCAGGAAACTGAGCATCCGAACCAATGATATTATATATCATGGCGCAAAGAAAATGTATGCGATCAACACTTTGAATATATTGGTACAAGAAATAAGGTTATGTTGAAATACATACATTTACGTGCATCAAATACTGACTAACTGAGTAGCATAAGATAATGACTAACTGAATCACATGAGATAACTAATGCATAATATATGTGAAAGATTTACAATCTGAGAATGCATGACCAAGCATATAACATGATACTGGAATAGTCTAAAACTAAAATACTAATATCTGATAATTGAATATCTGAGAATCTATATGATTTGGTCAAGCAAACCTAAATTAAAACTATACTGAATATTGTACTGAGACTGTGGGAGGTATCATCTAACAAACATGCCCAAATCTGAGCTAATCGAGGTCTAACCTATAACCCTAGGAGGAAGGATATTAATACTATGCCAAGGGTACTAATGCTAGCTATGTGGATCTACTACTGGTGTACTAAAGGACTAGGAATTCAAGCCTAAATTGATAGGTGACCCCTGGTAGAACTCAAGCCTTAATTGATGGATGACCCTGGGAGGAAGTCAAGCCAATACTGATGGATGACTCCTCATATCCTATACTGGCTACATAGTTTTGGAATACATGGACTGTTACTAATGACTCTGCCTAACTAATGGGAAAACCATCATCCCTACACTCACTCGATGCTAAATCCTACTCCCAACTGAATTGACACTTATTTTTGAACTGTTCTAAGTTTAACTTCCTATGATAACTGACTGAGCTAATAATTCTGATGATGTATCTGAAATCATTCATAATGTACTGAGATTATATCTGAAATCATTCTGAGTATACTGATACTATGTAAACAACTAAGTTTTGGGTATTCACAACCCCCAGCACTGAAAGCAAATAACAACAAAGGCATGTAAAAGCTTCGTAAGACCATAGTGGGGAATCATTCTACAAAATCATTCTCTTTTTCATTTCATAAAATGCATCGGGATTAAGTCTTTAACATGGGGATGCTTTTAAGCATTTTGATACAACATGATTATATGAAAAAAACCACAATCTAAGTATTTATCCTAAATATCTTAACTGAAAATCAAAATAACAAGAAATTCATGGAGATAATTCATTTAAAAAATGGAAAGCTCATAATTTAGCATTTAAAAGGGGATTTTGGGACTCCATGGTGAAAGGAAACCATAGATGAACATCACACATACCTTTGATACCAAAATCTTAAAAGAGAACAACTTTCTTGAAAGTTCTTGGATGGTGAAGCTTGAATTCTTGAGTTTTCTCAAAGTGAAAGAAAGGGGAATGTTGAACTTGGGGGAATGATTAGAGTTTGTTTTTTAGATTAAAGGTGGAGATTTAGGCATAGAATGCCCTAAATAAAGTTAAATCTCATGTTTTTACAAATTAGAGTGATAGAAAAAGACAAGACTACCCCTCAAAAATTTAAATTCATAATAGGAATGCCAATTTGAGGGCCACCACGATGCTTCAAGGGCCTCATCAATATACCACCGTGATGCACCACAATCGTGGTGAGGCTTGGGAACTAAAATCCAAATATGCCTCAATCCTCATCCGACAAATTTAAAACTTCCACAAGACATGTCCCTTACACCCCTGAACATGAATTAACTCAAAGACTTATGTATTAGGGTCAGGAGGGTTAGTCTAAAAATCCTCAAATTTAAGAGGTCAAAAATTAGGCTAAGTCCCTGACAAAGCTAAAATTTCAAGTTTTAAGACTCTTATGCATACACTATAAGCTTAATTGAACTAAGACTAATATGGGGTATTACATCAAGATACTCATGCTACACTCTTCATGATCATCAAAACTTTAAATTATGTCATGTATGTCCTCATTTTTTATTTCGTTAATGAATTCATGTTTTTTATATTCTATTCCCCAGGTCTCATTTAAGTGTTAAAGTTATACGTAGTGTTATTTTATGCTTAAGGTCCTCATGTTCTAACCTTTCAGTGACCTTTCCTTATGTAAAAATAGTGGTGACAGATAATTGTTTAGATGGGAGAGGGTAAATGATTCTTGTTGAGGAAGGATTGTTGTACACTTGTTTTTTCTAAGGCTTTAAGTGTGAAGAAAGATTAAGGCAAAGCTTATGGTTTATGTCATGTCATGGTTAGATGATAATTTTATGTGAGTCTTACTGGGGATAGTGCATGAAAGTTATTATTGATAGAGGTATTAGAGAATCTGAGAAAAGATACTTTGGTGGGCTTGTTGCCTAGAAGTTCATATATATGATAAGCTTGAATGTAATGTTGGCATATAAGTTGATGGGTGCATTGTGTGCGAATGAATTCCTAGTAAGTGATTGAATTTACTTATTGAAGTGGAAAGAGGAATTATTCTTGAAATGAAAGATATGAAACAAGCATGGGGTATCAAGTTCATGGTTTAGACTAGTATTACGGTGTTATGTGTTGTTCTTTGTGATTTCGAGTTAGGCTTGAACATAGTGAGAACATGTAGTTCAACTCAGACTATGGCTAGAGAAGTTATATTTACCCATGGGAGAGTTATAAGTTGCATTAAACGATCATGGTATTTAAAGGGAAGATCATAGTTGAGGGAGTATTTAGAAGTGTGGGTAATCTTAGAAGTTAGAAGTTGCATTACCTGGTAATTATATCCTAGCTTATATTTTATAGGCCTATATTCCAAGTTATAGAGTTGTAATCATGTTGTGATTCCTTAGTTAGATATCTTATTTAGATCATGCCAAAAATTCCTTTCTACTTAATGTTATTAGAACATCTTTCAGAGAGTATTGAAGAAAAACTCTAGAGTATAAACTTTTAGTATGATTTAGTTTGTATATCCAACAATTCAGTTTAGCAATCAGATAGATAATCTCCTATGATATTTCATCTTTTCATCTAGTCTTACTATCCGAAGTTTCATGAACATGGCTATTCCATGAGGTAAAATACATGCATCCATGCAAATTATGAATTTAACTCAGACCATGTATTATGCATCAGTTTTAGATTCAAATATTAAGTCATGATTCCGCTCATAAGTGTTCCATACATCAACTTATCCTTTCCTTAGTATTTCATCCAAGTTAGTATCATTCGGGGATGAATCATCCCAAGAGGGAGATATTGTAATACCTCAAATTTTCATACTCTAAATCTCTCCACAAAATTATTTTTCCAATGCTTAAAGACTTGTCTTAATTTGATATCATGGTAAGAAGATACAGAAGATTTCCCTTAATGGCTTGATTCATTATCATGATTACGACTCAAGGTAAAGAGTCGTAACAACTCATGATGAGTCGTAGTCACTCCAGTAAATTTCCCCAGCTTTAACCATGTAACTACAACTCTTCACTATGATCCGTAATCAATGTCTATGAATCATATAAAAGGATTCGTTGTCACAATTATATATAATACAAAAATTCAACCCAGTGGTTACGAGTCCAGTATATGACTCTTATCCAGACATTATGAGTTGTTATGATGACTCGTATCTTGACCAATAAAGGATACAAGAATCAAGCCTTATGTTTTGGTAGTTTTACAAGTGAATCAAATATATATTAAAATCGCAAATACCTCCTAACTTATAGACAAGTCGAAACATCCCTTCGCGATTAAGTTTTTACAAAGGATATAACTATAGTCAGATTCAAACAAGCATAACTTTTGGTCTACTATGTATTTTTGGTCTCACAACCCAACAACAGATAAATAATTCAATTAGATTCCCAACAAAACCAATTTTGACTTAATTCAACATAGAGAAGAAAAATTATGGCCAAATTAGTCAAGCACTATCAAAGCTGCTAGTGGTTACGATTCATGATGACGACTTATAAGCAGACCATCGAGTTGTCATGAGGAGTAATATCCATTATAGTAGGGGTCAAAATCTGGGTTCCAAATTATGATTCAAGGAACGACTCATTCCCAGACCTAACGATTCGTGGCCAAACTCATCGGGATGGCTTCCAGGAAATTTTTAGATGGTTCCTAAGGGGTCTTTTGTCTTTCCCACTCTTTTAACCTCAAAAATACATCTTTTAAGCTATTTTAAGGCTTAATAGAATTGAAAAATCCCCCAAATACATCATTCAACCATAAATCTAATTAGAAAAATCAAAAGGGCATTTTCTCTCTTCTCCAAGGCAACTTGGGTTCTTCAAGTTCAAGACCAATTACAAGAAACACACCCAAGGCTTCTATAATTAGGTATGTGGGGTATTCATCGATGGCTTCCTTCCACCCATTGAGCCAAAAAATCTCCTTTTTGGTTTAAAATATGAATTTCTTCTTCTTTGATGAAAATAGACATATTCAATATGAATTAATCCATGCTTTCCTTTGTAACTCTAAATTCAAGCCATGTTAATGTGTATTCCATGTAAATCAAGTTATTTCATTCTTTGAATTTCAAGTACCCGTGTAATATTCAATGAATTTATACATGTTGCCTCATTAATTAACGTTTAATCCATCCTAATAGTTCTAACCCATGTGACTCATGCTCTTATATACTTGAAGTTTCAAACCCTCATGTCACGTTTAGTCAACATCATATTAAATTATCAAATTTATGTATTAAACCATGAGAACATGATATCCTCCAAAATTCAATTCAACACTATGTTCGAATTCATGTACCTCATTCATTCATTGAAATGTATTATGTTTTGGGACTCTGAATTTATGAATTTATACTAATGTTTTAAGTGATATTATCTTATTTTTATATCATTAAGTGCTGGTGGGTTATAAATACCCGATACCTACGTGTTTACTCTTGTTTTAGAGTTTCAAGTAACTAGTTAGTCAAAGTCATAATTTTATCACCATATTGAGATCATCATTTTTATAATGACTCAATAGTATTATTTCATGTTAAATACATCAGTTTACATGTTCATGGTTACTTTAGATTATACATGCACTACTTTCTTTAGAATACCTTAAATGAGAAAATCAGTTATCACTGCATATATCATTTATCTTTTATGCTAGTTCAGTTAGGAGTAGGATTTAGCATCAAGAGAACCCAGTAATGGGGACTTACCTTACAGTAGAGGGTGTGCCCTTTAGGAATAGTCCCTGAGTTCTAGAATTATATAGCCAATGTAGGTTTCGAGAGGTCTTCCTTTCAGTAAAGGGTTGACATTCTATTAGGGGAACCTGCCAGTAGGGGTGATACCCTAGTAAACAGCTATGTGTTAGTACCCGTGGCAAGGTACTGACACCCTTCTAACTGGGGTTAATGTTTTGACCCCGATTAGCTCAAATTGGGGTATATTGATTACATGATCGCTCCCATAATTTCAATCAGTACTCAGTTTACATCAATTCAGTTTTGCTTGACCAAGGAATCAGATTATTAGTTATTTAATTAGATAGTTTTATAGATTATTCAGTATTCAAATCATGGCAGTGCATGCATTGCTTGATCTTTCATTTATTTTTCATGCTTGATATTCATAAATGATACTAAGTACTGCTTTATGGCATGTACATCTTTAAATGATATTTACATACAACATTCATGTTTCTAATGCTTCCCAGCTTACAGAATCATCTTCAACTTATGATTTAAAAACTTCACGATGACTTAAAGTTTTCACATACAGCCATGTTTTAAATGTATATTTCAGTAAATAACTTATGTCCTCAGTTAAAAAGTATGTTTTAAATATTTCCATGATTGAGTGCATATCCCTATATACTCAGTAGATGTTTGTGGCTATATTACTTCATAATGTAGGTACAATCTGTAGTCCACACACCAAGTCCAGATAGTTCTCAGCATTCAACCAGTAGGTGATGAGTTGTCTTATTTCGGGGACTCCAGTCCATTGTAGTTCATGTATTGTATTTTGATTATCCATGCGTATTGATTAGTTGAAGTTGGAGGCATATTCCAGCTATCTATAGTCAGTACAGTAGAGGCTTCATAGATGGCCAGTCAGAGTCATTCATGTAATTCAAGTTCTTTCTTATGATTTATCATGATGTAAACTATTATAGTATCTTATTTTTTTATATTTTCTCATGACTATGCTTCCGCTCAACAAATTTAGCTTTTATTTATAATATAAACCAGTTGCTCAAGTAGTATGGTAGTACATGGCTTAGCTTGGGATCACTTGTGGTTCTAATCACTGTTTTACGACTAGGGGGCAGCCTCTATCATGACCAACTTAATATCAAAGCCTAGATTTCAAGTTTCCTAGGGTTTGTATGAAGCCATGTCTAGTAGAATCTTGTGAATGGTATAGAGACTTCTGTACTTTTCTCTGAAAGGTTACAGGGAATTTTAGAAATATATCCTTCTTTCATATCTCATATTGTTCTTTAGAGATGTTCTCTAAGAAGCTTATTCAGATTTTTGTCTTGCTCTATTCATCCTAACTCTACCTTATTCTTAAGGTATCAGAAATGGTCAAGCTTAAATTCCCACTGATAGAGTTTTCTTAGACAATCTCCTATTATTTCCTTTATTTTCCAAAATTTGAAAGATTTCATCCATGTTCATAAAAATCATGCACTAAGCCAAAATCATATGTGCCCTCAGATCACTTCTCAGAATTCTATAAAAGTATATGATCTAGAGTTAGAAGCATGAACCTAGAAGTTTAACAACATTAAAGTGGGATAGTGTTTATCTGGATTTAGTAGATTTCTTATCCATGGGACTAGTTGTTTGAAAAGTGTACTAGTAGGCTTGAAATAGTGTGTGTAAGAATTTAAGTTTATTGATCTAAAATTAAGTATGATGATGTGCGTATAATCTAAAGGTGTACCCAAGGTGATATGGGATTGTATTATTTTTAAGTTTTAACAGTATGTGTGCTTAGATAGTTCCCTTGAGTTGTTAAGTGTGAATGAGGCTATGTATTATATGATGTTCTTACCAGCTAAGTTATGGGTTATATTGTGGTTTAGGAAAAAATACAATTTTAGAGATATGATATTAGTAGTCTATGAAGGAAGCTATCATAGTTCGTTAACAAGTTTGGGAATTCCATGATAAGTGTTAGAATATAAGTTTGAAAACTTGGATGATTGAGCTAATAGAAAGAAAAATTGAAATTCTAGATGGTGTAAACTCATGGTATGGTGATACTCTTGAAGATTCTAAGTTAGTAAGTATTAAGTTATCATATGATGGATTAAATCTAAGGGGGAGATAATAGAATAAAGAACCAAGTTAGGCTCTCAGATTATGGTAGTGATGCCAGTATATTATAGAATAGTAGTAGGGGAGGAAGATACCTGACCCAATCTTATCCTAGTAAAAATTTTTGTTCTTTATCCATCACGACATATACTCATGCCTTACAAATCAGCTCTATGATCATAGCTCATCTTCGTGCACTTTCCATAGAATCATGTATGCTCCCAGTGTCTAGTACGAGGAGTTCCAGATCACTCAGTAGTACAAACCATATTCCATGAATTTATGAACTCCAAACTTAGGTCATGCATCTCATGACGCATGTACCCAAGCATTACAATATGTTAAGTTCTAGATACTCATGCTACACTCTTAATGATCAACGAAACTTTAGATTATGTCATATATGTACTTAGTTTGGATCTTGTTAATGAATTCATGGCTTTTATATTCTATTCCTTGGGCCTCATTTAAGTGTTAAAGTTATACATAGTGTTATTTTATGCTCCAGGTCATCATGTTCTAACCATCCAGTTACCTCTCCCTATGTAAAAATAGGTAGTGATAGACAATTATTTAGATAGGAGAGGGTAAATAATTCTTGTAAAGAAAGGATTATTGTGTGCTTGTTTTCTCTAAGGCTATAAGTGTGAAGGAAGATTGAGACAAATCTTATGATTAGCTAATAATTTCATGTTTCTCTTCTTAGGAATAGTGCATGGAAGTCTTTATTGATAAAGGTATTATAGAATCTACGAATGATTCTTTGGTGGTCTTGCTGCCTAGAAGCTCATATCTGGCTATAATGATTAGTGTTAATGGCATGTTGGTATATAAATGGTTGGGTGCATTATGCTCTAGTGAATTCCTATTAAATGATTGAAGTTAGTTGTTGAAGTGGCAAGAGAAATTATTCTTTAGATGAAAGATGTGAAGCACGCATAGGGTATCAAGTTTATGGTTTAGACTAGTATTACGATGTTATGATTCTTACCTTGTGATTATGAGTTAGGCTTGAACATGGTGAGAGCATGTAGTTCAACTCAGAATTTGACTAGAGTAGTTATATGAACCCATGAGAGCATTATAAGATGCATCAAATGAGCATGGTATTTAAGAGGAAAAGCATAGCTGAGGGAGTATTTGAGAAGAGTGGGAAATCTTAAAAGTTAGCAGTTGCATTTCCTAAGGCCTTGTAATTCTATCCTACCTTATGTTTTATAGTCCTATATTCCATGTTATAGAGTTGTAGTCTTGTTGTGATTCCTTAGTCAGATATCTTATTCAGATCATGCCCAAAATTCCTTGCTCCCTAATGTTATTAGAACTTTTTGCAAAAAGTGTTGAAGAAATACTCCAATTGTGTATAAACTTCCAATATGATTCAGTAGGTATAGCCAGCAATTTAGATAGGAATTAAACAGATAAGCTCTTATGATATTTCATCTTTTTATCTAGTCTTACTATCCAAAGTTTCATGAACATGGATATTCCATGAGGTAAGATACTTTCATCCATGGATGTTATGAATTCAACTCAGACCATGCATCATGTATCACTTTTAGATTTACATATTAAGTCATGATTTATCTTGTAATTGTTCCATATATCAGCTTAGCCTTTCCTTATTATTTCAGCCAAGTTAGTATCATTCGAGGATGAATGATCCCAAAGGGGGGATTTTGTAATACCTCTTGTTTTCATGTTCTAAGCCTCTTAAAATATAACCCACGAAGTTATCTTTTCGATGTTTAAAGCCTTGTCTTAATCTGATGTCGTGGAAAGAAGCTACAAAAGATTACCCTTAATGGCCTGATTCACTGTTATTATTATGCCTCAAGGTAATGAGTCGTAACCACTTATGACAAGTCATCATGAGTGAGTCTTAGTCACTCCAGTAAATTTCCTAATATTTAACCAAGTAACTACGACTCTTCACTATGACCCATATTTAGTGTCTATGAATCGTATGGAAGGATTCATAGTCACAACAATATATAATCAAAAAATTCAACCCAGTGGTCATGAGTCTAGCGTACGGCTTGTATCCAGACATTAGAAGTCATTATGACTACTCGTGGCCTGACCAATAAAGGATACAAGAATCAAGCCTCGAGTTTTGGTAGTTTTAGAAGTGACTCAAACATATATTAAGACCCCAATTAGCTAATAACTTATAAACGAGTCGAAACATCCCTAAGGGATTAAGTTCTTATGAAGAATATAACAATAGTGAGATTCAAACAAGAATAACCTTTGGCCTACTTAGTATTCTGATCTCACAGCACAACAACAGTTATATAATAGAATTAGCTTTCCAACGTTGTCAATTTTTCCTTAATTCGATATCGAGGTGAAATGTTATGGCAAAATTACTAAAGCACTATCAAAGTTGTCGTTGGTTACGACTCCCGATGACGACTTATAAGAAGATCATACGAGTTGTTAGGAAGAGTCTTAACCATAAAAGTAAGGGTCAAAATCTAAGTTCCTTGTGACAACTCAAGACACGACTCGTACCCAGACCTTACTAGTTGTGGCCAAACTCATCGTGACGGGTTCCAGGCGATTTCTAGACGGTTCCTAAGGGGTTTTTGGTATCTTCTCACTCTTTTAACCCCAAAACTATGTCTTTTAAGATATTTTACGGCTTTGTAAAATCCAAAAAAACAAATACTTTATTCAATCAAAATTCCACTTAGATAAATCCAAAGTGGTGGTTTTCTCCCTTCTCCAAGGCAACTAGGGTTCTTCAAGTTCAAGCCCAATTCTAAGAAATTCACCCAAGTTTTCTATAATCAAGTATGTGGGGTATTCATTAATGGGTTCCTTCCACCCATTGAGCCCAAAAATTCCTTTTTGGTTTAAACTATGAATTTCTCCTATTTTCAAGAAAATATATGTATTCAATATGAATTAATCCATGCTTTCCTTCGTAAATATAAATTCAAGCCATTTCAACGTGTGTTCCATGTAAATTAGGTTATTTCATGCTTTGAATTTAAATTAACCATGTAATATTCAATGAAATTATGAAATTATTCATATTCCCTCATTAATTTACATTTAAGCCATGCTAATAGTTCTAACCCATGTGATTCATGCTCCTATACACTTGAAGTTTCAAACCCCTATGTCACGTTTAGTCAATATCATATTTTAAATTCTCAAATTTATGTATTAAACCATGTGAACATGATATCCTCCCAAGTTCAATTCATCCCCATGTTCAAATTCATGTACCTCTTTTGTTTATTGAAATGCATTATGTTTTGGGACTCTGAATTTATGACTTTCTACTAATGTTTAAGGGATATTATCTTATTTGTATATCATTCAGTGCTGGTGGGTTATGACCATCCGATACCTATGTGTTTACTTTTGTTTCAGAGTTTCAAGTAACAACTCAATCAGAATCATGATTTTATCACAATACTAAGATCATTATTATTATAATGAACTCACCAATATTATTTCATGTTAAATAAATCAGTTTCCATATTCATGGTTACTTCAGATTATACATGCACTGTATTTTTTAGAATACCTTATATGAGCAAATAAGTTATCAGTGTAAGTATTAGTTAAGTTTTATGTCAGTTTAGTTGGGAGTAGTATTTAGCACGGAGTGAAACCAGGGATAGGGACTCACCTCCCAGTAGAGGGTGTCACCTTAAGTAGCAGTCCTTGAGTTCCAAAACTACATAGCTAGCGTGAGTTTTGAGAGGTCTTCCTTCCAGTAAAGGGTTGAAATTTTCTTAGAGGCACCTGTCAGTAGAGGGTGACACCCTATTCCTTTGGTACACCAGTTTAGTTAATCCACACAGCCATGTGTTAGTACCAGTAGCAAGTATTGACACCCTTCCAACTAGGGTTAAAGGTTGGACCCCGATTAGCTCAAATTGAGGCATGTCGGTTACATTATAGCTCCCACAGTTTCAGTCAGTACTTAGTTTACATTAGTTCATTTTTGTTTGACCAAGTAATCGATTACAAATTATTCAGTCAGATAGTTTTTAAGACTATATTCACTATGCAAATTATGTCAGTGCACGCTTTAGTTGGTCTTGCATTAATTTTTCATGCTCGGTATTTATACATGATCCTCAGTACTGTTTTATGACATGTCTATCTTTACATGATATTTACATACAATATTCATATTTCTAACATTGCCCAGCTTACAGAATCATCTTCAGCTCATGATTTAAAAACTTTACTTTGATTTACAGTTTTCACGTATAGCCATGTTTTAAATGTATGTTTCAACAAAAAACGTATATCCTCAGTTAAAAAATATATTTTAAATAATTCATTAATTTAGTGCATATCCCATATACTCAGTACATTCCAAATTAATGACCACATATATACGTTTGTGGCTACATTCCTTCATAATGGAGTACTAGAAGTAGCCCATACTCCAGGGTCAGATAGTTCTCAGTATTTAGCCAGCAGGTGATGAGTTTTATTATTTTGGGGACTCCGGTCCATTATAGTTCATTTGTTATTTTTTATTATCCATAAGAATTGATTAGTGATAGTTGGAGGCATATCCCAGCTATCTATAGTCAGTATAATATAGATAGTTAGTCAGATTCATTCATGTAATTCAAGTTCTTTCTTCCAATTTATCATGACGTAAACATTACAGTATCTTATTTATTTAGATTTTCTCATGAATATGCTTTATCTTAGCAAATTTAGCTTTTACTTACATTGTAAACCAGTTGCTCAAGTAGTATGCAAGTACATAGGTTATCTTGGGATCACTTGTGGTTCAAAGCACCAGGTTACAACTAGGGGGCTACCTCCGATCGTGATAATCGCAGAGGCTCACTACTTTAGAGTTCCAAAATGACCTTGAACCCTTTCCAAAAATTTCAAATCACCCTTTTAACAACCCTAAATATAGTTCAAGGAAAAGATAGAGATTACGAATGCGGGAGGGTAAAAAATAAAATCATTGAACTTTTGAAGGGTCTTACATTACCCCCTTCCCTTAGGATCATTCATCCCCAAATTTGGATTTAGGATATTTTTAGCACGGCATTAGCAAGAATGCACCAGAATCAAAGGAAAATTTTCAAAATAGGAAAAGAGGAAAATGAAACTCATACCTCAAGAACTCTCATCCAACACTAGGAATAAGAATAGGTATTTGGCCTTCATATTTTCTTTAGCTTCCCACATAGCTTCTTCCACCTTTTGATTTCTCCAAAGGGATTTCACCGAAGCTACATCCTTCATCCATAATATAAAAAATTGTCTATCCAATATCTGAACTGGTACCTCTTTATAAGACAAGGAATCTATAACAACAACATCCTCAACTGCCACTATCAAGGAAGGATCACTCACACACTATTTCATAGACACATAAAAAATAAGGTGACTAAAATCCAATCTTGTTGGTTAACTCATAAGCGGCTTTCTCAGTCCTTCTTACAACTTGATAT
Source organism: Capsicum annuum (assembly GCF_002878395.1). Taxonomy (NCBI): domain Eukaryota; kingdom Viridiplantae; phylum Streptophyta; class Magnoliopsida; order Solanales; family Solanaceae; genus Capsicum; species Capsicum annuum. Next base: position 162,740,235 of record NC_061114.1, on the reverse strand, counting down.
GGACCAATGTAATGGGAACTGAGCCTCCCCTTCTTTCCAAAACTCATGACTCCTTTCATAGGAGACACCTTCAAGAATACCCGATCACCTACTGAAACTTCCAACTCCCTTTACCTTATATCCACATGAGAATTTTGGCAACTTTAGGTAGTCTTAAGTCTTAATATAATCACCTTCACCTTCTCCATGGCTTGGTTAACCAATTCAAGAAAAAAAAACCTAGTCTCAACTGCCTCAAACCTCCTAAGAAGAGACTTGAACCTCCACCATAAAAAGCCTCAAAAGGAGCCATCTGAATACTGGAATGGTATGCAAACTCAATAAGAGGCAAATGATCCACCCAACTTTCCTTCAAATCAATCACATACTCCCTTAGCATATACTTCAAGATCTGAATAGTACATTTCTATTGTCCATCCATTTGAGGGTGAAAAGCGATGCTAAGGTTCACTTGAGTGCCAAAACCTTTCAGAAATGAATGCCAAAAGTAAAAAAGAAAACTATAAGAGCCCATAAAATCGTAAGCTCAACTCAGTATTTTAAGCTTGCTAAGGGGTCCTAGACTTAGAAAATTCTAGCTAAGTATTCAAACTTAGTATTAATTAGTAGGTACCAGTCATGGGTTATGTTGTGGTCCTTCAGGATTATGAGTACTGTGTAGCATTCGGGGTATAGACTTGGGGCATTAAAAACTTGGTATCAGAGCCTAAGGTTCAACAGAGTCCTGGGAAGTCTGAAAGCCGTATCTAGTAGAATCTTATGCATGGGTGTATAACACGCCACACTTATGGCCCGAAGGCTGCGAGGTGTTTTAGGAAAAGTTTCTCTTCTTTCAGTATTCATGTCGTGCGAGAGATCATGAGCTCCAGTTAAACTCCCTATATAATCTAATTTTCTCTTTTATTTATAGAATATGCCTCTAAATAGGACTAAGGGAAGAGGAACGGGAGACCAGTTAGGACCCTAGCCTATCCAGCCAGATCCTCTGGACGAACACGTCTCCTACACTGAATTCAGAGCAGCTTTCACCACCCTAAATCATTCTATGGTAGCCCAGAATGAATGTTCAACTGTTGTTTCAGACAACCCAATGGCTAATACTGCTACAACCAGGATTCGGGATTTCACCTGAATGAACCCTCCATCTTTTACTATGTCTAAGTCAGATAAGGACCCTCAGGAGTTTCTTGAGCAAGTGTAGAAAGTTATAGATTTTATGAGAGTGACGGTTGTTGAGAGCACTGAGTTGGTCGCATATCAGTTGTAGGATATGGCACACTCATTATTTAATCAGTGGAAATTAGAAATGGTCGCAGATGCAGGGCTCGTAGAATGAGAGGAGTTTGTTGTTTCTTTTCTAGATAGGTTCTTCCCACTAGAGTTGAGGGAAGTGAAGGTTTTGGAGTTTATAAATTAAAATATGGAAACATGATGGAACAAGAGTATTCTCTTAAGTTTACTTAATTAGACAGATACGCTCCTTACGTGGTAGAAGATAGCAGATCTAAGATAAGTAACTTTATATCTGGCGTGTCTAATAGTGTGGTCAAGGAGTGTAGGACTGCAATGTTGATTAAGGAAATAGACATATCCAGGATCATGGTCCATGCACAGCTGATAAAGGAGTATATGAATAAAGAGAAGGAGAGAGAAAACAAAAGAGCAAGAATAGCTAGTTTCAACTTCATTTAGCCTAAGTCAAGGGGTGGGAATCATTCTCAGTTCTACCCAAAATCCTTAGTTCCATATCTGTCCTCAGCTAGTTCTCCTATGTTAAAATTTAGAGATGGTAATAGAGATAGGGCGTCAGGCCCTAAACCCTAGGGTAGTGTTAACAGTGCCCGAACCAATCCCTTTTGTCAAAAGTATGGCAGAAACCACCAGGGTATCTGTAGAGTTGGCAGTGATGTGTGTTTCGGATGTGGCAAGCTAGACCACAGGGTCAGATAGTATCCTCGGGTAGGTTCTCAGAGTCAGCATAACCGTCCCCCAGCTCAGTTTGATTGCCTAAATCAATAGGGTGTCATATCCAGTGCCACCAGTGGGCAGCGCCTACATAGACTTTATGCACCTTAGTCCTGATAGGATTAGGAGAGTTCTCCTGATATGGTCACTGGTAGTTATAAGTTTATCATTTACATGTTTTTGCTTTGCTAGATACAAGAGCTTCATTGCTCTTTGTTACTTCTTATATAGCTGTTGACATAGAAGTCAGTCCTGAAATCCTAGCAGAGCCTTTCTTTGTCTCTACCCCAGTGGGTAAATCTATCTTAGCCTAGTGGGTATATTGTAATTTTCCGATTATGATATCTCAGAAAGTCACGTCAGTAGACTTAGTCAAATTGGAGATGACTGATTTTGATGTCATTCTGTGCATGGATTGGCTTCATTCCTACTATTCCTCAGTCTACTATAGAAATAAAATTGTCCAGTTTTAGTTTCTGAATGAGCCCATCCTAGAATAGAAGGGTAGTACTTCAGCACTTAGGGGTCAACTTGTTTCTTACCTTTGGACGAGAAAAATTATATTTAAGGGATGTGTATACCATTTTATTTGATTCCAGGACTCTAGTTCAGAAACCCCTACTCTTGAATTAGTGTCAGTAGCATGTGACTTCCCAGATGTGTTTCCCGAAGATCTTCCTATAGTTTCTCCAAAAAGGGAAATCGACTTTGGAATAGACTTTATTCCAGATACTCAGCCCATATATAATGTGCCATATAGAATGGCTCCAGTAGAACTCATAGAATTAAAAGAAAGTTAAAGGACCTCCTAAATAAGGGATTCATCAGACCCAGTATGTCCCATGGAGCCCACCAATTTTATTCATGCATAAGAAAGATGGTTCTCTCAGAAGGTATATTGACTACCGTCTGCTAAATAAAGTCACGGTCAAGAACAAGTATGCACTTCCCAGAATCAATGAACAAGTATCCACTTCCCAGAATTGATGAATTATTTGACCAACTTTAGGGTGCCAGTTATTTCTCCAAGATAGACCTCAGATCAGGCTATCATCAGCTCAGAGTCAGAGAATGTGACATTCCAAAAATAGCCTTCAGAACTCGGTATGGTCACTTTGAATTCTTAGTCATGTCCTTTGGTCTTACCAATGCCCCAGCAGCTTTGATGGACTTGATGAATCATGTGTTCAAGCAGTACTTGGACATGTTCATCGTAGTCTTCATAGATGACATTCTTGTCTACTCTCGCATTGAACATGATCATAAAGATCATCTTAGAATAGTATTGCAGACTCGCAGAAACCATAAGCTATTCACTAAATTCAGTAAGTACAAATTTTGGCTAAGGTCAGTAGCCTTCCTTGGCCATATCATTTCCAGTGTGGCATTAGAGTTGATCCCAAAAAACCAAAGTAGTGAGAAACTAGCCTAGACCTATCTCTCCATTAGATATCAGGAGTTTCTTGGGCTAGGATGGATATTACCGATGGTTTTTTAAGGGATTTTCATCTATTGTATCCCCTATGTCCAGATTGACTCAAAAGAAAGTCAAATTCCAATGGTCAGATTCTTGTGAAAAGAGTTTTTAGGAGTTGAAGACTCGACTCACTACAACTCTAGTTTTGACCTTTCTAGATGGTTCAAATAGTTTTGTGGTATATTGTGATGCCTCCAGAGTTGGTTTGGGGTGTGTTTTGATGCAGAGAGGTAAGGTCATAGCCTACACCTCTAGACAGCTTAATCCCCATAAAAAGAAATATCTTATTCATGATCTAGTGTTAGCAGTAGTAGTATTTGCCTTAAAGATTTGGAGGCACTATTTGTATGGTTTGCACATTGATGTGTTCATAGACCATAAGATCCTGCAGTATGTATTCTCTCAGAAAGACCTAAACCTCCATCAGAAAAAATGGTTGGAGTTATTGAAAAACTACAACATGAGCATCTTGTATCATCTGGGTATAGCCAATGTAGTGGTTGATGCTCTTAGTAGGATGTCTATGGGTAGTGTTGCTCATGTGGAAGATAGTATGAAGAAGTTAGCTTAGAAAGTTCATCAGCTGGCTCGACAAGGTATTTGCTTAGTCGATTTGTCAGAAGGTAGTGTATGGGTGCAGAGTAGCTCAAAATCATTCCTAGTTTTTGAGGTAAATAAAAAGCAGGATAGGGATCCCAGTCTAGCTAAGTTAAAGGAATTAGTCAGAGATCAGAAGGTATAGGTTTTCTCCCAAGAGGGAGATGGTGTCTTCCATTGCTAGGGTCAGCTATGTGTGCCAAGTTTAGATAATTTGAGACAGTGAATTCTTGCAGAAGAGCATCGTGTGTGCTACTCTATTAATCCAGGGGGCACCAAGATGTACTGTGATTTGTGGGAGATTTATTGGTGGAGTGGGATGAAGAGAGATATTTCAGAGTTTATGTCTAAGTGCTCAACATATTAGCAGGATAAGATCGAGCATCAGAAGCCAAGTGGGTCTATTCAGGATTTCAGTATTCCCACCTGGAAAAGGGAAGAAGTGAACATGGACTTTGTGATGGGCTTACCTCGTACCTATCGTCAGCATGATTTTGTTTGGGCCATTATAGATAGGATGACCAAATAAGCTCATTTCCTACCAGTCCATATCTCTTATTCGGCTGAGGATTATGCCAAACTCTATATTAAGGAATTGGTTAGATTGATCAGTGTTCTGTTGTCCATTATCTCAAATAGAGGTACCCAGTTCACCTCTTATTTTTGGAAGGCATTCTAAAGGGGTCTTGGTACCTGAGTTCACCTCAGTACAGCCTTTCATTCTCAGACAGATGGTCAAGAAGAAAGGACCATTTAGACTTTAGAAGTTATGTTTCGAGCATTTGTGATAGACTTTAAAGGTAGTTGGGATGACCACTTTTCTTTGAATGAATTCGCATATAACAAAAGCATCATTTCAGCATTCAGATGGCTCCGTTTGAGGTACTTTATGGGAGGATCTGTAGATCTCCCATGTGTTGGTTTAAAGTGGGTAAAGCCACAGTGGTAGGGCCTAACTTGGTATTTGATACCTTAGAGAAAGTTCAGTTGATCAGGGAAAGGCTTAAGACAGCTCAGAGCCAACAAAAATCATACGCAGATGTACACAGAAAGGATCTCGAGTTCGAGATTGGGGATTGTGTGTATTTGAAAATCTCTCCTATGAAAGGAATAAAGAGACTTGGCAAGAAGGAAAACTCAGTCCCTGATATGTCGGTCCTTACTGAATTCTCAACTATTTCAAAAAGGTAGCTTATAAGCTTGAGTTCCTTTCCGACTTAGCTTCAGTGCATCTAGCGTTCCATGTCTCCTTGCTTATGAAATGTATAGGTGACCCAGTAGTCGTAGTCCCTATAGATGGTATAGATATTTAGAACAACCTCTCTTATGAAGAGACTCCCATCGAAATACTTGATTATCAGATTTACAGGCTGAGGAACAAAGAAGTCCCTCTAGTCAAAGTACTTTGGTGGAATTAGTCTGTTGAGGGAGCTACTTAGGAAGTAGAAGAAGACATGTGGACCAAGTATCCTCACCTTTTCTCCACATACTCAGACTCAGCCCAAGTTAACAGTTTTCCTTTGAATTTACTCAGTCTTATGTTCAAATATAGCTACCAACTTGGTATTAATTAACGTTGCATACTCAATCATGCATTCACGAATCAGATCAGTCATGTACTCATGCATCAGACATGCATGTCCAGTATATAAGCGCATCTTATTAGTAATCCAAGTCATGTATTCATGAAACATGTTCATCTATATACTCATGCATCAGATATGCATGTTCAATATGATAATTCAGTATATCAATAATTTCAATCATGAAATAATACTTCAGTTGTGCATGTTCAGTGTCTAAGTTCAATCTATCAGTATTCTTAGTTTAATAATCTTATTCAACGATGAATGTTTCGAAAGGAGAGATATTGTAAGACCCCATAAAATCCTAAGCTCAACTCAGTCTTTTAAGCTTTCTAAGGGATCCCAGACTTAGAAAATTCTAAGTAAGTATTCAAACTTAGTATTATTTTGTCCTTTGTAAGTTGGTAACTCTATTTCACGACTCTTATGGCCTTAAGATGTCAATATTTAGGTTAAATCATGATCAGGAATGTCAGTCGTTGCTCCCAAAAGAGTTTCATATTTTTTGAATTTCATTTGAACCATGTTTAGGAATCTAAAATAGTGCAATGACGCAATCTCGGCGCGGACGTCGGTCGTCATGTCAATCAATATTTTTCCTTGGATCCCAGTGGCAAATTCCACTAAACCGACATGGACTTAATATGTTGCATTAGCAATAACATCGATGCCAATGACGCAACACGTCGGCCTGCACGTCGACATTTTGATTTTTAATCATTAAAAAGCCGCATCCTTAGGGGGTATTTGGGTTTTTCCCACCCCTATTCAGCCCAAAAATACGAGATTTAGCCCTCGTTGAGCAAAATGTACTCACTTTCTCTAAATTGCTCAAGAACAAGAACCCTAGGTAATTTAATTTCAAATCCAAGGCTCAAGGTTTCACCATTTTTCTTCAAGAATTTCGCAACCAAGGTATGTCAAGTGTTCATCCAAGGGTTCCTTCCACCCTTGGAGTCCAAGAAACTCTTTTAAAATTCAATTAACTTGATTTCATTCTTTCCATGATTTGGATTCAAGAGTATTCATGATTATAATGTTGATTAGATTTCTATTCCATGATTAAATGCAAGATTTATGTAAACACAACTATTATGTATGTAGTATCATGTGAATTCATGTTAAAGCCTTGAAATTGTGATGATCATGTGTTGATTAGTACTATGTGCATATACAATGCCTTCCAAGTATTTGATGAGTTGTTCATGAGAATTAAATAATAAAATTATATCATATTAGCATGTATTCATGTCCATGTCATGCAAGTGTTTGCTAGAATGTCCCAATGAATGAACGATGATCAAGTAGTTATTTATCATGTTTCAAGATTGTGCCATGTCTTATAATTTATACTATCGAGTCCTAGGGGTATTTAATACCCAACAATTTAGTTGATTACCTAGAGCCATGGTCAGTCTCAGGATAGTATCAGTCATGTCATGATCAGTAGTACTCTCAGTCAGTAACAGAACTCAAGAAAATCTCAGTAGACTAAGTATCAGTCCAGTTCAGTTTAGTATTCAGTTCGGACCTCAGTAAATTCAGCCATTTAATATAATTCAGTAGTATTCCATCAGTCAACAAAACATAGTGAACTCATTTAAGTTTAGTTAGACAGTATAATCAGTAACAGTTCAGTCAAGCCTAATAAAGTAGAAATCAGTTCAGTGTCAATTTAGTTGGGAGTAGGATTCAGCGCTGAGTTAGCCAGGGATGGGGGCATTCCTACCAGCAGAGGGTTTGACCCTTAGTAGAAATCTCTACATTACAGAACTACATTGCTAGCGTAGGTTGAGATATCCTCCTGCCAAATTAGGGTATGAGTTTTCTTGCCAGCGAGGGTTGACGAAAGAGCTTCCTGTCAGAGAGGGTTAACTCATAGTTGTCTTTACCTATGGCACGGTACTGACACCCTTCCAACTGGGGTTACAGGTTGGACCCCAATCTATTCAAAAAGGGCCATGTCAGTTAGATGATTACCTCCCACAGTCTCATTATCAGTTCTAGTCTCGGTATAGAACTCAGTTCAGTTCTATAGAAATTAGGACTGTCAGATACAACCACTCAATTCAAATGGAACTCAGTATAGTTTCACAAATTCAAGACTTCCAGATACAGTCACTCAGTTATAAGCTACACAGTGTCAATAAACTCAGATATTAGTAAATCAGTAATTCAAAACTCAGTATCTAGTGTTCTTACGATCTCAGTTACAGTTTACGTATTTATGCATATACTCTTATTCAGTTATATTCATGCCATTCAGTCAGTGTTGTTTATGCATATGAACCCATGCATTTCATCCTACCTTACTTTGCATACCAGTACATTCAAAGTACTAATGCATACCTTTCTTTTGCTCTATGATGTTTTATATCATAGGTCCAGACGCGCGGGATACCGATGATACTTAACAGTTCAGATATTCAGCTGACAGAGTTAGTGGTGAGTCCTCTTAGTTCGAGGACATGATGATTATTTTAGTAGTTTGGAGTTAGTTAGGGACTTGTCCTATCAACTCCATATTTTAGATAGTTTAGAGGCTTTTTCAGACTAGAGTATTTTCAGATAGATGTATTAAATTTGGTATTTGTTAAACCGTATTCAATTTTATTACAGTATTGAACCTTATGGAATGTTTTCCACCTAATTTCTACATATTTGCAGTATTACTATTTAGTTATTGTAGTAGGTACCAGTCATGGGTTAGCATGTGGTCCTTCGGGATTATAAGCACCGTGTAGCGTCCGGGGTACAAAATTGAGGCGTTACAAAAATTGCGTACCTCAATCTAAAATAATGGAAACCGCCACACCATGTAACTTTACAATCTCCTGAATAAATAACCTACCATAATCCTCCTCTGCATATCTAGTCCTCATAGGCAAGAAATTAGTAGACTTAGTCATTCTATCTACAATAACCCAAATAGAATCATACTAGTTGCAAGATCGTGGAACACCCATAATGAAATCCATATTGATCATCCCCCACTTCCATATGGGAAACTCTATCTCTTGAGACATGCCACCAGGCCTCAAGTGTTAATCCTTGACATGCTGACAAACTATATATTTATCCATGAAATTTGTCATATCTCTCTTTATATTATTTCATCAATAGATTTCCTTCAAGTCGTGATACATCTTAGTTGAGCCCAGATAAACTGCATATCTGAACTCAATAACCTCAGATAAAATCCATCCCTTAACTCATCAACATCAGGAACACACAACCTCCCTTTATACCTTAAGATGACATCTCCCCCAATCTCAAAATTCAAAACCTTTTACTGACCAACATCATCCTTAATTTTTATACGTATGGGATTCAAAACACGCTTCTTCTTCACCTTAGCACCTAGAGATAATTTAACCACTTCTTGCACAATCACTCATCCATCCTCAAAGTCTAAGAAACGGACTCCTAAGTTAGTCAGCCGACTGATGTGCTATAGAAATATAGCACTTTCGATGCTTAAAATGATAAAAATATGCAAGTTTCTTAGGTTGTTTTTTAGATATGATGTGTTTTGGGTATATTTTGTAGGAAAATAGGTTTTGAATGCTAAGTTGAAGAAAAATTTGAAAAATGGAGTTTTTGGCTACTTACTTGAGCATTTTTGGGCATTTGTGGCATTTATTGAGTGTATATGACCAAATCATGTACCAGAACTTGAAGTTCAGAAGCTTAGTTATAGGAATTTGAAGACCTAGCCCTTACCTATATCCACTTGCAGACTATGTGTAGCACTTGCAGTCCGTTTGTGGCTAAGGTAAGTGCCAAAGTTGAAGATCCACACAGTGCAAAAGCTAAAGGAAAATTTCTGGCACTTACCTGTGCCTACTTGCAGACCGTATATAGTTCTTGTGGACTGCAAATGTGTAAGGTAAATGCTAGAAATCAAAAATCCAGAGAGTGAATAGTGAAGGAAAATTTTTTGGCACTTACTTGGGTTCATATATGGACTCTATGTAGGGTTTTCTCATGTACTATAAATACCCTTTATGTGTTTTTAGTAGAAGTTATGCATTCTTTATAGTCACAAACATATATTATGATTCTGAGATCCAAATTTGATCTTGGAATTAGTTTGTATTAATTTTGGTTGGTAATTCAGTTGTAGTTTTGTATTTTTGGATGTGATTATTGTGATTTCATCTAAGGCTTTCAATTATGAATATTGTTGATTATGTCACAAACATGAACGGCTAAAACCCTGGCGGATTGATGAAGTAGGGGAACTGTTATGTTGTTCTGAACCAATACCCACGCTTATAGGTATTATCTAAGTAAGATCGTTAATTATCATCTAATAACTAGAGACCCAAAAGGTAATAGTTAATTGGGATCAAGGATAAGGGTTAGTAAGGCAACATTCTGAGACTCAAAATATAAAGGGTGAAATCCATCAACTAGTCCAAATTATAATTGATGATACATAATTTATCAAATTCTGCATGCAAGGCATCAGGTTGGTTCAGTAAATCATAATAAGACTACTAAAGTGAGTAGCCAGAGGGAACACAATCCTAGTGTTCACCTATGACTAATTACGACTAATATTAATATTTTGTACTTGTTTGATATTAGCATTAAAATCCTCCAATTTACTTTTCTAGTTTGGCCCGTTGATTAAAGCAGTTAAGAGACACAATTTCACCTATTTCCTTGAGATTCGACCCCAACCTTTGTTGGGTTACTATATTTGACAATGACCATATTATCTTCAAATTGAAGATGTAGCTTAAGCGTTATCAAAATTTTGGAGCCATTTCTTGGGAATACAATGTTGAGTTTTGAATTGAAGTTGTTGCAGTTTTTGAGTATTTTTGTTCTTGTTCTTAGTTGGGTATACGCTGGTGTATTCCTAGCACACGGAGTAGAGGCAATCCCTTACTCCCACTCAATCTGAATCTAGAGAAGATCCTACAAATGCCTAATAGGATGACAGAGTCGAAGAGAGACGATATTCATGAAGGGGTTCTAGATGATACACATTAGGTGCCTCCCCATCCTCCTGAAAGAGTACAGGACATTGCTGACTAGCAGACTGAGGTGTTTTTAGCACAAGCTGCTAACTAGAGGAGGGAAGAATATGTTCAGCGCATAGCTTGGGAGGTAGAGCTTGTTATGTAGACACCAAAAGTAGATCTCCAAGAAGCACTCAGTGGTAATCAAAATAGAGTTAGGGGTGGTCGTGCTCAAGAGATCACTACATACTAATATTTGCATCTATATGAGGATGCCAAAGAGGATCTAGGGTATGTTAAGCTGACAAAGATGGGAGATATCATTCCTCCTATTTTCCCCCCAGGCATTAAGTTTGACATACCAAGTACAATGCTTCTGATTTTATACCTGAAGGGTGTATTTGTGAGTTTTCCTACTGATGACGCATACCTTTCAAATTTCATTGGGATCTACAGTTTGTACTCAAACCCAGGCGTGAATCAGGAGGCGCTTAGACTGAGGTTGTTCCCTCTCTCACTTATAGGAGTAGCATCTTTATGGTTAGGGGAACTCCCAAGGAAATCTATCACTATGTGGAATGAGTTCCCAGGCAATTCATGAATCGGTTCTTCCTCCATCTAGGATGTTATAGCTTAAGGTTCAGATTTATAATCTTAGGTAGTTGTAGTCTAAGTTTATGAATAAGGCTTGGTTCGGCTTCAAGAAGAAGATGAGTATGGTGCCTGACCATTGAATTTAGGGAAGCTTTTATTGGAGATATACTTCAGAGCCCTAAACATCAGTTCCAGAGCTATGACGGAACCATCTCTTAAGGAGCTTTTATGAGACTATGCTGGGAGGTAGCTTCGGATATCCTAGACCAGATTTCTCTTACTAGATAAGAGTGGCAAACTCGGGAAGCTGATAGAGGTCTAGCACTTATGCTATTGGTGCCCTCTGTAATCTACCCAAAACCATTCTATAAAGGAGGAATAAGAGTTGGACAAGCATCCGAAACAAGACCAATCCCCCATTTAACCTCCCTATTCATCAAGTCGAAGAACGCTACGGGGGCATTGGTCAACCTAAAGTACATGAATAAGAACTCATAGTGACCATACCGAGTTCTAAAGGAAGCTTTAGGGATATCCGCTTCTCGAACCTTAAGTTGATGATAACCCGACCTAGGATCAATTTTAGAGAAAGACTTTGCACCTTAAATTTTATCAAGCATATCGTTGATTCTAGGGAGAAGATCTTATTACTTATGGTCGCTTTGTTCCACGGACAATGAACAGTGCATGTACGAAGGAAGCCATCCTTCTTGAACATGAACAACATGGGAGCACTTCAAAGAGACACACTAGGATGAGTGTCCGAAATAAGATCAACCTAAAATCAATTTCCTTATCGGGAAGAATACCGAAAGGATCACCGGGAAAAATATCGGGAAACTTATTGACCACGAGACAGAGCTCTAGAGAAGAACCTTCCGAGTTAGAACCTTTAACTCGGACCAAACTAGACAAATGCCCTTTCGAGATTAACTTATAAACTCTAAGATACGAGATGAATCTCCCTTTATGCACCAAAGAACCACCTTCCCATACAATGACCGGCTCATTAGGGAAGTATGAACATGACCTTACAGGTCACATAATCTAAGGAATCATAACATGAATGCAACTAATCTATCCCCAGGACAACATCAAAATCAACCATGCATAACTCTATCAAATCTGTAAGAGATTTCTCCCAATCACAGATACCACACACCCTCTATAGACCTCTTAACAACAGCAGAGTCTCCTACCAGGGTAGAAATAGAAAAGAAGAGCTGAGAGACTCTTGGGATGAAAACCCAAGATGCACAGTCACATATGAGGTCATATAATAAAGATTAGAGCCTGGGTCAAGAAAATAATACACATCATGACAGAGAAGCTTCAACACACCCATGTCATCATTAGAAGGTACCTTGGGCTCTCAAGGGATAGTAAGAGCATTTAGATGGTCCCAACAAATATTGGAGCTAGAAGCGGCACCCCTAGGTGCAAGAGCTAGAGAAGTAGAAACTGATACCCTTTTTGCCCAAGCGACAATCATTGTGGGACAATCTTGTTGCATGTGACCTAATTGACCACATTTAAAATGCTGATTCTTTCCTTCCTTGAAACCACCATGGTGTGAACAACCATAAAACTGATAAGGAGATAGGTGAATAAGGATTAGGCCCCTCTATCCTGATGTTAGGCACTTTATACCCTACGAGCATTACCAATTTGAAAATACCCACCTCCCAATGGGTTTGGGTATGGAGAACTAGCCTTAGAATGGAGGTTGGGACCCATCCAATACTTCTTGTTAGACCACTTTCCACCAACCTGAGCCAACAGAGCAAAGGTATGATGGAACCCAGCATTTTGAGGTGACTAAGGAGAAGTGTCACCCCAAAAAGTAAGGTTAGTGGGAATAGGTGGAACCCCTAGAGGAAAGTCAGATGTCACGACCCTTGACCGAGTCTGAATCCCAAAAATTGGATGAGATTTGTCCATATTTCCCTCAATCGAGATAGAAAAGCTAGCCTGAACATCAAATCTTTTTGGATACATGATCTAAAAGATGAGCAAGCAAAAATCAGAGGAATCCAAGACCATAGACTCCATATAGATTGAGATTGAAACATAAGAAAGGGAAACATTCCTAAATATCTCATAGCCCCTCTTTTTAAGTGTGGCACCCTACACACCCATAAAAGAAACTCTACTTAACATGGCTACGTGGACTCCTAGCTAACCATGAACCTAGGTTCTGATACCAATGTGACACGCCTAAAAATTGGCCATGTTGTGTGGGCATCTCAATCCCAACTTGGACTGAAGATCTCCCCATCAACCCACCCTAACCATCTATTCAATTCATAAGTGTCGGATGAACTCTGACCGAATATCAAAGTAGCAAAAAATAAAGCCAATAGTCAATAGTTAGAGAATATCTAATATTTTATTAATGGCAACAATCTAACCAATAAACCCAAGCCCACAGTCATCCACAAAACCTCTACAAATTTGAAGTCTAAAATATGTCGGGACATGCCCCGACAAAAGCCAACACTACGTCAAAATAAATTAAGTCTATGAATTAAAGTAAAAGACCATGAAATATATGCCTTCCGGAGAATGGAAGCTCACCACTTCTATGTCAACATACGATCCGCCTGAACACTTGATCACTGTATATAAAAGAAGAACTAGAAGCTCCAAAACCTATGTTGTATGGGGATATAGCATCAGGAGATGGTTAGCGGGTGAAGCATTAGCATGTATCTCAAGGATAAGGGTCAAACATCACATTAGTGAAATCCAAGTCAAACCATCATATGAAATCACATTTACATTAGCATACGCATATATAAAGATATATGTACACATGTTTAAATAAAGCATACCAAGTCATGGAAAGAGTCATAGAAATCATTCTTAACGCATTCATTCATGAGAAATGGAATGAAGAACATTCAACCTTTCACCTTACTAGTTCTAGAATATTAGACTTCTCTATTACATTAGTCAAGGGGATCCAAATCTCAAACCAACTCAACCAATTCAACCAAATTCATTAGGCAAGGGACTCGAACCATGATCCATTCATTGGTCTAGAGACTCGAACCACTAGTCATTCTATTGGATGAGGGACTCAAACCACTAGTCATTCTATTACGTGAGGGACTTGAACTATAAGCCATTCATTGGACTAGGGACTCAAACAACTATTCATTCATCGGACTAGGGACTCAAACCACTAGTCATTTCATTAGACGAGGAACTTGAACTATAAGCCATTTATCGAACTAGAGACTCAAACCAATAATCATTTCAGAGCCATTATTAGATGACATTTGAACTCTTAACCCCTTTTAGCTCATAAATTAACATCCATTCTATCTAGTTCATACTTTAGAGCTCAAACCATTTACCCACATCAACATCATATGGGACCCTAAGGTCTTCTTAGGAGTATTCATCGACTAACCACTTTATTAGGCCAATGCCTTGATTCTATTCAAACTATAGTCATCAAGACCCTTACAATCCATTCAAGCTTCATTAGCTTTTTTATACCACACTTTAGTTCCACACATTACTCAAGTTCACGTTTATGGAAATTGACCCCTTTCTTAGCCATCAAAAAACATGGTCATTATTAAACTAATTACATGAATAACAATATCATTACAATACCATTTATCAACCATTAATATTTATTAGTCCATTGTACCATCTAAAGTCATCAATTAATCCATTACTTGATTAACAAAGTTCTTACCAACCATTTACCAAGCATTCATATTCATTATGACTCAATACATGGACACCAATGCATTTACCAACCACTTATCAAGTATTCACATTCATTGTAACAATATCATATCCTATTCATGTTCACTAGACCAACAACAAAGTCGAATACGCCATTAATATGTAACTAGACATTTCACTTAGACATTTTCACAAACACCTTGTGTGCGCAAACCTTTATCAAGGCCAAGTTCATGGTAGAATTCATTAATATTAGGGTTAATCAAGACCCATTTTTTAAACCACATACGAAAAACACCCACATATGCAAACCACCACCAATATCATATATAATCACAAGTCTAAGCAAGAGAAAACATTATTCATCATTTAATAAAAAACTCTTTTTATTTGATTTTAAAATCACTATGTACACTTACTAATCCAAGTGTGAAATACATGGTTTTTGAGTTATTTAGCAATTAAGAGAGATACATGCCTTAAACAAGATGATCCACCAAGAAAAACTTGACTCCTCTTGCCCCAAAATAAACTCCCTAAAAACCCTAGCCTCAAATCTTCCAAAGTGTTTGAGAGGGTGTTTTGGATGTTTGATCCACTCAAATTTTGTTTTAGGACTCTATATACATTTATATAGTGAGGGGACTTAAGTTTTGGGGTTAGAAAATGACCATATGGCCCTTAGTTAAAATCTAGAAAATGTGCTCGTCCTTGGGTACGACTCACTTAAGGAACCGTACCCTAGAGTATAAGTAATGCCCTAACTTATACCTTAGGCTTCACCTAGGTCCTATATACTGGTTAGGGTATGACTACATACCCTTGAGTTGTATCCAAAGGGTATGACTTGAGCCCTAAAACATACCCATGAAACGTACCAAAAATAGTCTACTTTTGATCAAGTGCCAAGCACCTTATGACTCACCTAGTTATGAATCGTACCTTAGTGTACGACTAAGGAGAGGTCAAGTCGTATTGTGGACAGTATGTTACCCTCCTAGGATGATCAAGGTACAAGGGGGAAGGTGAGAGGGGGTACGACTCATACCTAAGGGTATAAGTGACACACCTAACTGTACCTTGGTCATAATGCACCATTCAAGAGACTACTCCTAAGATCAAAGGCCTAGTTGTTTCAATTCTTCCCCACTTGGATCATCCAACCGTAAATGTTGGGTAAAGAAACATAAACACAAGTTAACACATTATAATCCATCAAACCAACCTTTAAGCAAGTTAGAACAAAGCATACAACAAGGATACAACACATATTATGATCATCATTGATTGACTATTCATTTTAATAGCTTTGAGATTCAAACCCATCATTTATTAAAAAGTATTGATCAATTCGAAGCTTAGGGACTTTAACCCATTGTCTAACAAAGAATTACATCAAATCAAAAAGATTAACACATAGCTCGATCACAATTTTCTAGAATGGGAAATGAATGTGGATACTTGGACTTCATGTCCTCCTCCACCTCCCAAGTAGCTTCCTTGGACTATTGGTTCATCCATGGACCTTCACCAAAGCCACTTTTTTCATTCTCAATCGGCAAACTTAATGATCTAAGATCCTCACTGAGATCTTCTCATAGGATAAAGAGTCTAAAATGTCAACATCCTCCAAGGGAACAACCAAGGAAGGGTCACTCACATATCTTCGCAATATAAAGACATGGAAAGCCATTGAGATAGAGTTCAATCTAGAAGGCAACTCCAACTCATAGGAAACATTACCAATCCTTTTCAAAATCAAATAGAAATAGGGACCAACATAAAGGGACTTAGCTTCCCCTTTTCACCAAACCACATCACTCCCTTTATAGGAGACACCTTCAAGAATACCCAATCGTGAATGCTAAACCCTAAATCTCTTTAACTCATATCCGCATAGGACCTTTTGCGACTTTAAGTAGTTTTCAACCTCTTATGAATCACCTAAACCTTTTCTAAGTATATGTGAATAAAACGGGGGTCGAGTAACTTATCCTCACGAACTTTCTACCACCCAATAGGAGGTCGACACTTCCCACCATACATGTCTCAAAAATTGACATGCCAATGATAGCGAGCAAGTTTGGTGCAACTTATAGATTCTCAGAGACACACCACTATGAGTGCTTAAGTTTATCTATGCAGCACCACTTCTATGTTCAAGCCTATTCAAAGCTAAAAGGAGTTAAATTAAATCCCCGGGCTATATTCTTTACATCCATCCCCAATAGTACTCTGCTCCATTACCATTATCATATGCGAATCATAAGTAGATGACATCGGAAAACTATAACCAACTATTATAGCCAAAATCACCAACATATGATTGAAAATTCAAAACCACAACACAACTATGCCATAAAACAATTTATGCATATGCCTTCCTAAATCTCTTAAGCACCCAACACAACTATTGGTATATCTACCAACTACATCATTTAAGACTACTAATTTTATACCCATTGTATGATCTATCCTTCCCAATATCTAGCACCCTATATTATTTCCACAAAGTTTTTCACTATCCCGTCCTTTCCAAAACCTTAGTTCTATAAGTCACCCTAGAATCTCCCCCTCTTAGGGGCTTTTACATTTCCCCATTTCAAAATATCACCATATTCTCTAAGACACTACCATCCTAGTATACGAAATCATCAAGGAACCAAGGTACAAGAATTATCCATTCCACTCAAGGAAAGATAGAGATCCCCATAACAAGACAAAATACCATACGCATAAGGGTTTTATAGAAACCACCTAGGTCATAAGTGAGACCCATCCAAACACAACATGCCAAAGGAAGAGTCCTTAGGACTGGACATCAAATGACACACCACCATATATACCATTGGTAACGTAATGTAAGGTCAAGACTCATATCCAAAAAACAAAACATATGCAACATATGAACCTTAGGCATAAGTTCTAATAGAATGCATTCCACACTAGTAGAGCACCCTCTTAATCAAGATAAGAGAGAATCACTAGAGTACACATCTCAACCTTTCCTTGGGGACCACCTCTAAAAGAAAATTTAAGATCAATCTTTGACCTTTTTCCCACTGCGCCAATAAGCACAACAATTTGCTCTAATGGGTATCAACGAGGAGGTACACTAGGGACACTTGGTGTTCATCTACCCAAAACTATTTTATAAAGGAAGAATAAGAGTTGGACAAGCATCCAAAAAAAGACCAATCCCCCATTCAACCTTTCTATTCATCAAATCAAAGAATTCTACGGGGGAATTGACCAACCCAAATGTAAGACCCCATAAAGTACTTAGCTTAATTCAGTCCTTTAAGCTTGTTAAGGGGTCCCAGACTTAGAAAAGTTTAGCTAAGTATTCATACTTAGCGTTATTTTAGCCTTCATAAGTTAGCAACTCTACTTCATGACCTTTATGACTTAAAGTAATGATTTTTAGGTTGAATCATGATCAGGAATGTCAGTGGGTGTTCCCGAACAAGTATTGGATTTTTCAGAATTTGTTTGGATCATATTTGAAAGCTCAAACCAATGGATTGATGCAATCTCAATGCGTCGCATCACCCATCGTGTTAATGAATATTTTTCTCCAGCTCACAATGAAAATTCTGGTGAACTAATGTGGACTCGATGTGGTTCGTTGGCCATCACGTCGATGCTAATGACGTGGCACGTCGGTTTGTGCATTCCTAGCTCTATTTTTAGTCATTAAAAAGTCGTATCCTCAGGGTTAATTATGTCTTTTTTCCACATCTATCAACCCCAAAACATGAAATTAAACCCTTTTAAGAGAAAAAGCTATTCATTCTCCACAAGTTGTTCTTGAGAACAAACCCTAGGAGATTTCAAATTCAATTCAAGGCTTAAGAACTTACCATCAATATTTTAGAATTTGGTTGTTAAGGTATGTAAAGTGTTCATCCAAGGGTTATTTCCACCCTTGGAGTCCAAGAAACCATTTCTAAACTTTAAGTGTATTGATTTCAAGAATTCCATGTTGGGTTTGATTATATTCATGATGATAATGATTAATTAGGGTTCTGAATCCATATTTCACTTTAAGTTTCATGTGGAGTTAATTGATATATCTGTAGTATCATGTGAATTCATTTTAAACCCTTGAATGTGTGAAATTGGAATTGAAGTTATGATGCCTACATATCATTTTGTATCATGTGCATAGATTGTGTTCTCCAAGTGCTTAATAAATTGCTCATGTGAACTAAAAAGGGGAAAATCATGTCATACTAGCTTATGTGCAAGTTATATCATGAAAGTGTTTGATAAAATGTCTCTATGAATGAGTTATGAACAAGGTCACATGGTTATGCTTTTCAAGTCTATGTTATAATTTACTTTTCATGCTATCAAATCCTGGGGGTATTCAATACCTGAAAACTTAGTTGTTTATCTAGAGCTACAGTATTTATGGAATAGCCTCAGTAGTGTCACAAATAGTAGTACTCAGAAAATGATCGTAGTTCTAGTACAGTATTCAGTTCAGGCCTCTATAAACTCAGTCAGTTAACAAAACTCAATAGTATTAAGTCAGTTAATAGGATTCAATAGTACTCCATTAATTAATGAAAATCAGTAGACTCAGTTCAGTTTAGTTAGATAGTATAATCAGTAACAGCTCAGTCAAGCCTAGTATAGACTAGAAAGCAGTTTAGTGTCTATTCAGTTATGAGTAGGATTCAACATCGAGAGAACCCAGGGATGGGGGACTTCCCTCCAGCATATGGTATAACCCTTAGTAGCAGTCCCTGTATTACAAAACTACATAGCCAGCGTAGGTTGAGGTATCTTCCTACCAGACTAGGGTTGATATATCTCATACGAGTTTTCCTACAAGCAAGGGTTAGCGAAAGAGCTTTCTATCAAAGAGGGTTAACTTACAGTTTGTCTTTACCCGTGGCACGGTACTGACACCCTTCCAACTGAAGTTATAGTTTGGACCCAATCTATTCAGAGAAGAGGCATGTTGGTTAGATAATTACCTCCCATAATTTTAGTTTCATATTCAACCTCAGTATAGAACTTAGTTTAGTTCTACAGATTTAGGAATGTCAGACACAGTCACCCAGCTCAGTATAGAACTCAGTTCAGTTCTACAGAATTAGGACTGTCAGAAATAGTCACTCAGTTATCAGTAATTTAATATCAGTGAACTCAGATATCAGTAAATCAGTATTTAGAACTCAGTATCCAGTGTTATCATGATCTCAGTAACAGGTTACGTATTCATACATGTACCCTCATTCAATTATGTTCATGTTACTCAATCAGTATTTGGTCATGTATATGAACTTATACATATCAGCCTACCTCACTTAGCATACCAGTATATTTAAAGTACTGATGCATACTTTTCTTTTGCGCTATAATGTTTTATTTCATAGGTTCAGATGCACAGGATCCCAATCATACTTAGCAGTTCAGAGTTTTAGTAGTTAGAGTTAGTGGTGAGTCCTCATAGTTCAAGGATATGATTTTTATTTTGGTATCTCAGTTTATTTTAGTAGTCGAAGTTAGTTGGGGACTTATCCCATCAACTCTGTGTTCAGAAAGTAGAGGTTTCTCAAATTAGAATATTTTTAGACAAATGTTAAGTTTCAGTATTTATTTCAAATTTGAACCTTATGGTAAATTTCTACCTAATTTTCGCATAAATATAGTATTACTATTCAGTTATTATAGCAGGTACCAGTCATAGGTTAGCTTGTGGTCCTTCAGGATTATGAGCACTGTGTAGCATCCAGGGTAAAGACTCAAGGCATTTCAAAAGAGTCCTAGGAAGGCTAAAATTCACGTCTAGTAGAGTCTTGTGCATGCGTGTGTAGCATGCCACACTCATGGATAAAAAGTTATAAGGCATTTTAGGAAAAGTTTCACTTTCTTCAGTATTCATATCGTGCAGGTGAGCATGAGCTTAAGTTAAACTCTCAGTATAATTTATCTCTTTCTTATACTTCTAGAACATGCCTTCTAGAGAAGCTAATAAGAGAAATAATGAAAACTAGCTAGCCCCTTCACCTATTTAGGAAGATCCCCTGAATGAGCATGTCGACCACTCTGAATTTAGAGTTGCTTTCTCTGCCTAGCTTATTCAGTAGCTACTTAGAATAATTAGTTGGCTATTATCCTATCAAGGCATATGTCTTATGCTTCATAGAGTAAGGATAAGAGGCATAGGAAAGAGGGGAGAAAAAATAAGAGGGCCAGAATGTATAGGACAAAAAGTAGCCGAACAAATCCTCTTTTCCAGAAGTGCGGCAGAAACCACCAGAGTATCTGTAGAGATGGTAGTGATGTGTGTTTCGGGTATGGCAAGACAAGTCAGGCCACAAAGTTAAAGATTGTCCTCAGTTGGATTCATAAAGTCAGCATAAGCATCCCTAAGCTCAGTCCAGTCGTCCAAATCAGCAGGGTGTCTCTTCCAGTGCCACCAGTGGACAATGCCCAAACAGGCTTTATGCACTTTAGTCCCGACAGGATCAGGAAAGTTCTCCTAATGTGGTTACTAGTATATTACAAGTTTACCATTTATATGTTCATTCTTTGCTAGATCTAGGATCTTCTTTGTTCTTTGTAACTCTATATATAGCTGCTAATTTTAGAGTCACTCCTAATATCCTAGCAAAGACTTTCTTAGCCTCTACCCTAGTGGGTAAATCTAATATAGCCCAATGGGTATACAGGAACTATCAGTTATGGTATCTCAGAAAGTCACTTTAGCAGACTTAGTCAAATTAGAGATAACTAATTTTGATGTTATTCTTGGCATGTATTGGCTTCATTCCTGCTATGCCTCAGTCGAATGCAGAAATAGAATTGTCCAATTTTAATTTCTGAATAAACCCATCCTAGAATAGAGGGGTAGTATTTCAGCACTTAGGGGTCAGCTTATTTCCTATCTTAGGGAAAGAAAAATAATATAAGGGATGTGTCTACCATCTCGTTTGAGTCCAACACTCTAGATTTGAAACCCCTACTCTTGAGTCAGGATCAGTAGCATGTGAATTCCCAGACGTGTTTCCCGAAGATCTTCCTGGAGTTCCTCCCGAAAGGGAAATCAACTTCAGAATAGACCTTCTTCCAGAAACTCAACCCATTTCTATTTTGCAATATAGAATGGCACCAAAATAACTCAAGGAATTAAAAGAATAGTTGAAAGATCTCCTAGATAAGGGATTCATCAGACCCAGTATGTCCCCATGGGGTGCACCAATTCTATTCATGCGTAAGAAAGACGGTTCTCTCAAGAGGTGCATTGACAACCATCAGCTAAATAAAGTCATGGTCAAGAACAAGTATCCACCTCCAAGAATTGATGAGTTGTTTGACCACCTTTAGGGTGCCATTTATTTTTCTAAGATAGACCTCAAATCAGGCTATCATCAGCTCAGAGTTAGATATGGTGACATTCTCAAATCAGGCTATCATCAGCTCAGAGTTAGATATGGTGACATTCCAAAGATAGTTTTTAGAACTCAATTTTGTTACTTCAAATTCTTAGTCATGTCATTTGGTCTTACCAATTCCCTAGTATCTTTTGTGGACTTGATGAACCATGTGTTCAAGCAGTACTTAGGCATGTTCATCATAGCCTTCATTAATGATATTTTTACCTATTCCTGTAGCGAGAATGATCACGCAGATCATCTCAGAATCATATTCCAGACTCTTAAAACCCATCAATTATCATGATATCTATTTATATCTTACATGTCAGCTCTATGATCATAACTTATACTCATGCACGTTAGCAATCATGCACGCTTACAGTTCCTAGTATAAGGAGTGCAAGTTCACTCATTGTTATGAATCATGTTCCATAAATACAAAAACTCTAGACTTAGGTCATGCAGCTCATGACATATGTACTCATGTTATGTTTTACTATATGTTCAGTTCCCATGACTCATGATATACCCCTAACAATTAGCTAAATTCAAATTATTTCATGCATATCCTCAGTTTAGGTCTCTTGGTGAATCTACGATGTTGACATTCTCTTTCTCAGGCCTCAGTTAGGTGTCAAATTTTGTATAATGTTCATTCATGCTTTAGGTCCTCATGTTTTAACCTTTTAGTAAACTTTCTTTATGAAATTTTATAGTGATGAGTGATTGCTTAGATGGGAGAGAATAAATATTTCATGATAAGGAAAAACTTTTGCATACTTTTCATACACGAGGCTGTAGTCACGAAGACAAGCTTGAATGTCAAGTTAGTGTATAGGTAAATGGCTAGCAAGAAGTTGTATTTAGTTGCTAAAGGAAAGAGGGAATCAGGATTTTTCATGAGATGAGAAGTTGAGAAAATCCAGAGTGTGTCTATTCAGACCCACAATTGATATCAGTCTCCATCATGTAGTTATTAGAACCTAGCATTCAATTCCAGTATGATTCTCAGTTACAATCTCAGTTACAGGCTCAATTACCATCTTAGTTACAGTCTCAGTCACAGTCCCAGTCTAGTAATCAGATGAGTAACTCAGTTCAATTTCAGATTTTCTTAACCATAGCATACAGTACCTGAGTTTATAGACTAATTTGGAATCATGTTATATGATTGGTCTTGCATTCTCAAATAATACAGTCTTTGCATATTCATGCTCAGTACCTCATGTTGCTCAGTCAGCCCTTACCTCATACGTAAAATACTCTATAGTTTCAGTCCAGACTAAGTACAGTTCAATCTTACTTGACCAGTATCCAGCTATCATCCATTCAATTAATCAGACAAATTACTATATTTATGCATTCATGCTCAACACCCATGTGAATATTGATAGTAGTCTCAGGTGAAGTATCGTAATGGGGTGGAAAGCATAGTTGAGAGAGTATTTGAGGAATATTTCTAAGCTTGAAAATTTGTAGTTGTAGCGCATAAGGCTTAGTCACTCTATCTTAGATGATAATTCGTAGGCCTCGCCTCTTATTACAAAATTTTAGCCAGGATGTGATTTCTTATTCAGATGTTTTATTCAGCCCATGCCAAGAATCCTTACTTCCTAAAGTCACTAGAACTCTATAGAAAGAGTGTCAAGGAAATGCTCTATTCAAGTATTAGTTTCAGCATTAGCTATTTCGTAAGCCAATAATTCAGTTTAGCAACTAGGTAGACAAGTTTAGTTTGGTTCACCGAATATCTATCTAGTCGCACTATCCGAATCCTCATGAATGTAACTATTACAAGATGGAGCAACTAGGTAGTTGCATTTTCAGCTCAGTTCATGTATCATATCCTAGTTTCAGATCCTAGATATTTAGTCACGACCCTGTTCGGAGGTGCCCTATGAATCATCCCAGTTTTTCCTCAGTATCTAAGCCAAGTCAGCATCCTTCAAGGGACATAATGTACTAAGAGGGAGATACACCATAAGCCCCGAGCTTTCATGTCCTAAACCTCCCAGTTTCTCTTTACATAATGAATCCAGTTTGGACTAATGGGTACTCATGAGTGGACCCTTAAGTTCTAATTTCAACCATAAGCCATGTATTCAAGAGGCACAGTTCATCTCATGACATTCAGTTCATGTATCATATCTCAGGCTTAGTTATGTTCTCATGATCCTGTTCATGCGTGTTCAGTAACAAATCTTGAGTTTAGATCGGTGAGTTTGTGTTTGTGAAAATCTCACCCACGAAAGAAGTAAAGAGGTTGGGCAAGAAGGGAAAAGCTCAGTCCTCAATATATCGGTCCTTACCGAATTCTCAGCCATTTTGGAAAGGTAGCTTACAATCTTGAGTTGCCTTCAGATCTAGATTTAGTCCATTCAGGTTTCCATGTCTCCTTGCTAAAGAAATGCATAGGTGACCCAGTAGTTGTAGTCCTTGTAGGGAGTATAGACATTCAGAACAGCCTCTCTTATAAGGAGATTCTAGTCAAAATCCTTGATTATCAGATCCGCAGACTGAGGAACAAAGAAGTCCCTCTAGTCAAAGTTTTTTGACGGAATCAGTCTGTTGAGAAAGCTATTTGGGAAGCAGAAGTAGACATGTAGACCAAATATCCTCACCTCTTCTCCGCAAATTCAGGATCAACCCAAGGTAACAGTTTTTCCTTGAACTTACTTTGTTCTATGCTCAGATTTCCCTTTGATAGATTCAATATCAGTTACCATTGCATTTTTAGTCATGTATTCATTCTTCAGATATGCATGTTCAACATGAGAAACTTAGCTTATCAGTAATTCCAGTCATGCATTTATGAATCATGTTCAGTCAAGTACTCATGCATTAGATATGCATCTTCAGTAAGAAATTTCAACATATAAATACTGTCAGTCATGAAGTCATATTGCAGTCATGCATGTCCAATAAACAAGTTCAGTCTATCTGTATTCCTAGCCTCATTAGTCCTATTTGTTGATAAATGTTCCCAAGGGGGAGATTTTGTAATACCCCACAAAATCCTTAGCTTAACTCAGTCCTTTAAGCTTGTTAAGGGGTCCCAGACTTAAAAAATTTTAGCTAAGTATTCATACTTAGTATTATTTTAGTCTTTGTAAGTTAGCAACTCTATTTCGTGACCTTTATGACCTTAAAGTAATGATTTTTAGGTTGAATCATGATCAAGAATGTCAATGGGTGTTCCCGGACAAGTTTTGAATTTTTCAGACTTCGTTTGGATACATTTGAAAGCTCAAACCAGTGGATCGATGCGACCTCAGCGCTCTACGTTGCCCATAATTTTGATGAATATTTTCCTTTGGCTCCCAGTGCAAATTCCAGTGAACCAACGCGGCGCGTTGGCTATCGCATCGATTCCAACGACGCGACGCGTTGGTCTGCGCATCATTAGGTCAATTTTTAGTCATTAAAAAGTCGCGTCCTCAGGGATAATTGGGTTTTTTTCCCATGTCTATCAGCCCCAAAACACAAAATTAAACCCTTCTAAGAGCAAAAATTTTTCATTCTTCACAAGTTGATCTAAACAACAAACCCTAGGAGATTTCAAATTCAATTCAAGGCTCAAGAACTTACCATCAATCTTTCAGAATTTGGTTGTTAAGATATGTGAAGTGTTCATCCAAGGGTTCCTCCCACCCTTTGAGTCCAAGAAACTATTTCTAAACTTCAAGTGTATTGATTTCACGAATTTCATATTAGGTTTGATTATATTCATGATGATAATGATTAATTGGGGTTCTAAATCCATGTTTCACTTCAAGTTTCATGTGCAGTTAATTGATATAAGTGTAGTATCATATGAATTTATGTTAAACCCTTGAATGTGTGAAATTGGAATTGAAGTTATGACGCCTACAAGTATTTTTGTATCATGTGTATAGATTGTGTTCTCCAAGTGCTTGATAAACTGCTCATGTGAACTAAAATGGGGAAAATCATGTCATGCTAGCTTATGTGCAAGTTATATCATGCAAGTGTTTGATAAAATGTCTCTATGAATGAGTTGTGAACAAGTGTACATGGTTATGCTTTTCAAGTCTATGCTATGATTTACTTTTCACGCTATCGACTCTTGGGATATTCAATACCTGAAAACTTAGTTGTTTATCTAGAGCTACAGTATTTACAAAAAAGCCTCAGTAGTGTCACGAACAGTAGTACTCTAAAAACAGTCATAGTTCCATTACAGTATTAAGTTTAGGCCTCAGTAAACTCAGTCAATTAATAGAACTCCATAGTTATCAGTCAGTTAATAGGATTCAGTAGTACTCCATCAATTAACGGAACTCAGTGGACTCAGTTCAGTTAAGTTAGACAGTACAATCAGTAACAGCTCAGTAAGCCTAGTATAGACTAGAAAGCAGTTCAGTGTCTATTCAGTTGGGAGTAGGATTTAGCATTGAGCGAACCCACGGATGGGGGCATTCCTGCCAGTATATCCCTGTGTTATAGAACTAGGTAGCCAGCATAGGTTGAGGTATCTTCCGACCAGACTAGGGTTGATATATCTCATACAATTTTTCCTACAAGCGAGGGTTGACGAAAGAGCTTCCTGTTAGAGAGGGTTGACTCACAGTTTGTCTTTACCCATGGCACAGTACTGACACCCTTCCGACTGAGGTTATAAGTTGTCCCCAATCTATTCAGAGAAGGGGCGTGTTGGTTAAATGATTACCTCCCACAATTTTAGTTTCATATTCATCCTCAGTAAAGAACTCAGTTTAGTTCTACAGATTCAAGACTGTCAGACAAAGTCACCTAGCTCAGTATAGAACTCAGTTTAGTTCTACAGAATTAGGACTGTTAGAAACAATCACTCAGTTATCTGTAATGCAGTATCACTAAACTCAGATATCAGTAACTCGGTATTCAGAACTCAGTATCCAGTGTTATGATGATCTCAGTAATAGTTTACGTATTCATGCATGTACCCTCATTCAGTTATGTTCATGTTACTCAGTCAGTATTTGTTCATGCATATGAACACATGCATATCAGCCTACCTCACTTAGCATACCAGTACATTCAAAGTACTGACACATACTTTTCTTTTGCACTATGATGTTTTTTATCATCGGTTCAAATACACGGGTTCCCGATCATACTTAGCAGTTTAGATTTTCAGCAATCAGAGTTAGTGGTCAGTTCTCATAATTCGAGGATATGATTTTTATTTTGGTATCTTAGTTTATTTTAGTAGTCAGAGTTAGTTGGGGACTTGCCCCATCAACTCCATGTTCAGACAGTAGAGGCTTCTCAGACTAGAGTATTTTTAGACAGATATTCAGTTTTAGTATTTATTTCAGATTTGAACCTTATGGCAAGTTTCTGCCTAATTTCTGCATAATTATAGTATTACTATTTAGTTATTCCAGCAAGTACCAGTCATGGGTTAGCTTGTGGTCCCTCAAAATTATGAGCATAGTGTAGCATCCGGGGTACAGACTCGGGGCGTTACACTAAAAGACATGACTAAGAACTCATAGTGACCATACCGAATTCTAAAGACAGCCTTAGGGATATCTGCTTCCCCAACCTTATGTTTATGATAACCCGACCTAAGATAAATTTTAGAGAAACACTTTGAACCTTGAATTTTATCAAACAAATCATCCTTCTAGGGAGAGGATACTTATTCCTTATGGTTGCTTTGTTCCATGGACAATAATCAGTGCACATATGAAGGAAGCCATCCTTCTTGTGCATGAAAAATACGGGAGCACTTCATGGATACACACTAAGACGAATGTCCAGAAAAATATCAACCCCAAAATTGATTTCCCTATCAAGAGAAATATCGAAAGGATTACGGGAGAAAATATCAGGAAACTTATTGTCCATGGGAATGATCTCTAGGGAAGAACCTTCTATGTTAACACCTTTAACTCGGACCAAACTATACAAACGCCCTTTTGAGATTTACTTATGGAATCTAAGATACAAAATGAATCTCTCTTTATGCACCAATGAACCACTTTCCAATACAATGATCGGCTCATTAGGAAAATATGGACATAACCCTACGAGTCAACAATCTAAGGAAGCATAACATGAATGCAACTAATCCATCCCCAGGACAATATCAAAATCAACTCTGCCCAACTCTATCATGTCTACAAGAACTTTTCTACCAATAACAGATACCATACCTCCCTATAGACTCTCTTAACAACCACAGAGTCTCCTACTGTGGTAGAAATAGAAAAAGAGAACTAAGAGGCTCTCAGGACCAAACCCAAGATGCATAGTCAAATACAGGGTCACATAAGAAAGAGTTGATCCTAGATCAAGCAAACAATACACATCATAAGAGAGAAGTTTCAACATACCGATGTCAGCATCAGAAGGTGCCTCAATATCTTGAGCGATAGTAAGATCATTGAGATGGTCCCAACTAAAATGGGAGATAGAATTAGCACCCCTAGGTGCAAGATCTAGAAAAGTGGCAACCGATACCCTTTTTGCCCAAGCAAAAATCATTAACGGATACTACCGTTGCATGTGACCCAATTGGCCAGATTTAAAACATTGATTCTTTCCTTTCTTGCAACCACCACAATGTGATCAACTGCAAAACTGACAAAGAGGATAGGTAAATGAGGATTGGGACCCTCTGTCCTGATGTTGGGCACCTTATGCTCTCTGAGCATTACCAATTTAAAAATTCCTGCCTCCTAATGGGTTTAGGTTGGGAGCACTAGCCGCAAAATAGAGGCTAAGACCCACCCAATACTTTCTCTTGGGCCATTTTCCACCAACCTAAGCCAATAGAGCGAAGAAGCGACGGAACCCGACACTTTAAGATGACTGGAACAGGAGGAACCTCTCAAGAATAGTCAGATATCACGACCCTTGACCAGGTCTGAATCCTTAAAATTAGACAAGCTTTGTCCATATTTCCCTCAATTAGGATAGAATAGCTAGCCTGAACATCAGATCTTTTTGGATACATGATTTGAAAAATGCGCAAGCAAAGATTTAAAGAATCCAAAACCATAGACTCAATATAGCTTGAAATTGAAAGCCAGGAAAGGGAAACATTCATAAATGTCTCATAGCCCCACTTTTATAAGTGTGTCTTGCTACACATCCATAAAAAAGACTCTACTTAACACTACTTTGTGGACTCCTAACTGACCATGAACTTAGGCTTTGATACCAACTTGACATGCCCTAAATCTGGGCCATGTCGTGTGGGCATCTCAAGCCCAACTTGGAATGAAGATTGCCCTATCAACCTACCCTAATGATCTATTCAATTCATAAGTGTTGGATGAACTCCGACCAAATATCAAAGTAGCAGAAAAATAAACCTAATAGTCAATACTTAGACAATATCTAACATTTTATTAATGGCAACAATCTAGACAATAAACCCAAGTCCACAGTCATCTACAAAACCTCTACAAATCCAATGTCTAAAATATGTCGGGACATGCCCCGACAATAGCCAACACTAAGTCAAAATAAATCAAGTCTACAACTTAAAGTAAAAGATGATGAAATATATGCCTTCTAGAGAATGGAAATGCACCACTTCAATGTCAATACACAATCTGCCCGAACACTTGTCTCAGTATAGAAAAAAAAGAATAAACTCTGAAACCTATGTCTCATGGGGACATAGCATCTAGAGATGGTTAGTAGTTAGAGCGCTAGCATGTATCTTGAGGATAAAGATAAAATAGCGCATTAGTTCAATCCAAGTCAAACCATCATATGAAATCACATTTACATTAGCATATTCATATATGAAGATACATGTACACATGTTTAAATATAGAATACCAAGTCATGGAAAGAGTCATAGCAACCATTCTTAAAGCATTCATTCATGAGACATGGAGTGAAGAACTTTCAACCTTATGAATTCTAGACATTAGACTTCTCTGTTACATTAATCAAAGGGATTCGAACCTCAAACCAACTCAATGAATTCAACCAAATTCATTAGGCAAGGGACTCGAACCATAAGACATTCATTTGAGTAGGGACTTGAACCACTAGTAATTTTATTGGGAAAGGGACTCGAACCACAAAACATTCATTGGACTAGGGACTCAAACAACTAGTCATTACATTAGGCGAGGGACTCAAACCACAAGCCATTCATTAGACTAGGGACTCAAACCACTAGTCATTCATCAGACCAGAGACTCTAACCACAAGTCATTTCATTAGGCGAGGGACTCAAACCATAATAAATCAATCAGACTAGGGACTCGAACCACTAGTTATTTCATTGCCATTATTAGACAAAATTTGAACTATGAACCCCTTTTAGCTCATGTATTAACATCTATTAAATCTGTTTTATGTTTAAGGGCTTAAACCATTTACCCATATCAACACCATATGGGACCTGAAGGTCTTCATAGGAGTATTCATCCAATTAACCACTTTATTAGGCTAATTCATCCATTCAAATCATCATTCAATTCAAATTATAATCATCAAGACCCTTAAAATCCATTCAAGCTTCATTATCCTTTCTATATCACACTTTAGTTTCACACAATTCATGTTCATGTTTAAGAAAATGGACCCTTTCTTAGCCATAAACCAACATGGTAATAATTTAACTTATTACATGGCTAACAATATCATTACAATACTATTTATCAACCATTCATAATTATTAGGTCTTCTCACCATCTAACGTCATCAATTAATCTATTACATGATTAACAAAGTTTATACCAACTATTTACCAAGCATTCATGTTTATCATGACTCAATACACAGCCAACAACGCCTTTACCAACCACTTTCACATATTCACATTCATTGTAACAATATCATATCCCATTCATGTTCACTAGACCAATACCATAGTTCCATACACCATTAACATGTGACTAGACATTTCATTTAGATATTTTCACAAACACCTTGTTTTCATACCTTTATCAAGGACAAGTTCATGGTAGAATTCATTAATATTAGGGTTAATAAGGACCCATTTGTTAAACCACATACAGAAGTCACTCACATATTAAAACCACCACCAATATCATATATAATCACAAGTCTAAGAAATAGAAAAAATTATTCATCATTTAACAACAAAAACCCTTTTCATTTGAGTTCAAAATCACCATGTACACCTACTAATCCAAGTGTGAAATACATAATTTTTGAGTTATTGAGTAAGGGAGCTGCCTTAAACAAGATGATCCACCAAGAAAAACTTTACTCTTCTTTCCCCCAAGATGAAATCCCTTGAAACCCCAGCCTCTAAATCTTCTAAAGTGTTTGAGAGAGTATTTTGGATGTTTGATCCACTCAAAATGTATTTTAGGAGGCCATATAAATTTATATAGTGAGGAAACTTAGGGTTTTGGGGTTAGGAAATTACCATAGGGACCTTAGTTAAAATCTATAAAATAAGCCTGTCCTTGGGTATGACTCACTTAAGAAACCATACCCTAGGGTACGAGTGGCACCTTAAATCATACCCTAGGCTTCGCCTAGGACCCATATACTATTTAAGGTATGATTAAATACCCTTGAGTCATTTCCAAAGAGTATGACTTGGACCCTAAGTCATTCTCATGACCCGTATCAAAAATAGTCCACTTTTGATCAAGTACAAAGCACCTTATAACTCACCTAGGTATGACTCATACCTTATTGTATGACTAAGGAGACGCCAAGTCATATTATAGACAGTATATTACCCTCCTAGGTTGCTTAAGTTATGAGAGAGAAGAGGAGAAAGGGTATGACTCATACCAAAGGATACGAGTGACATGCCTAACCATACCTTGGTTTGAATGTACCATTCAAGAGACTTTTCCTAAGTTCTAAAGCCCAGGTGTTTCACTAACTCCGGAGCATAGCAGAACAACTACTAATATTTCATAGCATACTCCTTCATACTTTTTCCCCCTACTTTAAGTTCACAAACTCTTGTGCCTTCGCTTCTCTCAACTCTTTAGGAAAGAAGGGTCAAGAAGGCACCCAAAAACTCATCCCACACTGCCTATTCAGCATCATCAACCCTCACTACTTCCTATTCCTTATAAAATTGATAAACTTTATCTTTTAATTAATAAGTAGAAAACTCTACACCCTCAGAATTAGTATCATGCATCACCCTAAAAATCTTCTCCATCTCATCAATAAACCCCTGAGAATCCTCCTCAACCTTAGAACCTGTAATGGTTCGGGGATTCAACCTTAAAATTTGGCCAACTTGAGTAACCTTAGATGAATGAGCAATAGAACCAACACAATCAGATTGATGAGACTGTGAGGACACCAACTAAGTAAGCATATGAATAGACTGACGGAACTCCGCATTAGAAATATCTCCCTATGGCATCTAGTCATGAGTATTATTATTCTAGGAAGCCTGAAGAAGACTAGTAAGGATCGATAAAACTCCACATAGATTAGTATAATTACGAATAGGGACCTTAGACAGGGTCTACACCCTATAAATAGGGCAAGTTCTCTTTATATTTTTCTCAAGTAGGACAAAGGGTCTAGCAGAGTTTCTATGAATGTCAGATATTCAGGAAGGCATGATCCGAAATATAAGTAAGCTAGAAGTTTGAGAAGTTTCAAGACAACTAGACTTACAGCCTAAAATAGAACACAAGAAAGGAAAACATTCCTAAATGACTTGTAGCCTCCCTTTTATAAGTGTGGTCTACTACACACCCATAAAAGAACTCTACTCGACACAGCTTTATGGACACCCAAAGATCTTAAATTGTGCTCTGATACCAAGCTTGTCACTACCCAAACCAGGGCCTAGCTGTGACGACTATCTCAAGCACACTATGGATCGGAGACCACCCCCTTAGCCTAGACTTGAGAGCACAGTAATAATAAAGAGGAAGATAATAAAGATAGTAATAAAAGATAAATATGTCAAATGAAAGTTCTAAGAGAAAAAAAAAATCCAACCCATACTTGTCCACAAAAGCCTTTAAAATCAGAATAACAACTGACTAGGGACATTCCCCTGGCTATGACCAAAAAGGAAGTCCAAAATACTATAATAGTAATGAACTAGTAAAATGACCATGCCTTCTGAAAGATGGAAGCTCACTACTTCATAGCAAATCCACAGTAGTACTCAACTACCTAACTCTATACAGGAGCAATAGAAAAACTCTTTGAACCTTACATCATGAAATTATGTAGCATCCAGGGACGGTCAGTGGGATAAGCACTAGCATGTAACTTAGGAAAAGTGATAAAATAATGTCAATGTCAAACACCAGTCAAAACCATATGCACAATAGTTATAGATACATATATAGGATATCAAGATAGGGACAAGGATTATGAATATACAAGTTTAAACCATTAACATAAACTATATAGCTCACTCCATCCTAAAGGCACCCATGAGCTATATAGGTTCAGCTCCCCTTGCTAAAAGGCCCCAATATGTATTAACTGCACGAACCAAGGAATTCAAAGAAAGGGATAAACATAACAAGGCTTTATCTATTTCAAAATATAATGTATAAATCAAGCACGCGGATATATAGACCCCTACATTAGAAAATGTGGTTTCCAATGTTAGTCCCCCCAGGACTACACCTTCATGATGAGCTACAAAATTTTATTTAAGACCAATTTAAAATAGTTTGCACATAATTCCAACCATTAACCCAAGATTCTTATATTAAGGCATTTAACTATAATTCCCTATAAGATTCTAAGTTCGGTTCAGTTGTAGTTGAATGCCTAAAAGAGCCCAAGGCTTAAAAATCTCACTAAGTATTGAGGACTTCGTCATTTTTAAGACCCCTAAACTTTATGAATTTTTGTTTTGGCCTTTCCAAACCTGGGATATTGGTTTATGAGTTGGTACATATTTAAGGAGGTTAGCACTCTGTCTCAAGAGAGTTTTAGGATTTTTAGGAGGGGTTCGAGGTATGTTTGGATAGCTGAAATAGTGATCCCTCACGATAAGCCCACAATGCACTGGTTGCTCCCATGGTGACTGGGTCTGTGGTGCGTTGCTCTCACCCTTGGAGAAAGTGATGCGGCATGTTGCTCTCTTCCTCAGAGCAAGGGATGCAGTGCATTGGTGCCATACATTCAGCTCCTTGATTAATGAAATTAAGGGGAAATTGAGTCCTTTCCCTCAACCTAAATCGTCCATTACATGATTGGGGGCATCCATAGGGGCATATTTGCCCCTTTCTCTTAAAATTACTCTCAAGAAACCCTCCTCCTTCCCAATAACAAAATCCAAGATCTTTTTCCCCAAGAATCCTAGAGTTCAAACTCCTAAGTTCAAGAAATCTTCAAGAACCTAATTATTGAGGTATATGCGGTATTCATCAATGGGTCTCTTTCACCCATTGATGCTAAAAACTTTCTCTTTGATTAAAGCATGGGTTCTTGTTTTATTAGGGAGTTTTATATGTTCAAGATGGATAATTCATGTTTTTCCTTAGTAATTTGAACTCAACTCATGTCCACGTATGATCCCATGAAAAGTTGGTTTGTTTCATGCTTTGAATTTTATTTTCCCATTTCATATTCAAGAGAATTTCTTGTTACAATATAAAATTATGAATTTAGCTATGTAATCATGTTTTTTCTCATGTTTAATACATTCCCATGTTCAAGTGCATGCTTCTCACTTGTTTGGGGAAATATTTATGCTTTAGGCCTTTGAAACATGATTCTATATTACAATTTTCAAGCTTTGAAATTGTATTTTATGTTCATTCAATGTTGGCGGGTTATGAACACTCAATACCTATGTGCTTTACATGATTTCAAAATAAGCCAGTTAATCTATGAATAGTATAGTTATACTAAAATATTTATGATCTTGATGAGCACTATCAAAAATAAATGTTCAGTTGAAACTAGTTTAGTTTAGTACTAGTGTCAGTTCAGTTGGGAGTAGGATTTAGCACCGAGCGAACCCAGGGATGGGGGATCACCAACCAGTAAAAGGTGTGACCTTTAGTAGCAGTCCCTGAGTTCCAGAACTATGTAGCCAGCGTAGGTTTGAGATGTCTTTCTGCCGGTTGAGGGTTGACACATATCTCATGAGATCACCTGCTAGTAGAGGATGACTCCTTAGTCTTTTGGGATACCAGTTTAGTGGATCCATATAGCCAATATTAGTACCTGTGGCACGGTACCGACACCCTTCTAACTGGGGTTATAGATTGGGCCCCAATTAGCTAAAATTTGGGCATGTTAATTATATGATACCTCCTACAGTCTCAGTCAGTATTCAGTGTAGTCAGTTTAGGTGTGTATTACCAAGTATATAGATATCAGTTATTTAGAAATTAGTATTTAGTTATTCAGATATTAGTCATTTAGTTATACAGAATACTTCAGTTCATGATTATGCTTGGTCTTGCATTCTCAGACTTTACATGTGCGTGCATTCATGTTTTGTTATCTTATGCTTTTCAATTAGTCCTTGTCTTACATACCAGTACATTCAAAGTACTGACCGCATACTTTTATTTGCACTATGTTATCTTATATCAAAGGTTTGGATGCTCAGTTTCCCGACTGTTCTTAGATAGCTCAGTATTTCCCAGTAGCAGTAGTGGTAAGTCCTCATTCATCAAGGACATGATATGTTTTTCTTATTTATTTCAGTATTCCCTTTTTTTCAGTCAGTAAAAGTTAGTTGGGGGTTTGTACCATCAACTCTTCATGAGATTTAGAGGCTTTCAAATAATCATTTAGACAGTCAGTCAGTTTTTTTCAGTATTTATAAGATATTTCAGACATGTCATTTTATGTATTTCAGTATTTGGATTTATAGTATTTTATCAGTTTATCTTTCATGCGTGTTGTTTTACTACTATTTTACTTAGTGCTCACATTAGGTACCAGCTCATGGGTTAGCTTATAGTCACTTATTGCCATAAGCATTGTTGTTGCAACTAGGGGTTAGCCTCGGTGTAACACCTCGTATGTTGCATGTAATTTTTTTGTTTATATGTAACTTGGTATAGACTTATGGTATAGGTAACGGATGAGATTTATTATGCGAGTATTAATAGTGTAGATGGAATGCTAGATTCTGACCATACATTTTAAGGTGATGCGGCCAAGCTAACATTGATACAACTATTTAACTTGGAATCATAAGCCGATATTTTAATCTAAAGCTTAAAAGTGACCAAATATGTACAAGTTGTAAGTTAGATTAAAGGGATTACGAACTGGAAATGGAATAAAATATTGAGGTGCTTGCTTGACTTAGTTCATCTAGTAGGTGAGTCGCCTACTTAAGCTATTTGGACCAAGGTAATAGAACCATGGCTATGGATCAGATTTGGGCCTATACTAATGTACTCATTTGGTCCTAAATTGAATTAAAGAGGAAGAAAAATGGAGAAATAGCCCAGTACACAAATCTGCCAAGGTCCAAATGTAATTGAGCCCAACTAAGAAATTAAGAAAGTAGGTGCACCACCTACTTTGACCCTTTTGAGCAGCTTAATCTCTTTAAGTAGGTGCATCCCCTACTTGGACTAATTTGACCAAATTTGAGGTCCAAAATGCAGGTAAATGGATATCAAAAAATAGGGACTTTATAAGTCCAAGTTGCTGGTCATTTTCCCTCATTCTTAAGTCACAAAAAAGGTTATACTTCACAAATTCTCACTACTTTCTTTTAAGCAACTAGGAGCAACCCTATATTTCCTTTTAGGGTTCTTGGAGAAACCCCAACCTTTGCAGGTCAATGTAAGTGATAACACTTAAGGTTTAGCATAACTCACCCATAGAAGATTAGGAAAATATGCTATTTATAATTAATTTTAAGTCCATGGTAGAATATAAAGTAAGCTAACTGCTCATTTTTTCTTTGTTATTAAGAGATCTCTTTTCTTCTTTGGTTTAAAGTGTGAAGTAAAGTGAAATTGAAGTTCTTAAGGAGTTCAAATTAAAAGAATAAGTTACAGAATTGAGGTAAGGTGACTTCTCCATTTTTTTCTCCTTATATATAAATTTGAGAAAGAATTATGGATATGTTGTTATTGAAAACTCAAGAGGTGATGAGTTCAATAATTGGTTTCTACAATAAAAGGGATTTGGGGCTATTTTGTGGACTGTTTTGTATGTATATGTTATGGGCTTCCAGGTTGATATTGGAGAAAGGTGTGAATAGTTTGAATTAAAATATAGAAAAAGGGTGTGGCGGTATACCACTGAACTAATTATTGTATATGTTTACTGCCCAATCTGTTTTGCATATTATTTGGTGGGTGCAATGAGGCCAAGGTGGTTTTGGTGAATCTTATAAGAACATGTAGGGTATATGGATGTAATTGGAGAAGAAAAGGGTTAATATAACACCCTTGATTGATAAATTAAGAGCTTACTTACCGGCCACTATTTTGGTGAAGTTAAATAGCTCAAATGTGTTGGTTGGTTGCTAATATTAGTTTACCTTATATTTTATTTTAGAAGTAATTCAAAAGGAGGGAAGTCAAGTTGGGTTAGTATTGGAGTTGTATGACTATGTATGTAAGGCGTACTCTATTTTGCACTCTTTGGCATGAAATCGAACATTTGGTCCATCAAGTAAGCTCCTAAGGTTATCCTATAACAAGTGATACATAATAGTAGTGTATTATATCCCATGTAGCCAATGACCTTGTTCCCACTCTCTAACGTGGTAAAACACCTCAATACATTCCATTTATTAAGCCTGCATGTCTATTTTCACTAGAAAATTTTAGGAGTTCTCCATTTACTCAAATAAGTATTATGTCTTATTTTCATCTCCTAAACACTTTATTTATGTGCCAATACCTCCCTACCTTATTGTTGTTGCATTAGGTGTCCATTTACATGTCTCTTATTGGTAGATTATTATTTCAAGGTACCATAAATGACAACCAAAGTAACAATCTCAAAGGCTAATAAATTAAGTAATGTAAATCTGTAAATGAGTGGCAGCTTAGGGGCATAATCCTAGAATGGGCCGATCTTGATAATTTAAATGTGGGTGGTAGCTTAGGGTCATAATCCTAGCATGGGTCGATCCCAATGTTTATATATGGGTGGCAGCTTAGGGGTGTAAGCCTAGCATGGACCAATCCCAATTTGTCTATTTACCACTGATCAGATGGTCATTTGTATCATATGACTTCAAAGATTATGAAGTAAGAATGGTAAAATGAAGAAAGAAATGTAATGTACCTAACCCTACAAGTATATATAAAGGTGGTCTACTGGAACTATTTGTACACTTATATCTGATTTTGGTTGAGCTCATATATCATGTGTGGTTACTTTTAGCCTTACATATTCAGTATATACTTTCGTACTGATGCCCCTTATGGTGGACCTGTATTTCATGCTATAGGCAAAGATACTTTGGAAAATACACCTTCTCAATAGGAGCACAGGATATCCAGTAGCTATTGGTGAGCTCCAGATTGATTTAGGCCTTTTTGAGTCTATTTTATATATTTTGGTATTGTACAGTAGTCAAGAGTAAGGCAGGGGTTTGTCCCAAACTTAACCAAATGTCTATGTATCTTTTAAAGGCTTTGTAGACCAATGTAAAGTTAAGCATGATAGTGTCTTATCTTTTAGATGTTATGGACCCAACGGCCAAGTCTGGTATATATATAGTTTTGGTTATATCATTTATTTCTCACCAATGCATTATATATCCTTTGGTTATTATAGTTACATGCATGAGGAGTACAAGGTCATGGATTGGTTCTCTTGGGCCTTCACGGCTACGGGTACCTATCTGCCCCAATAGGATTTGAGGCATGACATTGGGTCATGACAAAACTTGGTATGAGAGCCTAAGGTTTTAAGGTGTCCTAAGGTATCTGAAAGCCATATTGAATACATTCTTGTGCATGGGTGTGAAACTTGCCACACTTATAGGCAAAAGGCTACGAGACATTTGAGAAAAGTCTCCCTTCTTTTAATATTCATGTCATTTGAAAAAGCATGAGCTATGTTTAATTCCTCTTTCTAACTTATCCTTCATTGTGTTTAAAGACAATGCCTTCCAGAAGAAATAATAGAAGAAAAATGGGGATAAGCCCACCCCACCACTTGTTCAGGAAGATACCTCATTAAGTATGTCTCTCATATCGAATTTAAGGTTTCTTTCATAGCCTTAGACCATTTTGTATCTTCTCACAACAATGAGTAAGTTGTTACCCTAGCCAACCTAGTGGCAAATACAGCTGCAGTTTGAATTTAGGATTTTACTAGAATGAATCTCTCTCTACTTTATAGATCTAAATCTGAGGAGGATCCATAAGAGTTTCTGGACATAGTGAAGAAAGTGACAATATCATGGGTGAAAATTTGAGTGATAGTGTAGAGTTGGCCGTATATCAGTTGCAGGGTGTACCTCATATTGGGTTAAGTAGTGGAAGGAGGACCGAGGTATTGCGGTAGGTCCTATAAAGTGGGAGGAGTTTACCACGGCTTTCTTAGATAGGTTTTTCCCCTAGATTTGATAGAAGTTAAGGTTTCGGAGTTCATCAACTTGAAGCAGGATAGTATGAGCATGAAGGAGTACTCACTCAAGTTTACTTAGGTGGCAAGGTTTTCTTTGATTATGGTGGTTGATTATAGGTCCAAGATGAGTAAGTTTGTGTCTAATGTATCTAATAGTATAGTCAAGGAGTGTAGGACCTCCATGTTGATTAAAGAGATATACATATCTAGACTTAAGGTGTATGCTCAAAAGATTAAGGAGGAGAAATGTAAGGAGAAGGGAAGAAAGAATAAGAAATCCAGAACGGGTAGTTTCAACTTTTCTCAGCCAAGGTCAGAAGACAGTAACCGTTCTTAGTTCTATCAGAAATTTTTAGCCCCAGCTTCATCTTCAGCTAGTGCGCCAGTGCCTAAGTTTAGACAAGACAGTCAAGATACGACGCCAGGCTCTAATTTTAGGGTAGAGTAAATAGTGGTCGTACAAATCCGCTCAGAGGAAATATCATTGAAATCACTATGGTGAGTGTAAATCTGGTAGTGATTTATGTTTTGAATATAGCAAGCCAGGCCATAGGTTCAGGGATTTCCAGTCAGAGGGACAACACAATCAATCTTTGGCACTAGCCGATCGCCCGCCTCAGTAAGGTACCACTTCCAGTGCAACCAGTGGGCTGCACTAGAATTGATTGTATGCTTTCTAGACTCGGTATGACCAGAAAAGTTCTCTTGATATGGTTATAGGTATGTTACAGGTCTTTTACCTTCATATTTATGTTTTATTAGACCTAGGAGCTTCACTTTCTTTGGTGACTTTT
This sequence comes from Capsicum annuum, assembly GCF_002878395.1. NCBI lineage: Eukaryota > Viridiplantae > Streptophyta > Magnoliopsida > Solanales > Solanaceae > Capsicum > Capsicum annuum. Next base: position 162,699,678 of record NC_061114.1, on the reverse strand, counting down.
TATATAGATGTCAACATCGGTGTTAGTCTCAAAATATTAGCAGATCCTTTCTCAGTGTCTACCTAGTGGTTAAATCTATTATAGCCAGATGGTATATAGAAATGGTACAGTCATAGTATCTAGGAAATTCACTTTAGTTGATCTTATGGAGTTAGAGACGGTTGATTTTGATGTCATTCTCGGTATGGATTGGCTCCACTTATGCTATGCCTTAGTTTACTATAGAAATAGAGCCATTCAATTTTACTTTCCTAATGAATCAATTATTAAATAGAGAGGTAGTACTTCAGTGCCTAAAGGTCAGTTTGTTTCCTATCTTAGAGCAAGAAATATGATATTCAAGGGGTGTATTTACCATTTTATCTGAGTCAAGGACTCTAGTTCTAAAACTCCAAGTCTTGAGTTAGTTCCAGTAGTAAATGAATTACTACTTGTGTTTCCTGAAGATCTTCTTAGAGTTTCTCCCAAAAGGGAAATCGACTTCAGAATAGATCTTCTTCTACACACCCAACCTATCTCTATTCTGCCTTATAAAATGGCACTAACTAAGCTTAAGGAATTGAAAAAATAGTTAAAAGATCTCTTATATAAGGGTTTCATCAAGCCTAGTATTTCTCTATGGGGCGCTCTAACTCTATTCATGCATAAGAAAGATGGTTCTCTCATAATGTACATCGACTATCGTTAGTTGAATAAAGTCACAATCAAGAATAAGTATCCACTACATAGAATTGATGACTTATTCAACCAACTTTAGGGTGCCATTTATTTCTCTAAAATAGACCTCAGATCCGGCTATTATCAGTTTAGAGTCAGATAATATGACATTCTGAAGATAGATTTCAAAACTGGATGTGGTCACTTTGAATTTATGGTTATATCCTTCAGACTAACAAATTCCCCTGAAGATTTCTTAGACTTGATAAATAGGGTTTTTAACCAGTACTTGGACATGTTCATCATAGTCTTCATTGATGATATCCTTGTCTATTTCCCTAATGAGAATGATCATGCAAATCATCTAAGAGTCATGTTACATACCCTTAGAGATCATCAGTTATTTGTTAAGTTCAGTAAGTCCAAATTTTGGCTAAGATTGGTAGCTTTCCTTGTCCATTTAGTTTCCAGTGATGCCATCTGAGTTGACTCTCAAAGGACCAAAGTAGTGAGAAACTGGACTAGACCTATCTTTGCATCAGATGTTATGAGTTTTTTTGGTTTGGATGGCTATTACAGGCGGTTTGTTGAAGGTTTTTCTTATATTGTTTTCCCTATTTCTCGATTAACTCAAAATAAGGTCAATTTTTAGTGGTCAGATTCATGCGAGAAGAGTTTCCAAGAGTTGAAGACTCGACTCACTTTTGCCATAGTCGTGACTTTAGCAGATGGTTCAAATGGGTTTGTAGTTTATTGTGATGCTTCTGGAGTCATTCTTGGTTGTGTGTTGATATAGAGAGGTAAGGTCATAGCCTATGCCTCAAGGAAGCTTAAACCCCATGAAAATAATTATCCTACCCATAATCTTGAGTTGGCAGCTGTTGTTTTTTCCTTTAAAATTTGAGACATTATCTCTATGGGGTTCATGTTGATGTATTCACTAATCACAAAAGTTTATAGTATGTGTTAACGAATAAAGATCTGAATCTTTATCAGAAAAGGTGGATAGAGTTGTTAAATAATTATTTATATGAGTGTGTTGTATCATCTGGGCAAGGCCAATGTAGTGGTAGATGCCCTTATTAGGTTGTCTATGGGTAGTGTTGCTCTTGTTGAGGGATACAAGAAGAAGTTAGTCTGAGAGGTTCATCAGCTTGCTAGATTAGGTGTTCGGTTGGTTGATTTGGCTGAAGGTAGTATATGGGTTCAAAATGGTTCAGAATCTTCATCGATTACCAAAGTGAAAGAAAAACAAGATAAGGATCCCATTTTGGTTAAGTTGCAGGAGGCAGTTAGAGATTTGAAGGTGGAGGTTTTCTACCAAGGTAGAGATGGTGTACTTCGTTGTCATGGTAGGTTATGTATTCCGTGTGTTGATGGTTTGAGATAGTGAATTTTAGAAAAAGTGCATGGTGCGTGGTGCTCTATTTATCCAGGAGCCACTAAGATATACCATGATTTACCAGAAATCTATTGGTGGAATGGTATGAAGAAGGACATTGGAAAGTTTGTGGCTAAGTGTTCAAATTATTAGCTAGTCAAAGTTGAACACCAAAGGCCTAGTAGTATGTTGTAGGAGTTTAGCATCCCTACTTAGTAGTAGAAGTGGTGAACATGGATTTTGTGATAGGGTTGCCTCATATTCATCATCAGCATGATTCGATTTGGGTCATTAAAGATAGGATGACCAATTCAGCCTATTTCTTACTAGTTTATACGTTGTATTCAACCAAGGACTATGCTAGACTCTATCTTAAAGAGTTGGTGAAGTTGTACGAGATCCAGTTGTCTATCATTTAAGATAGGGGTACTCAGTTTACCTCTTAATTTTGGAAGGCTTTTCAGAAGGGTCTTGGTACCCAAGTTTATCTCAGTATAGCTTTTCATCCTCAGACAAATGGTCAAGAAAAATGAACCATTCAACTTTAAAGGACATGTTGAAGGCCTGTGTTATTGACATTAAAGGCAGTTGGGATGACCATTTACCTTTTATTGAATTTGCTTAAAAATTATTATCTTTCCAGTATTTAGATGGCTTTGATTTGAGGCTCTTTATAGAAGGAGATGTAGATATCCTATTGGTTAGTTTAAAGTAGGTAAGGCTGCTTTGATAAGGAAAGATTCAGTGTTGGAGGTGATGGAGAAAGTTCAGTTAATTCGAGAGAGGCTGAAGATAGCCCAAATCCATCAAAATCTTATGCAGACGTGAGGAGAAGGGATCTTAAGCTTGAGGTTAGAGACTTGGACTTTTTGAAGATTTTTCCTATAAAAGGAGTAGAGAGATTTGGCAAAAAGGGAAAGTTCATTCCTTGCTATGTTGGCCCATATAGAATCTTGAACCATTTTGGGAAGGTAGCTTATGAGCTTGAGTTGCCTATAGATTTAGCATTAGTACATCCGGTGTTCTATGTTTCTTTGTTAAAGAAATGCATTGGTTATTTAGTTTTTGTTGTTCCTTTATAAAGTGTGGAAGTTAACGATATCCTTTCCTATGAAGAAGTCCCAATTGAGATCCTTTATCACCAGATTTATAGGCTAAGGAATAAAAAAGTTTCCTTGGTTAAAGTTCTATGGTGGAATCAGTTTGTCGAGGGAGCTAATTGGGAAGTAGAGGCAGATATGCGAGCCAAGAACCCTTATCTCTTCTTCACAATTTTAGATTCAGCTGGAGGTAATGATTTTAATTAGATTGACTCTATTCCATTCTCTATATCTGCTATGTAACCATTCTCATGTAATTGCATGTATCCACAAAATCAGTTCAGTTTATGTATCATGCTTCAGACATAGTTACGTAGTCTTTTTCCAAGTCATGCATGTTCAGTATATGATTTCAGTTGCCATAGTATTCTCATTCTAACTAATCTCATTGGAGGACAAATATCCCCAAGGGGGAGATATTATAATACCCCATAAGATTCTAAGCTTGGTTCAGTTGTAGTCGCATGCCTAAAGGGCTCCAAGGCTTGAAAATTTCACTAAGTATTGAGGACTTAGTCATTTTTAAGACCCCAACACTTTACAGATTTCTATTTTGGCCTTCCTGACCCTGGGATGCTGGTTTATGAGTTAGTACATGTTTAGGGAGGTTAGAAGTATGTCATGGGAGAGTTTCGGGATTTTTAGATGGGGTTTGGGGTGTGTTTGGATACCTGAACAGGGAGCCCTCAAGATTAGACCGCGATGCATTAGTTGCTCCCATGGTGACTAGACCATGGTGTATTGCTATTTCCCTTGAGTAAGTGATGCAGCATGTTGCTCTCTCCCTCAGAGCAAGGGATGTGACATGTTGGTGCCCTATGTTTAGCTCCTTGATTAACGAATACAAGGGGAAATTGAGTCTTTTCCCTCAACCTAAATCGTCCATAACTCGATTAAGGAAATCCATAGCGGTGTTATTTTCTCCTTTCTCTCAAAATTACTATCAAGAAACCCTCCTCCTTCCCAAGAACAAAATCCAAGCTCTTTTACCCAAGAATCCAAGAGTTCAAACTCCCAAGTCCAAGAAACCTTTAAGAACCAAACTATTGAGGTGTGTGGGGTATTCATCAATGGGTCTTTTTCACCCATTGATCCCAAAAACCATCTCTTTGATTAAAGTATCGGTTCGTGTTTTATTATAGAGTTTCATATGTTCAAGATAGGGCGATTCATATTTTTTCTTAGTAATTTGAACTCAATTCATGCCCACGTATGATCCCATGAAAAAATGGCTTATTGCATGCTTTAAATTTTAGTTTTCCATGGCATATTCAAGTGGATTTCTTGTTACAATATCAAATTATGAATTTAACCATGTAATCATGTTGTTTTCTCATGTTTAATACATTCCCATTTTCAAGTTCATATTTCTCACTTGTTTGGGGAAATGTTTATGCATTGGTTCTTTGAACCATGATTCTATATTATAGTTTTCAAGCTTTGATATCGTATTTTATGATCATTCAGTGTTGGCGGGTTATGAACACCCAAAACCTATGTTCTTTACATGATTTCAAAATCTCAAGTAATGAGTCAGTTAAGCCATGAATAGTGTCATTATATTCAGATATTTATGATCTTGATGAGCACTATCAAAAATAAATATTCAATTGAAACTAGTTAAGTTCAGTACTAGTGTCAATTAAGTTGGGAGTAGGATTTAGCATCGAGCGAACCCAGGGATGGGGCCTTACCTTCTAGTAGAGGGTGTGACCTTTAGTAGCAGTCCCTGAGTTCTAGAACTACGTAGCCAACGTAGTTTAAAAATGTATTCTTACCACTTGAGGGTTGACACATATCTCATAAGAGCACCTGCTAGTAGAGGGTGACTCCTTGGTCCATTGGAACTCCAGTTTAATAGATCCACCAAGCCAGTATTAGTACCCGCGGCACGGTACCGACAACCTTCCAATTGGGGTTATAGGTTGGACCCTGATTAGCTCAGATTGGGCATGTAGGTTGTATGATGCCTCCCACTGTCTCAGTTTAGATTAGCATGACCAACTATACAGATATCAGTTATTCATAAATCAATATTCAGTTATTCAAATATTAGTCATTCAGTTACACAGATTACTTCAGTTCATGATTATACTTGGTCTTGCATTCTCAGAGTTTACATATACATGTATTCATGTTCAGTTATCTTATGCTTTTCAGTTAGTCCTTATCTCACATACCAGTACATTCAAAGTACTGACCGCATACTTTTCTTTGCGCTATGTTGTCTTATAACATAGGTTCAGACGCTCAGTTTTCCAATCGTTCTTAGATAGCTCAGCTTTTCCTAGCAGCAGTAGTGGTTATTCCTCATCCATCAAGTACATGATTTCTTTTTCTCCTTTGTTTTAGTACTCCCTTGTGTTCAGTTAGTCAAAGTTAGTTGAGGGTCGTCCCATCAACTTCTAATAACGTTTAGAGGCTTTCAGACAGTCAGTCAGTTTTTTCAGTATTTATAAGATATTTCAAAAATATCATTTTACGTATTTTAATATTTAGATTTACACTATCTTATCACTTTATCTTCTACACATGTTATTTTATTACTATTTTACTCAGTGTTCACATCAGGTACCAGCTAATGGGTTAGCTTGTAGTCACTTGTGGCCATAAGCACCATTGTTGCGACTAGGGGTAGCCTCGATTCGTGACATTACCACTTGGTATCATCATACCAATTATGCTTGCAAGCTCATATAATCATTCAAAACCAATCCATGTAACCATTTAACTCACAAGTTCTATTTAAAATCAAAACCAGGGTCACCAAGGGCTTTTTAGATCCATTTTAATCGATTATCCATTAATGCAATGCATTGGGTTATTAAATAAGATAAATTATGCAATTATCTGTGTTCAAAAACCAAATTTACGAATTGGGTTAGGGTTGATACCATTACCAAGCCAAAAAGTCATAAATTTGGGAAAAACCCATATTCCCCTTTCCAATTTCCATAACAATGGACCCAATCAGTCCAAAAACATAAATCATCAATTTAAAATATGAGAAAAGTAATTCAAGTGATACCAATCAAAATCCCTTAATCCAATTTCAAACGCAACAATTTAAACCTCTTGGATAATGAGTAAGTAAATGCCACAATATAAAATTAAATTTAGGGAATGAGATACATGCCTAAAATACACAAAGAATTGAAAATAATTCAAAGTTTTCAGCCTGAATAATGAATTCACTGGAAAACCCCTTGAATGTTCTTGGTTTTTGAGTTTGAGGGAGAAAGAGAATGATTTTATCTTCAAAAGCTAAAGGGAATGGGGGTTTTTTTGTTTAAAGGTGGTACAAGGGGTAAAAAGACCTAAAGCCCCTCACCCAAGTGAGTGAAACAAAGACTGGACAAAATTTAAATAGCAGTGTGGCACGTCTCTATCGCAAAGGGTGGCCTCCGTGCCATGGCCTTATCATGGAGGCTAACCTCTATAAATACTAATATCATAGAGGCTCACTGCCTCAGAGTTCTAAAATGACCCCAAACCACTTCCAAAAATTCCAAAACTTTCCTAAAACACCCTTTTAACATCCCTAAACATAATTAAAGTCAAAATTGGCATTATAATTGTAGGAGGGTCAAAAATAATATTGTCGAAACTTTGAGGGGTCTTACAGCCAATCACCCTTTTTTAGTAGAATTGGAGATTCTAGATGAGTTTCTTAATAAAGTATTTACTGATGAACTACCAACATGTACAATTCTTTTTTATGGATCTACACATCAAAATGGTGTAGGGTAAAGAAACGTGTTGATATCACCAAAAAGGTTGATCTTGCCATTTTTATTTATTTTGGGTGAAACATGTTCCAATAAAATTGTAGAGTACCAAGCTTTAATTTTTGGCCTTGAAATGGCATCAGATATGAAGATTCCACAATTGGATATCTATGGTGACACTAAGTTGATCGTAAATCAATTCTCAGGGAGTTACGAGGTGAAGAAAGAAGATCTTTTACCATACTACAAATATGTGATATTCTATAAAAATGTAGCACTTTTGATGCTTAAAACGGGGAAAATATTAAGTTTATAAAGCCTTTTTTGTTAGATATGATATGTTTTGTATATGTTTTGCAGAAAACCATATTTTTGATGATAAGTTCATAGAAATGGGAAAAGGTGTTTTGGGCCACTTTTGGAGCGATTATGGATATTTGGGATGTTTTTCGGCTTAATCACGATCAAGCATGTTTGAGAATCAAAGAAGAGCTGAAAAACTGACGCCCAGCACCTACTAAGTTGTCCTGTAGAATGCATATACACCTATGGACCGCATATAGACAAAGAGGGTGCCAGAAATTCCAAAATCCTGAGAGATAACTACAAGAAATTGTCCATCCGCAACCTGTGGTCTGTACCTGTGCCCTGTGCCAGACTGCAGGTGCCTCCTGTGCCCTACTAGACCGTAGATACATAGAGCAAGTGGCCACCTACCTTATTTTCTCCTATTTCATCCAAGCTTTACTTTTAGGGTTTTCTCTTGTACTATAAAGATCACTTATGTACTTTTTGGTAGAGGTTACACACTTTTGATATTGACAAGCATATTCTGATTTCAAGATCCATCGTTGATCTTAGGATTTCTCTATATTGACTTTTATTGATTATTCAATTTATGGTTCGGGGTTTTTATTCATCTATTTATTGTGAATTCACCTAAGCCATCATTTATGAATGTTATTGATTTTTTCACAAGTATGAGCGACTAAAGAATCATAGCTAAGGTTATGCAAACCCTGGCTAATTGACAAAGTAGGGAAAGTGTGATTGTTGAATTAAACCAATACCCATGGAGTGCATTGCATTATCTTCATTATAATAGTTCTCTTAGCAGTTGCAACTATTAGGATCCTGCTTAGATATTGCTACTTATGCCAAAAGAGGAGCAGTGACTAGGGAAAAATAATGACAATAGTAATTGGGGTGTTAATTATTGATATATTGACACACAATGAAATATAGTGAATGATCGTTAGCTTTCATCTAATAACTAGAGACTCAAATGGTAATAATTAACTAGGATTAAGATAAGGGTTAGCGATGCAACATCCTGAGACTCAAAAGGTAAAGGGTAAAATCTTTCTACTTATCCAAAAGACTGTAGAAGATACATAACTTATTGATTTTGCATGCAAGGTATTGGGTTGATTCAACATAGCACGATAAACCTGTAGAGTTAAGAAGCTAGGAGGAACACAATCTTATTGTTCCCCTATAACTAATTTCAATGAAAGTTAATAGTGTTCTTTTCTCGAGACAACTACGAATAAATTCTCTCATTTATTTTTCAGTAATACCCATAGACTACAACTATTGATAACTGCAATTCCACATGTTTCCTTGGGATTCGACCCAACCTTAGTTGGTTTACTATAAATTAATAGTAATCATATCATCATCTAAATGGAGCTTTTGCTGGACGTCATCAAGAAAATGGTGTCATTGTTGGGGAGCACGGTGTTGATTTATGGATTAAAGTCATTGCAGTTTTTGGGTTTTTCATTTTATTCTTAGTTAGGAATATATAGGTGTATGCCTAGCATATGGAGTAGAGGCAATCCCTTACTCCTACTAATTTTATAGAAGGTCCTACAATCACACAGTAGGATGGCAGAGCCAAAAAGGGACAATTTCTCTACAGATGAAGTTTAGGATGGTGTTAAGAGATAGATAGTAGACTGTCGATCAGCACTTGGTGGAAATTAGAACAGAGGTTGACCGCAAATGATCCCAGTGTATCAATTTATTCAGCCATATGTTGATTATGTAAAAGATTTAGGATACTAAGATTCGGCTAATACAAGAGACACTATCCTTTCTACTTTACCTCCTGATGTAAAATTCAATATCTCTAGTACTATAATCCATCTCTTGTACATGAAGGGTTTGTTTATAGTGGTTGCCTACACATGATGTAAACATGCTGCTGGCAAATTTTACTGGGATCTGCACCTCATATACCATAACACGGGTAGATCAGGAAGCACTGAGACTAAGGTTGTTCCCTTTCTCACTTACTAGAAGCATCATTTTGGCTTAGGGAACTGACAAGAGGGTCAATTACTACATGGAGGGAGCTACGCAGAAAATTCTTGAATAAGTTCTTTCCTCCATTAAAGGTATTTTAGCTTAAGGATGAGATTTACAATTTTAGGTAGTTGCAGTCAGAGTTTATGTATGAGGCATGGTTTTATTTCAAAGAGAGGCTTAGTATGGTGCCCAACTACTGGATATCAGGGACAATATTATCAAAAAATTCTATAGTGCCCTGACTACCAATTCCAGAGTAATGGTAGACACTATTTCTGAGGAGACTTCATGAGATTGTGATAGGGCATAGCTGCTGGTATTATAGATTAGATCTCATTAACTAACAAAGGGTGGAAAACTCAGGAGGTTGACAGAGGCTTAGATATCTATGACATTGGAGCTTCCAGTGCATAGAAGGTAGTGGAGGACATTGTAGCTCAAGATATTTCATTTTACAAATTAAAATTGGTGATTTGGTCAAACAATTTGCAACCATAAATTCTTCTAATGTGCATGAGTTTTGGATATATGATAAGGCAAAGTATGTGGACTGGTAGTTGGTGGGTTTTCGATCCTAAGGGTAAGGAAATCAAGGTCGAAACTGTCATAATAAGAGAGATAAGTACATTCTACCTGGTAGATGTAAGGCAAAGTCTAGAATAGAAGAGATGTTGACCATGTTGATAAAGGGACAAGAGAGACAAGCAGATTTCTTACATTCACTAAAAGCTGAAATTTCAAGATTAGCCTAGAAGTTTAAGTCACATGAAATTGCTATTAGGCAGTTGGAGCATAGTATAGGAAAATCTCTATTACCTTGGCGGAGAGACAGCTAGAAGCAGTACCTGATGATAGTGTTCAGAATACTCTGACACTTGTTTAATGTATGGCTATTGATACTAGGTATGACTGTTAACCTAACGAGCATTATTTGTCTATGATGGATGATCCAAAGTAGAAGGATGGTGATGCTGAATAACTGCCTGAGGTAAAGCTTGAGAAGATGACCTATATTTATGATTCTTTTGATAGAAATTGTGATGATGACTGGATTAGAGAAGAGCTCCAAAACATAGTTAATAAATTTAGCTCAAATTTTTACACAATTGTAGTTGAAAAGAAAGGGGATCCAGGTGCAGTGATCATCCCATGTTTTATTGGGTCGTATGAGATTAACCAAGCCCTATATGATTTGGGAGCAGGAATAAATGTTATGCCTCTGGTAATATACAAGGTGATAGGATTAGGTGAACTCAAACCTACATCTACAAGGCTGTTGATGGTTGACTTATCTATAAAGGAACTAGTAGGCATTTTTCATGATATAGAGATAAGAGTAGCACAATTCATATACCTGTAAGATTTTATGATTCTAGACTATGAAGTGGATACCTATTCGCCAATCATATTGGGTAGACCCTTCTTGTCTACTGGTAGAATATTGATTTACATGGACTTGGAAAAGATCACTTTTAAGTGGAACGACAAGTAGGTTGTATTGAATATATGCATGGCACTCTCAGATGACATGAGAGTTATTGAAGTAATAGATGAGGTAGATAATGAAATGATAATAGTTAATATTGCTATTGAGAAACGAATAGAGGTAGAATTATTAGCCACGGTTATGAACTTTAAGAGTGATGGAATAGCTAAATATGATGAGATGGCTAGTGCCCTACATGGCATAGGTTTTTACAAGTATGCTCCTAAGAAGGTTGATCTTAACATAAAGAACAGAACCACACTGCCTGCAAGACCATCGATTAAAGAGCCACCAGAATTGGAATTGAAGGTCCTCCCTCTTCACTTGTAGTACGCATTCTTGGGGACCAACAATACCTCATTAGTGATTATTGCAGTAGATTTTGCAGGAGAATAGGTGGCATTTTTTATATTAGTATTATAAAATTTCAAGTGATTTATTGCATGGACCATTATAGACATTGTAAGGATCCCACCAGGTATATACATACATAAGATACAGAGATGACTAAACCCTCCTATATAGAGAAGTGGTGAAAAAGGAGATCATAAAGTGGTTAGATATTAGGGTGGTTTTTCCCATTACAGATAGCAAGTGGGTTAGCTTGGTTCAATGCATGCCAAGGAAAGGGGGAATCACAGTGGTTCCAAATGAAAAGAATAAGTTAGTACCAAGAGGCTAGTGACTGGATGGGGAGTGTGTATGGATTACAGAAGGCTTAACAAGTGGACACAAAAGGACCACTTGTCGATGTTGTTCATGGATCAGATATTCGACAGACTTACAGGTAGGGGTTAGTACTACTTTCTTGACTGGTATTTAGAATACAATCAAATCAAAATTGCTCCCGAAGACCAAGAAAAGACTACCTTTACTTTTCCCTATGGGATCTTTACATTAGAGAGGATGCCTTTTGGACTTTGCAATGAACCTGCCATTTTTTAGAAAAGTATGATATCTATATTCTCTGATAAGGTGGAGGTTATGATTAAGGTATTCATGGATGACTTTTTAGTGGCTATTTATTCTTTCAATGGTTGTTTAGACCATCTGTCTAGCGCACTGTAGATATATGAAGAGTGCAATCTGGTGCTAAATTAGGAAAAATATCACCTCATAGTAAGAGAAAGCATAGTTCTAGGGAACAAGATCTCCAAACATGGCATTGAGGTGGACAAAGCAAAAATAGAGGTGATTGAGAAATTGCCACCATCAGTATCTGTTAGAGGTATACGAAGCTTTTTGGGTAACGCAAGTTTATATAGAAGATTCATCAAGGACTTCTCTAAAATTGCAGCCTCCTTATGCAAACTTTTAGAGAAGGAGGTGAATTTTGTATTTGATGATGAGTGCCTCAAGGCTTTTAAATTCCTGAAGGAGCGGTTGATTTCGGCACCTATTATTATGTCACCAGATTGGTCTACACCTTTTGAGGTGATGTATGATGAAAATAGAGTGGCCTTGGGTGCTGTCTTAGGATAAATAAGATATAAGATCTTCCACCCCGTCTATTATGCCAGCAAAGCTCTAAATCCCACATAGAAAAATTATATTGTTATAGAGCAAGAGTTACTTGTGGTGGTTTTCGCTTTTGAGAATTTTTGGTCCTACTTGATTGGGATAAAGGTGATAGTTCACACTAACCATACATCATTGAGGTACTTGTTAACAAAGAAAGATGCCAAACCTCGAGTGATTCATTAGGTACTCTTGCTGTAAGAGTTTGATTTTGAGGTCAAGGATCGAAAAGAAAAAGAGAATCAAGTCGCCGACCACTTATCCATACTTAAAAAAGAGATGATCCAGAAGCTAAGGGATGATCTTAATATAGATGATTATTTTCCAAATGAGCGTGTGTTAGAGTCATCTCACGATTTGATCCCTTGGTTTGCTAATTTGGCCAACTACTTGGCAAGTGATCTCATTCCAGAAGATTTATCCTTCCAGCAGCGACAGAGGTTTATGCATGAGGTAAGGAAATTCTTCTGGGATGAGCCATATTTATTCAGGGTTTGTGCCAATGGAGTATTTTAAAGATGTATACAAGAGGTAGATATGATGAGCATTCTAGAGGCTTATCATTCATCACTATTTAGGGGACATCACAGTGGTATATGGATAGCCCATAAGATTTTACAATGTGGGTTTTACTGGCCTATAATATATAAGGATGATCATGATTTTCCACAGGTCTGTGATCAATGTCAGCATCAAGGCAATATTTCTCGACACAATGAACTCCCCATGACACCTATCTTGTAGTTGGAGCTATTTGATGTGTGGGGAATTAATTTCATGAATCTATTTGTGAGCTACTATGGCATGAGGTACATTCTGGTAGCGGTCGACTATGATCCAAATAGGTGTAGGTAGTTGCACTTCCAAACAACAAAGGTAGAAGTGTCACTATTTTTCTAAAAAGAAATATTTTTGCCAGATTTGGCACTGGTGGCTCTAACTTCCGTAATCGATTGTTCAATGAACTGCTTAATAGATATGGTGTGAGGCATAAGATGGAAATACCTTCATATCCACAGACTAGCGGGCAAGTGGAAGCCTCTAACAGAGAGATAAAGTCCATATTGGTGAAGGCTATGAATGCCAATAGGACTGACTGATCTAGAAAGCTAGATAATACATTATGGGCCTACTAGATAGCTTATAATACTCCCATAGGTGCCTCTTCATATCAGCTTGTATATTTCAAAGTATGTCATTTATCAATTGAGTTAGAGCATAAGGCACTTTGGGTATTAAAAAGGTTGAATATTAAAGGGCGTGATACAACGAATTTAAGGATGAGCAAATTAATGACATGGATGAATTCTGACTTCGTGCTTATAAAAGCTCGTCCATATACAAAGAGAAAATAAAGTTGTACCATGATAAGAAGATTGAGAAGAGGATGTTCAAACTCGATGATTTGGTCTTGCTATATAATTTGAGACTGTGCTTGTTTTGGAGCAAGCTAAAGTTGAGATGGATTAGACCATTAACTTTGGTTACGGTATTCCCATATGGTTCTATTAAGGTAAAACATGATGGTGACGTCTCATTTAAAGTGAATGGGCAGTGTGTGAAATGCTA
>NC_061114.1:162308601-162382926 GCF_002878395.1 Capsicum annuum | reverse complement strand
CAAATTTCTTGAGTTTTGAACTTTTTGTTTATCTTATGACTCACACCACTAGTCATATGGTATGGTGATGGGTCAGGTAAACCTAGTCGTAAGTTGGTCAGTGCGTTATTATCCAAGTTATTCCCTAGTTATGAGAGGAACCATATGAGTATATGTTGATATGATAGTGGTTAGGGTCCAGTCATATGTTGTCCAGTGTTTGAGCCTTTGGTGTTCTGTGATTATTATGACTAGACCGTATGAATTGTATGGACTAGTGGTAAGTGGGGCAAGGGAGTCATAAGTTGGAAAGATTGTGGTTTCCATTCTTCTATCTTAGAGATGACTCGATGATAGGATTTATATGATGTTGATATAAGTTACAGGGTCAACTCATAACTCATAACCACCTGCGAGTTTTCTACAGCTTTAAGTTGGGATACTTTGGACATTTCCTACCCCAAGACCTTAAGAACCAGCATATTACAACACCTTTAGGTCATTAATTATACACTTTACAAGATATAAGTCTCTCAAAACACTTTCTAAAACCTCTAAAGAAAAATTGGGCTAGGGATTCTTCAAAGTGGTCATCTAGAGGCTTAAGGATCAAATTCTCCTCATGAATCATCGTGACTCGGGCATGTGAATATTCATTCATTGTTATTTCACTAAAATCATATATTTATAGCCTTGTTCATATATCATTAATGGTGTTTTTGAAAACCATGGTTGAGGGTTTGAATGTCTATAGTTGAATATTGTTTTCTCATGATTTAAATTTTGATTATACATGTGGGTGCTTGGCAATTGTGATTTAACTAAGGGGTCATGTTTAACCCTAAACTTGATGACTTTTGGTTTTGAAATTGATTTGATAATGATATGACCTCAACCTGTTTGTGAATTTGTAAATGAGAATAATCTTATCACATGTTAAATTATGTTTTGAACTAAGGCATTGCCCTAAGAATATTAATGGTTTTGTGAAGGCCTTGTTGGCCATAAAATGATTTGAATTACTAAATGTATTTGAGTCCTTAAATACTAATGCTGAATGGAATTAATGTCTTTGTTAGACAATAGGTTTGAGTCCCAAATTGATGTAATAAATATATTGGCATGTTGTACACTTGCAAGTGGTTTTGGTATGATGATACCAACAGGATTTCCTTGGTAAGTAATTGTATTAGTGGTTATGTATGTGTAATGAATGTTTTAATTGGGCTGTAAATTGGGATGTGTAGTCGGGCCATAAAAGTAGAGTACAAAGGACTAACACTAAAAACCATGCTAGCCAATTTGGGTGTCTAAATAACCAAGAGTTTCCAATCCCCTAAATTTTTATATGAATGGGAGGTTTGAGTCCCCCACATTGTATACATTGGTGCTTAATTCACCTTGATTATGCCTGGATTTTTGAGTCTCTCATATAGGCATATATAGTTATAGATGTTCTCTAGTTTATATAGTTATAGACACTGAGTTCTTCCATCTAGGGGAGAGCTAGGCCCATATAGACCGTGGGTCACTTTTCTTTTGATGGTTATTCTATATAGACTGGGTTAAATATTTTAAAAGAGCATCTTAATCTTATTCCCTACCCTGGCATGGTATGTCTATATATGTATTGCATATAACTATGTGCATGGGTTTACATAGTTTGACTTAATGGCATTATTTCATCTATATCCTTGAGTTAAATGCTAGCACTCCAAATGCTAACCATCTTTGGACGTTGTATCCCCACATGATGTAGGGACTTGCCATACTATTATGACTTCTACTCAGTGACTTGGCAATTCGGGGGAAGCTTGATTCATACTAAAGTTGTGAGCTTCCAAATATCAAAAGGTCCATTTCATGTTATAGATTATCTTATGTCTTTACTAAATATTGATATTGCTTTTTGGCTATGGTTGGGAACATGTCCCAACTAGACATATTTGACATTATTGTAAAGGCTTTATATGGACAATAATGGACTTGGGTATGGTTTGTTTGATTTGGTTTGGCCTCAGTTATAGACTTATCCCATGTCATTAAATTTTATATGCTTCACCTTGTTATATGTTTGGAATTCATATGACACAGGGTGTATGTTTGGTTGGTTGGGTTGTGTATTGGGGGTAGTGTCTGGCCTAGGTTGGGCTTAAGATACCCAATACGACAAGGCTCGGGTTTAGGTTATGTCAAGTGGTATCAGATCCCTAGGTTCATGGTCAGTTGGGTGTCCACAAAGTTATGTTGAGTAGAGTTTCTTTTATAGGTGTGTAGCATGCCACACTTATAAAGGAGAGGCTAGGAGACATTTAGGAATATTTCACTTTCTTGTTATCTTATTTTAGTCTATAAAGTCTAAGGTCTGGGGTCTATACCCGATCAAGGGTCGTTGTATCTAATTGTCCTCATGGGGTCTTTTCTATCCCCATTGATCCTACTTCTGAGGGTGACACTCATACCCAGTCACCTCAAAATAAGGTTACTAATGCTGAGTTATGTCGCTTCATTAACCTACTAACTCAGTTGGTGACGTCTCAGTCACAACAATCAAATTTTGCTAGTGCTACTATAGGTTCGTCTAAGGCTAGTAGAGTGGGACAATTTATGAGGTTATATCCTTCGATGATTACTAGTACCAAAGCAGAAGAGTATCCTCAAATTTTTAATGATGAAATGGAGAAGATCTTTTGGGTTATGCATACTTTAGAGGATGAAGGTGTAGAGCTTATTACCTACAATTGAAGAATATGGCTTACCAGTGGTACAAAGAGTGGGAATAGTTGAGAGGCAAAGATGTTGGTTTTGCCTTGTGGGATAATTTTCCTAGTGATTTATTGGATCACTTCTTTCCTCAGGAGTTGAGGAAGGTAAAAATAGAAAGGTTTGTGATTCAGAGGCAAGATAGGATATCTATCAAGGAGTATGTCTTGAAATTTCATCAGTTGTCTATGTATGCTTCTGATTTGGTGTCTATCATAAGGGTTAGGATATATAATTTTACTTTGGGGTTGTCCCGTGAGTTTATCTTAGAGAGTAAGGCTTTCTTGTTAAATAAAGATATAGATATTTCTCAAATTATGGTGTACAGCAGCCAGTTGATGAAGAGAAAAGGAGGCAAGCTAAGATTGGTTAGAGGTAGAGTAAGAAATTTAGATACTCTGATTAGAGTGGAGGCCAGCAGTAGAATGGAAAGTGTCCTAAGAAGAACTGGGAAAGTTCTGGTTCTTTCTTCCCGATTAGTACTCCTTAACTGAAGATATCGACTGATTATCTTTCTCAGCATGATAGTGGGTTCAGGGCATAGGGTTCCTAATCTCAGACTAGTGGAGGTCAGTCGGCTCCATCCCACCCAACCTATAGATTTTGTGTATGGTTGCACCATGGGTTTTGTGATAAAGGGAAGAACCGAAGGTTTATTTATGGGTAGATTGGACATATACAGCGTGATTGTCCTTCTAAAGCTGTTTTTGAGGCAAATAAGATCCCTATTGCTACCTCACCATTCATGCACCAAAGGGTGCTATGTTTTCTTCTACTTCTATTTTTGGTATCGGCATTGGACAAAATCATTTGTATGCACTTGCTTCTCATCAGGAGTCAGAGGCATCTCCAGATGTTATTACTTATATATTGAAACATTTCTCCTGTGATGTGTATTATTTACTAAATCCAGGGTCAACTCTTTCTTATGTGACCCCATTTGTGGCTATGCATTTTGGTTTTGGTTTTGGTTTTGGTTCTGTATTATTTACTAAATCCAGGGTCAACTCTTTCTTATGTGACCCCATTTGTGGCTATGCATTTTGGTTTTGGTTTTGGTTTTGGTTCTGAGTACATTTTTTATCCTTTCTCTATGTCTACCTTTGTAAGTAACACTATGATTGCTAAAAGAGTCTATAGGGGGTATCTGTTGGTGGTAGAGAGACTTTTATGGATATGTGTGAATTAGACATAGTCAATTTTGATGTCATATTAGGGATGGATTTGTTGCACTCGTTCTATGCATCACTAGACTGTTGGACCCATAAGGTAGTCATTAAATTTCTTAATAAGTTGGTTATGAAGTGGTAGGGTGGTTCCCTAGCTCCAAAGGGGAGGTTTATATCATATCTTAGAACTCGGAGATTAATCTCCAAGTGGTGTCTCTATCATCTGGTCTAGATTAAAGATTCTAACTCGAAGGGTCCTTCTCTATATTTTGTCTCAATGGTGAATGAATTTCCAAAGGTCTTCCCTAATGATCCTCCTGGTGTTTATCCCAATAGGGAAATTGATATTGGGAATGATCTTGTTGAGGACACTCATACTATTTCTATTCCCCCTTATAGAATAACTCCGATTGAGTTAGGGAGCTTAAGGAGCAGATGAAAGATCTCTTAAATAAAGGTTTCATCTATTCTAGTGTGTCTCTGTGGGGTGCACCTATCTTGTTCGTTCATAAGAAGGGTGGTTCCCTTTGGATGTGTATTGATTATCGTTAGTTGAATAAGGTAATGATAAATAATAAGTATTCTCTTCCTATGATTGATGATTTGTTTAATTATCTTTAAGGTACTATATGTTTCGCTAAGATTGATCTTATATTGGGTTATCATTAGCTTAAGATTAGGGAAGTGATATCCCTAAGACCACCTTTCAAACCCGGTGTAGCCATTTTGGGTTTCTGGTTATGTCTTCTGGGTTGACCAATGCCCTAGCGACATTTATGGAATTGATGAATAGGGCCTTTCATCAATTCATGGATTTGTTCGTCATCGTGTTCATAGATAATATTCTAGTGTACTCTAAGAGTAAGGTGGATCAGGCCGATTATATCCACCTTGTGTTGCAGACCCTAAAAGATCAACATTGTACGTAAGTTCTCAAAGTGTGAGTTTTGGTTGAAAGTTTTTACTTACTTAGGTCGAGTCATCTCTAGTGAAGGGATCATGGTGGATCCTCAGAAAGTTGCAGTGGTAAAAAAGTGGACTTGAGCCATGACTTCAATCGATATTCAGGGCTTCTTGGGTTTAAACATCTATTATAGGAGGTGTAGGTCTTATATTGGGTGTTTTGAAATTGGTGAGGCAGAGATTTTTGGTCAAAATTTTGTTCACTAAACCATGCAGAGGGTGAAGGTGATTCGATATTGACTTAAGGCCGCCCAAAGTTGCCAAAAGTCCTATGCTTATGTGAGGCAAAGGAAGTTAGAGTTTAAGGTTGGGTATAGAGTGTTCTTAAAGGTGTCTCCTATGAAAGGAGTGATGTAGTTTGGTAAGAAGGGGAAGCTTAGCCCCCGATATATTGGTCCATACTTGATTTTGATAAGGGTTAGCAATGTTGCATATGAGTTAAAGTTGCCTTCTAGCTCGGGCTTCATTCACCTAGTGTTCTATGTCTCTATATTGAGAAAGTGTGTGGGTGATCCATTGGGGGGATTGGGCATTTTGGACTCCTTGTCTTATGAGGTAATCCCGATTGAAATCTTGGATTGGCAAGTTCATCATTTGTGAACGAAGGATATGACTTCGGTAAAGGTTTTTTGGAGGAACCATAAGGTTGAGGATGCTACTTGGAAAGCAGAAAGGACATGAAGTGCAAGTATCCACACTTGTTCCCCATTCCTGATGTTCGTGCTTAAGGTACGTGCCATTCTTAAGATCTTTGTTTTCTGATTTTGTTAAAGGAAATTGTGATTCCTAGATGTCTTTATTTTTTGACTTTGTTAAAGGGAAGTTTGGTGGGAAGTAATGGGTTAAATCATGCTTGTGTTTTCCTTTACCCATCATTCGAGGATGAATGATCCTAGTGGGGGGAACTGAAATACCCTAAACTTTGGCCCTTACAAATTTCTTGAGTTTAGAACTTTTTTTTCATATTATGACTCACACCACCAGTCGTATGGTGTAGTGATGGTTTAGGTGACTCTAGATATAAGTTGTTCAGTGTGTTATAAGAGGATCCATACGAGTCATATGTTGATATGATGAATGATTAGGTTCCGAACGTATGTTGTCCACTGTATGAGCCCTTGGTGTTCTGGGATGATTACGACTAGAACATACGAATCGTATAGTCTGGTGATTAGTGGGGAAAAAGAGCCGTTAGTTGGACAGAGTATGGTGTCCAATATTCTATCTTGGTGATGACTAAATATTATGAGTCATATGATATGGTAACGTGTTAGAAGGTCAACTCATAACTACCTGGGGGGTTTTTACAGCTTTAAGTTAGGGGTACTTTGGAAATTTCCCACCCCAATCCCTTTAGATCCCACATCTTATAACACCTATTGGTCATTAATTATACACTTTACAAGATTAAACTCTCTCAAAACTCTCTCTAAACCCTCTCAAGAAAGATTGGGCTAGGGTGTCTTCAAAGTGGTCATCTAAGAGCTTAAGGATCAAATTCTCCCCGTGAATCTTCATAACTCAGGCATGTGACTCTTTCTTCATTGTTAGTTCACTAAAAGCATATTTTTAAAGCTTTGCTTATGAGTCATTAATGGTAGTTTTGAAAACCATAGTTAAGGGTTTGAATGTCTATGGTTGAATATTGTTTATCATGATTTATATTTTGATTATGCATGTTTTAATAATGGTTTTGCACATGTGGGTGCTTGGGAATTGTGATTTAACTAAGGGGTTATGTTTAACCCTAAACTTGATGGTTTTTTATTTTGAAATTCGTTTGATAATGGTATGCCCCCAACCTGTTTCTGAATTTGTCAATAAGAATGATCTTGTCGCATGTTAAATTTTGTTTTGAACTAAGGCATTGCCCTAAGAATGTTAATGGTTGGTAAATGGTTTTGTGAAGGCCTTATTGACCATAAATTGGTTTGGATTACTAAATGGGTTCTATTCCCTAAATTATATATGTTGAATGGAATTGATGTCTTTGTTAGACAATGGGTTCGAGTACCAAATTGATGCAATAAATGTCTTGGCATGTTGTACACTTGAATATGGTTTTGGTATGACGATACCAATGGGACTCCTTTGGTAAGTAATTGGATTGGTGGTTATGTATGTGCAATGAATATTTAAATTGGGCTTCAAATCGAGATATGAAGCCAGACTGTGAAAGAGGAGACCAAAGGACTAACACCGGAAACTGCACTAGCTGGTGCGGGCATCTAAACGATTAGGAAGTTTGATTCTCCCAAATTATTATATGAATGGGAGGTTGGAGACCCCCATATTATATATATTGGTTCTTAAGTCACCTTGATTATGTTGGGAGGTTCGAGTCCCACATATAGGCATACATGGTTATGGATATTCTTTGGTTCATGCAGCTACACGCATTGGAGCCTTCCAGCTAGGGGAGAGCTAGTCCCATATAGCCCTTGGGTGCCTTGTCTTATGATGGTTATGCTATACAACCCAGGTTAAATGTTTTAAAAAAGCTTGTTAATCTATTTCTCTACCCCGACATGGTATATCTATAGATGTATTGCATATAACTATGTGCATTAGTTTATGTGGCTTGACTTGATGGCATTATTTTATTTATATCTTTGAGTTACATGCTACCGCTCCAACTGCTAACCATTTTCGAATGTTGTATCCTCACGCGATGCACGGAATGGCCATACTATCACACCTTTTATTCAATGACTTAGTGATTTCACGACAGCTTGAGTCATACTGGAGTAGTGAGCTTCCATAATTTGGAAGTCCCATTTCATATTATAGATTATCTTATGTCCTTACTATAGCTTGATATTTTTTTCGGCTATGGCCGAGGGCATGTTCCAACTAGATATTCTTTGACATTGTTTTAGAGGCTTTGTATGGATAACTGTAGACTTGGTTATGGTTTGTTTGGTTTGGTTTTACATTGGATATAGATTTATCCTGAAGTTATTAATTTTTAAATGCTTCGTCTTGTTATATGTTTGGAATTTATCTAACACAGGGTGTATGATTGGTTGGTTGGGTTGCGTGTTGGGGGTGGTCTCCAGCCTAGGTTGGGCTTTATAAACCCAATACGACAAGGCCCAGGTTTGGGTCGTGTCACCTAAATAAGCAAAAAGTTGGGGATAAATACTACACATGTCAGACTCAACCTCCCAATCAGCTTTATTTATAAGACAGTGTGTTTGATCAACCTTAACCACCAAAACATCTTTAGAACTGTAAGACCCTGTAATATTCTAAGCTCGATTCATCTCTTAGTCACATGCTTAAGGGGTTCAAGGCATGAAATTTTCACTAAGTGTTAAGGACTTAGTCATTTTTTAGACCCTTAAACCTCATGAATTTTATTTTGTCTTTCCCGACCCCGAAATATTTGTTTTTGAGTTGTAGCATGATTAGGGTTGTTAAAGGTGTGACCCAATGGAGTTTTGGGATATTCAGAGAGGATTTAGGGTGTGTTTGGATGGAGGAGGCAGAAAGGACTTGCTATAGCCTCGCGGCATAAGGGTATCTCCACAGGAGAAGTGAGTTACAATGCGAGGGCCGCTTGACCCAAGCAAGGCTTGCAGCGCGAGGGCCGCTTTACCCAAGCAAGAGTCGTGGTGCGCCAAGGGAATTTTGCCCAGATTCTTAATTTAAGTGCCCAAGGGGTATTTGAGTCATTTTCCTTAACCAATTCGTCCTTAACACGATTTAGGACTTTTAAAAGGGCATTATTTGCCCCTTTCACTCAAAATTGCTCTCAAGAAACCCTACTCCTTTCCCAAGAACAGAACCCAAACTCTTTCTCAAGAAATCAAGAATTCATCTTTTAAGTTCAAGAAACCCTCAAGAAATCTTCAAGAAAATTATCTATAGAGGTATGTGGGTGTTCATCAATGGGTCCCTTTCACCCATTAACCCCAAAACCCTCCTCTTTGGTTAAAATATGAGTTTTTCCTGCATTGTGAAGTTTCATATGTTCAAGATAAGTTAAATTTGTGTTTTTCCTTAGTATTTTAAACCTAATTCATGACCACGTATGATTCCATGAAATGTTAGGTTATCTAATGCTTTAATTTTCAATTTCCCCTATCATATCCAAGTGAACTTCATGTTATGATATCGAATGATGAATTTAGCCTATAATCACGTTGTTTTCTCATGTTCATCACATTCCTATGTTCAAGTTCATTCTTTTCACTTATTTGATGAGATGGTTGTGTTTTGGTTATTCAAACCATGATTCCCATACTACAGTCTTAAGTTTTGATGTTGTATTTTATGATCATTCAGTGTTAGCGGGTTATGAACACCCAATACCTATGTATTTTATATGATTTTAGAACTTCAAGTAATAAGTCAGTTAAACCATGAATCTTATCATCAGACTCAGATATTTATGATCATGATGTGAAAGATCAAAAATAATGTTCAGTTGAGTTTAGTTCAGTTCAGTACTAGTGTCAGTTCAGTTGAGAGTAGGATTTAGCACCGGCCAAACCCAGGGATGGGGGGTCACCTACCAGGAGTGAGTGTGAACTTTCATTGTAGTCCCTGAGTTCCAGAACTACACAGCAAGTGTAGGTTTGAGATGTCTTCCTCCCAGTTGAGGGTTGACACATATCTCATGAGAGCACCTACTAGTAAAGGGTGACTCCTTAGTCCTTCGGTACACCAATTTAGTGGATCCACATAGCCAAATGTTAGTACCCGCGGCATGATACTGGCACCCCTCTAATTGGGGTTACAAGTAGGACCCCGATTAGCTCAGATTGGGGCATGTCAGTAACATGCTACCCCCTACAGTTCAGTTAGTATTTCAGTGTATCTCAGTTCAAATTTTCTTGACCAAGTATACATATTATCAGTTATTCAGTAATATAAATTTTAGTCTTTCAAATTATAGATTATCTTAATAACATATTTGTGATTGGTCTTGCATTCTCAGATATTACATGTTTATGCATTCATGCTCAGTTATCTCATGTATTTCAGTCAGTCCTTATCTCGCATACCAGTACATTCAAAGTACCTATCATATACTTTTCTTTACGCTATGTTGTCTTATAACATAGTTTTGGACGCTCAGTTTCCTCACTGTTCCATGACAGCTCAGTATTACTCTGCAGCGGTAGTGGTGCGTCCTCTTCTATCTGAGACATATTACTTTTATTTAGTATTCCTTTATGTTTAGTTAGTTGGAGTTAGTTGGGGGTTTGTCCCATCAACTCCTCATGATGTTTAGAGTCTTTTCGACATACGATCAGTTAGATAGTTCATTCAGTTTTTAGTATTATCAGCTGTTCCAGACAGTTAGTTCAGTTTCCAGTATTTATCAGATATTTTAGACCAATCATTTATTTATACATTTTGGTGTTCCAGTTGACAATATCTTTTTAGCTTATCTTCCGCATATATTGTATTATTATCACTTTACTCAGTGCTCAAAGCAGGGACAAGTTCATAGGTTAGCTTGTGGTCACTTATGGATGTAAGCACTGTTTCCGCGACTAGGGGGTAGCCTCGGGTCATGATAAAACTTGGTATCAAAGTCTAAGGTTTTAAAGTGTCCTAGGTTGTCTGAAATTTGTGTTAAGTAGAGTCTTGTGTATAGGTGTGAAACGTGCCATACATATGGACAAAGGGCTATAAGACGTTTTAGGAAAGTTTCCCTTCATTCAATGTTCATGTCATGTGAAAGAGAATGAGCTCCATTTAATTCATCTTTATAACCCATCCCTTCCTTTTGTTTACATACAATGCCTCCAAAAAGAAACAAAGAAAGAGGAAATAAGGATCAGCCCGCACCACTTTTTCAGGAAGATCCCCTGAATGACCATGTTTCTTATGCCGAGTCCAGGGATGCTTTGACGTTCTTATCCCATTCTATTACCGCTCAAAACAACCAGCAGGTTGATTTCCCAGCTAAACCAGTGACAAATCCAGATGCTGTAAGGATTTGGGATTTCACCCGGATTAATCCCCTTTTATTTTTGGGATCCAAGTCTAAGGAGGATCCGCAGGAGTTTCCGTACATGGTGAAGAAAATGATATATATCATGGGCATCACTTTGATTGAGAAGTGTAGAGTTGGTTGCATATCCATTGCAGGGTGTAGCTCACACCTGGTTTAAGCTGTGGAAGGAGGACTAAGGTGTTGATGCAGTGCCTGTAGAGTGGGAGGAGTTTGCCATAGCCTTATTAGACAGGTTCTTTCTATTAGAGTTGAGGGAAGTTAAGGTAAAGGAGTTCATAAACTTAAAGCAGGGTAGTATGAGTGTGAAGGAGTACTCGCTCAAGTTCACTCAGGTGGAGAGAGATGCTCCTACTATGGTGGCTAACTCTAGGTCCAAGATGAGTAAGTTCATGCTCAGAAAATTGAGGAAGAGAAACTTAAGGGGAAAAAAGAGAGAATAAGAGGGCCAGAACAGGCAGTTTCAACTTTTCTCAAACAAGGTCAGAAGGTGGAAACCATTCTTAGTTCTACCAATAATATTCAGCCCTATCTCCATCTTTAGCTAACATGCTAGTTGGGATAGAGAACCAGTCTCTAAGCCTCAGGATAGTATGAATAGTGGTCGTACTAATTTGCTTTACAGGAAATGTGGAAGAAATCACTAGGGTAAGTGTAAATCTGGTAGTGATGGGTGTTTTGGATGTGGCAAGCCAGGCCACAGGGTAAGGAATTGCCCGAGGGCTGGTCATCAGGGTTAATCCAATCATTTTTTAGCTCCATCCAGTTGCCCGACTCAGTAGGGTGCCACTTCCAGTGCAACAAGTGGGCAGTGCCAGAATAGATTGTATGCCCTCCATATCAGGCATGATCAAGAGAGTTCTCCTGATGTGGTTACGGGTACGTTATAGGTCTTTCATCTTCATGTTTATGTTTTATTACACCCCGGTGCTTCATTTTATTTTGTGACCCTTTTTATAGCGGTCAATTTCGGTGTCAGTCTCAAAATATTAGCAGAGCCTTTCTCAGTTCCAACCCCAGTGAGTAAGTCTATTATACCAAGATGGGTATACAAAAATTTCCCTATCACAATGTCTCAAAAAGTTACTTCAGTTGATCTTGTAGAGTTAGAGATATCTTATTTTGATGTCATTCTTAGTGTGGGTTGTCTCCACTCATGTTATGCCTCAGTTGATTACAGAAATATTGTCCAGTCCTAGTTCTTTAATGAACCAGTCATTGAAGGGAGGGATAGTACTTAGTTATTGAGGGTCAAACTATTTTTTATCTTCAGGCAAGAAAGATGATATTGTAATACCTCGCACTTTTCCTAGCTTAAATTCGTTTCTAGAATGTGAAAAAATAGCTTCCAAAATGAAGAATAATTATTTTGTGTGGAATTTTCCGTATTTAGACCTCCCATTATGTAGGAAATTGAATAAGCTTTCCATCTACCAAATTCGCCCAGTTTTGACACTCGGTGAAGGAGTTAGGACATTTTTAAGTTGTCAATGTGCCACCTGGGCACTCAGCACGTTACAGAGAAGAGTAAAATGATGATTTTCAAATTCCAGTGGCCTTCCGCGATAGTCCCACATCGCAGAGAAGCCCAAATTTTGAATTTTCTAATTCTACTAGACCAATACGATATTGGTGCATTACGTTGAGGGCCAACTTCCTAATTATCGATTTCCAGCAGCCCAACGTAATATTAGCGCATCGCGCCAGTGGCTAAAATGGCATTCCAAAGGAGCACCGCAATGGTGGCACGTTGTGGAGTCAGCCCAGGTCCCACTTGTCCATTTACCAGTAAGACACCGTGACGGTGGCGTGTCGCGGTGGCCACCCAAATCAAAAAAATATTGCATTTTTAGTTTCGTCCAGGGGTTTAAAGAGGGCATTTTGGTCAAATTCCAAGGCTCCCAATTGGTTCAAAACACAAGATTAATCATATTCAAAGTGCTTTGTGCTCACTATTCATCATTGTCTTAAAAAGCAAAACCCTAGAGCTCTAAAACCTCTTCTCCAAGAAATCAAAATCCTCCATTGGTTCCCCAAGGAAGCATAAGATTGAGGATTCCCAAGGCAATATAAGCAAGAATCCATATTCAAGAACTCAAATAAGAATCAATAATTCAAGTTTCTCCATTTAATCATCTACCAAGATATGTGGGGTTTATGAACAAGGATCTTCTTCCATCCTTATGCCTAAAACCAAGATTTTACATTAAATTCATATCATTTTGAATGATATTACATGTGTTTTGATTTAGGGTTCGTACCCATTTTACTATTTGCAAAGTTATGAGTTTTTGAGATATTTTGAAGATGAATTGTATGTCTATTTTCATATTTTCATGCCTATTGTAGTAAATTATAGATTTTGAGATGAATTATCATTGTTTTCATTATCAAGCATAATTATTATGATGTTTTGACATAAGATTGAAGCATGGGTTGCTACCCCAAGATTGAATATTATTATTTCAAGAAAGATGATACTTTAAGCATCCTATTATCAGACTATTTACTGATTTTCAGTAAAGCTTCGATGTTTTGATCACCAGATAAGTTTTTGAATCCACTTTACAAATTTATTACAAAATTTAGAAAGCAAAATAGCTTCACTTACAGATTGATTCAGATAAGTGCATAACTAGTTTCATAATAAACCCTTATGCTAGTTTTAAAGTGGATTCCTAACAAGATGAGCGTAGTAAATAAAAAGGGAGTAGTATTTAGCACCGAGTTGGGTATAATTCAAAGGTCTCAAACCCCAGAACTACGTGTCACCATAGAATTGAGATTTAAGGGCCCATAGTGGGCTGAAATAGTGATCACTTAAGTTGAGGTTATACTCCCTGGCAAGAGTATGACACCTTTCCCCAACGTGAGGTTTCTTTCTTAGGAGGATGAGAGTTTGGACTCCATGTAGCTCGCATATTTTATGTCGGTTAAGAGACCTCCCTTGCATAATAGTCTTTTACAAGAATTTTCTGCTAGTAAAAAAGTAAATAAACAGTTTTGAGTATTTCCCTACTAGTAAGAAAAGCTTTTAGAAAACTAAGTGTAGAGGCTCACAAAGTTTACTCAAATTATGCTTTACAGAAAGATAATATTTACAAACTTTAGCTGGTAGATTTCAGATTTTAGAAGTGAGCTCTTTCTACACTCAGACAGTATGATTTACAAACAGAGTACAAGTATAGCTTTCAAAACTAAATGTTATGACTCACTAGATTTATAAAGTATGATTGATTTATTATTCATGATTTTAGTATTTCAGATATTCTAGCTTATGTGAGTCATTTACATTTAGCATGCATTAATTTATAAATTATGATGATGAGATGATATTCTTACATATGTATTTCACCCGTATATACTCAGTACATCCTCAAAGTACTGATCCACATATATATCTATGTGCTACATTGTCTCATAATGTAGGTTCAGGTGCTCAGTATCAGCAGCGTGAGTAGTCCAAACATCTCCATCTATATCTTATAGTTGGTAAGTCCTCATAGTTCAGGGACTTTTTTACTCAGATTTTATAGTTTATCAGTTTACATGATTTAGTATTCTTTTCAGGTAGTTCAAGTTAGCTAGGGGTTTGTCCTAGTGACTCTCTAGATGTTAGTAGTAGAGGCTTGTTAGACTACTAGTTGTGATTCATCTTATTCAGTATTGATGTTTCATATATTATGTTCAGATTATTCTTAGTTATTTTAGATAGTTTCCATATTTAGTATGACTTTCATGTCTATATTATCTTGATTATGATATTTATATCTAGTATAAGGCAGACAGGGTTAGCTTAAGGTTACTCGTAGTCTTGAGGATCGTGTGACGTCTTGGGATCAGATTTATGAGCATTACAAACTTGGTATCAAAATCTAAGGTTTTTAAGAATCCTAGGGAGTCAGATAAGTCGTGTTATGTAGAGTCTTGATCATTTGTGTGAAGCGTAACATATTTATGAGCAAGAGGCTATGGAATATTCTTAGAAAATCATCTCTTCTTTCATGATCTATCATGCTTACAGTATCTGTAACTGCTTTTAACTCGTGCTCTTATGTGAAAGTTGAATATGCCTCCTCGTCAAGCTAACGCCCATAAAAAGATAACCACCCTTCCCAGCCCACAGATTTTTTGAATAAGAATGTATCCCATGCTGAGTTTAGGGCTTCTATTCAGGCGTTGGCCTAAGTTGTGACTGCTAATGTTTAGGGAAATTATCAGAATTAAGTTTCAGTCCCACTCCAATAAAATGGGGATTTAGCAGCAGCTAGAATCAAGACTTCGTGAGGATGAATCTACCAGAGTTTTTTAGGTCAAAAGCAGGTAAGGACCCACAGTTTTATCTAGGTAAGATGAAGAAGATCACCCAGATTATGCATGTTTCTAAGAAGAAGAGTGTGGAGTTAGCATCCTAAAGATTGAAAGATGCACAGTATAATTGGGTAGTGATATAGAAGAATGGTAAAGGTGAGAATGTTGTTCCTATAAGTTAGCAGGTATTTCAGGATGCTTTTCTAGATAGGTTCTTGCCATGTGGGATGAGGGAAGCTAAGATAAAAGAGTTTGTGAATTTGAAGCAGGGATTGATGACAGTGAAGGAGTACTACCTTTCAGTTGTCTAAGTATGCCCCTGATACGAGGGCTGATCCTAGGGCTAGTATGAGTAAGTTTGTTACTGGAGTGTCTAGCTTGATAGTCAGTGAGTGTAGGACTGCCATGCTCATTGGAGATATAGACCTTGCAAGATTGATGATGCATGCTCAGCAGATTGAGGCAGATAAGTTAAAGGGGAGAGGTAGAAATAATAAGAGGGCTAGAATAGGACAATCTGAGTATGGTCAGAATAGGTCTCAAGGAGGAAATCATTTGAAGTTTTAGAATCATTCAGCTATGCCAACACTATCTTCAGTTAGTGATCCCACTCCCAGAGGTAGACAGAAGAAGTAGAGAAAGTTTTCTATGTCCAGATCTCAAAATAGTATAAGTGCAAGACCTCGTTATCCTTCCTATACTAAGTGTGGTAGGAATCACCCCGTGAGAGTTTGGCTAGAAAGAAGGGTTGTTTTAGTTGTGGTAAGTCAGGTCAAGGAATTAAAGAGTGCTCACATTCTAAGCAGGGAAATAGAGATTATCGTCCCCAGTTTCAGACTGCTAGTGCATCAGCTCCTTTAGGTCAACCAGTCCCTCCTCAGGGTGCATCATCCAGTACTGGTGGTGGTCAATGCCAGGATCAGTTTTATACTTTACCATCCCATCAGGAGCAGAAGGATTCACCAGACGTTGTTATGGGTATATTTTGTGTCTTTTATTTTGATGTTTATGTGTTGTTAGATCCTGGGTTGGTTTCTCTTATGTGACCCCGTTAGTTGTAGTAAATTTTGAGATAAGTTCTAAAAAGATCCCTGAGCCTTTCTTGGTGTCTACCCCAGTGGGTCAGTCAGTTGTTGCTAAACAAATCTATAGAAAGTGTCATGTCACTTCCTTCATAAAATTATGTTAGAAAACTTAATAGAGTTAGATATGGTTGACTTTGATCTTATTCTTGGTATGGATTGGCTCTATTCTTGTTATGTGTTTATAGATTACCACACCTGAGTTGTGAAGTTTCAGTTTCCAGATGAGCCAGTCTTTGAGTGATCAGGTAATTCAGTGTCTCCCAAGAGTCATTTCATATCATATCTTAAAGCCAAAAAGTTGATTTCAAAAGGGTGTATCTATCATCTTATTTGAGATAAAGACACTAAGTCTGAGACTCCAATAGTTCAGTCAGTCAATTTAGTTAATGAGTTTCCAGATGTCTTTCCGACGATTTGCCAAGGGTACCTCCAGATAGGGAATTAGAATTTGGTATTAACCTTCTTCCAGATACTCAGCCTATTTCTATACCTCCATATTATTTGGCTTTTACTGAGCTTAAAGAGTTGAAAGAGAAACTCAAAGATCTTTTAGATAAAGGTTTTATAAGGCCTAGTGTTTCTCCATGGGGCGCTCCTATCCTATTCATTCAAAAAAAAGATAGTTTTTTGCGTATGTACATTGACTATCGTTAGTTGAATAAAGTTACAGTCAAAAACAAATACCCTCTTCCTAGAATTGATGACTTATTTGATCAACTCCAAGGTGCCAGTTATTTCTCAAAGATAGACCTTAGATCTGGCTATCATCAGCTTAAAGTAACGAATGTGATATTCCAAAGATAGCTTTCAAGACCTGTTATGGTCATTTTGAGTTTCTAGTCATGTCCTTTGAACTAACAAATGCTCCAAAAGCCTTTATGGACTTGATGAACAGAGTGCTCAAACAGTATCTAGACATGTTTGTCATAGTCTTTATCGACGATATTCTTGTCTACTCTCATAGTGAGGATGATCCTATAGACCATCTTAGAATTGTGTTCCAAACCCTTAGAGACCACCAGTTGTTTTCCAAGTTTAGCAAGTGTAAATTTTAGCTTATGTCAGTAGCTTTCCTTTGTCATATCATTTCTAGTGAAGGTATTAGAGTTGATCCCCAAAAGATAGAAGCTGTAAGAAATTGGCCTAGACCTATTTCCCCGTCAGACATTAGGAGTTTCTTGGGTTTAGCTAGTTATTATAGACATTTTGTTGAGGGTTTCTCATCTATTGCATCTCCTATGTCTAGATTGACCCAAAATAAAGTTATGTTTCAGTGGTCAAATTCCTGCAAGAAGAGTTTTCAGGTGTTGAAGACTTGACTCACTTCAACCCCAGTTTTAGTGCTACCTGATGGAACAGATGGTTTTGTGCTTTATTGTGATGCGTCCAGAGTTGGTTTGGGTTTTGTTTTGATACATAAAGGTAAGGTCATAGCCTATGCCTCTTGACAGCTTAAGCCTCATGAAAAGAATTACCCAACCCATGATCTTAAGTTAGCTGTTGTTGTGTTTGGTTTGAAAATCTGGAGACATTATTTGTGTGGAGTGCATGTTGATGTGTTCACAGATCACAAAAGCTTGCAATATGTGTATACTCAGAGGGAATTGAATCACCGTCAGAGAAGGTGGTTGGATTTGTTGAAATATTATGATATGAGTGTATTGTATCATTCGAGCTAGGCCAATATAGTGGAAGACGCCCTTAGTAGATTGTCTATAGGCAGTGTTACTCATATGGAGAAAGAAAAGAAGGAGTTAGTTTGGGAAGTTCATCGGTTAGCTAGATTGAGTGTGATACTGGTTGATTCAGCTAAAAGGAATGTTTGGGTTCAGAGTAGTTCTGAATCTTTCCTAGTTTCAGAAGTAAAGGAGAAGCAAGATAAGGATTCTAGTATGGTCAAACTGAAGGAGCCAGTTAAAGACCAAAGGGTAGAGGTTTTCTCCCAAGGGGGAAATAGTGTGTTGAGATACCAGAATAGGTTATATGTGCTATGTGTTGATGATTTGAGGCAATGGATTATGGCGAAATTTCATGGTGCATGTTATTTCATCCATCCAGGAGCCACCAAGGTGTACTGCAACTTGCCAAAAATCTATTGGTGGAGTGGTATGAAAAGAGATATAGCAGAGTTCATAGCTAAGTGTGCAACTTGTCAACAGTTTAAGGTAGAGCACCAAAGACCTGGTGGTGCGTTGAAAGAGTTTGGCATCCCCACTTAGAAGTGGTAAGAGGTGAATATAGATTTTGTGACAAGTTTACCCCATTTGCATTGTCAGCATGACTCGATTTGGATTATTGTAGATAGATTGACTAAGTCAGCACATTTCTTTCCAGTTCACACATCTTATACGGCTGAAGATTATGCTAAGTTGTATATTCGAGAGATAGTTAGATTGTATGGAGTTCCTTTGTCCATCATCTCAGATAGGGGTACTCAGTCTACCTCTCAGTTTTGGAGAGCATTTTAGAAGGGTTTTGGTACCCAAGTTCACCTTAGTTCTGCTTTTCATCTGCAGACAGATGGTCAGTCAAAGAGGACCATTTAGACTTTGGAGGATATGCTGAGGGCATGTGTTCTTGATTTCAAAGGTAGTTAGGATAATCATTTGCCATTAATTGAGTTTGCTTATAATAACAGTTATCATACTAGTATTGAGATGGCTCCATTTGAAGCACTTTATGGGCGAAGATGTAGATCGCTAGTTAGGTTGTTTGAATTGGGTGAGGCGGCCTTGATTGGGCCAAACATGGTTTTTAAGGCTAAGGAGAAAGTTTAGTTGATTAGAGAGAGATTAAAAGCAGCCCAGAGTCATCAAAAATCTTATGCCGACATGAGAAAAAGAGATCTTGAGTTTAAGGTTAATGATCTTGTGTATTTAAAAGTTTTACCAATGAAAGGGGTAAAGAGATTTGGCAAGAAGGGAAATCTTAGTCCCCGTTATATTGATCCTTTTTGAATTTTGAATCGTGTTGGAAAGGTAGCGTATAAGCTTGATCTACCCTCAGATTTATCCATTTATCCTTAGTCCATCTAGTATTACATATGTACTTGTTAAAAAAGTGCATGGATAATTCAGTTGTTATAGTTCCTCTAGAAAGCATAGATATTCAGAATAGCCTTTCTTACGAAGAAGTCCTAGTAGATATTCTTCATCATCAGATTTGTAGACTAAGGAACAAAAAAGTTCCCTTGGTTAAAGTTTTGTAGCAAAATCAATCCATTGAGGATGATACGTGGGAAGCAGAAGCATACATGCGTACCAAGTATCCACATCTCTTTTCTACGAACTCAAATTTAGCTGAAGGTAATAGTTTTCTTTTATTCAGTTCTTTTCTAGTTTCAGATTCATCTATATATAGTTATCTTCATGAGAATTCATGCACTCTCAGATCAATTCAGTAGCTCACTATATTTTAGATTCCATCATGCATTTTATTTCAGTTGTGCGTGATAGCTTATAGCCCTTAGATTCCTCAGTATTTTCAGCTTATCTAGCCATATTAGATGATGAATGTTCCCAAGGGGGAGATATTGTAATACCCCACACTTTTCCTAGCTTAAATTCGCTCCTAGAATGTTAAGAAATAGCTTCCAAAATGGATAATATTTATTTCATATGGAATTTTTCAGATTTATACCTCCCATTATGTGGGAAATTGAATAATCTTTCCATCGATACCAAATTTGCCCAATTCCGACACTCGGTAAAGGAGTTATGACGTTCTTAAGTTGACAATGTGCCCCCGGGCACTCAGCGCATCACGGAGAAGGGTAAAATGATAATTGTCAAAGCCCCGCATTGCAAAGAAGCCCAAATTCCCAATTATCCTATTCTACTAGACCGACGCGATATTGGTGCGTTGCGGAGAGGGCCAAGTTCCCAATTGTCGATTTCTAGTAGCCCAACGTAATATTGGCGCATCATGCCAGTGGCCAAAATGGCATTCCAAAGGGACACCGCGATGGTGGCACGTTGTGGAGTCAGCCCAGTTCCCACTTGTCCATTTATCAGTAAGCCACCGTGACAGTGGCGCATCGCTGGCCACCCAAATCAAAAAAATGTTGCATTTTTAGTTTCGTCCAGGGGTTTAAAGAGGGCATTTTGGTCAAAACCTAATCCCCCCAATTGGTCCAAACCACAAATTAATCATATTCAAAGTTCTTTGTGCTCATTATTCATCATTGTCTTAAAAAGCAAAATCCTAGAGCTCTAAAACCTCTTCTCCAAGAAATCAAAATCCTCCATTGGTTCCCCAAGGAAGCATAAGATTGAGGACTCCTAAGGAAAGATAAGCAAGAATCCATATTCAAGAACTCAAATAAGAATCAATAATTCAAGTTTCTCCATCTAATCATCTACCAAGATATGTGGGGTTTATGAATAAGGATCTTCTTCCATCCTTATGCCCAAAACTAAGCTTTTACATTAAATTCATATGATTTTGAATTATATTACATGAGTTTTGATTTAGGGTTCATACCCATTATTGCTATTTGCAAAGTTATGAGTTTTTGAGATATTTTGAAGATGAATTGTATGTCTATTTTCATATTTTCATGCCTATTGCAGTAAATTATAGATTTTGAGATGAATTATCATTTTTTTCATTATCAAGCATGATTATTATGATGTTTTGACATGGGATTGAAGCATGGGTTGTTACCCCAATATTGAATATTATTATTTCAAGAAAGATGATGCTTTAAGCATATTATTATCAGATTATTTATAGATTTTTAGTAAAGCTTTGATCTTTCGATCACTAGATAAGTTTTGGATCCACTTTATAGATTTATTACAAATTTCAGAAAGCAAAATAGCTTCACTTATAGATTGATTCAGATAAGTGCATAACTGTTTTCATAATAAACCCTTATGCTAATTTTAAAGTAGATTTCTAACAAGATGAGCTTAGTAAATAAAAAGGAAGTAGTATTTAGCACTAAGTTGGGTATGATTCCAAGGTTTCATACCCCAGAACTACGTGCCACCATAGATTTGAGATTTAAGGTCCCATAGTGGGTTAAGATAATGATCACCTAAGCTGAGGCTATACTCCCTGAAAAGAGTATAACAACTCTCCCCAAGGTGAGGTTTCTTCCTTAGGAGGATTTGACGTTGAACTCTATGTAGCTCGCATGAATTATGTAGGTTAAGAGAACCTCCCTTGCAGAACAGTTTTTTAAAAGAATTCCCTGCTAGTAAAAAAGTAAATAAACAGTTTTGGGTATTTCCCTACTAGTAAGAAAAGCTTTTAGAAAACTAAGTGTAAAGGCTCACAAAGTTTACTCAGATTATGCTTTACAGAAAGATAACAGTTACAGACTTTAGCTTGTAGATTTCAGATTTCAGAAATGAGCTCTTTTTACACTCAGACAGTATGATTTACAAATAGAGTATGAGTATAGCTTTCAGAACTAAATGTTCTGACTCATTAGATTTATAAAGTATGATTGATTTATTATTCATGATTTTAGTATTTTCAGATATTCCAACATATGTGAGTCATTTACATTTAGCATGCATTGTTTTATAAATTATGATGATGATATGATGTTTTTCCTTATATATTTCACCCTCATATACTCAGTACATCCTCAAAGTACTGATCCACATATAGGTTTATGTGCTACATTGTCTCATAATGTAGGTTTAGGTGCTCAATATCAGCAGCGTGAGTAGTTCGAGCATCTCCATCTTCATCCTACAGATGGTGAGTCCTCATAGTTCGGGGACTTGTTCACTTAGATTTTGTAGCTTATCAATTTACATGATTTAGTATTCTTTTTAGATAGTTTGAGTTAGCTAAGGGTTTGTCCCAGTGACTCTCAGGATATTAGTAGTAGAGGTTTGTCAGGCTAATAGTTGTGATTCATCTTATTCAGTATTTTCATACATTATGTTCATATTATTCTTAGTTATTTTAGACAGTTTCCATATTCAGTTTGACTTTTATGTCTATATTACCTTGATTATGAGATTTATATCTAGTAGAAGGCAGACAGGGTTAGCTTAGACTACTCGTAGTCTTGAGTACCGTGTGATATCTTAGAATCAGATTTCGGGGCATTACAGATACCTAAGGGGTGTCTGTGCCATCTTGTTTAAGTGAAAGACTCAAATTCTGAGACTCTGGGTATTGAGTCAGGTTTAGTAGTAACAGAATTTTTAGATGTCTTTATTGAAGATCTTTGCGGAATCTCTCCTGAAAGGGAAATTGACTTCAGAATAGATCTCCTTCCAAACACCCAACCTATATCTATGCCACCCTATAGAATGGCTCCATGTGTGCATAGAAAATTCAAGGAGCAGTTAAAGGATCTCTTATATAAGGGATTGGCCTAGTGATTCACCATAGGGTGTTCCAGTCCTTTTCGTACATAACAAAGATGGTTCTTTCAGAATGTGCATCGACTATCGTCAGTTGAACAAAGTCATAGTCAAGAATAAGTATCCACTCCCCAAAATTTATAACTTGTTTCACCAACTTCAGGGTGCCAGTTATTTCTCTAAGATAAACCTTAGATTCGGCTATTAATGTTGGATGTATTTGTGCACTCTAGTATGGTTATCCTTCCATAATAAGCCTTGTTTTGAGGACAATTCATAAGATTTACATGTTAATAATGATATACATGTTCATATAAGTGTCAAAGTATGTTCTTTCAATGTTTAAAGATATTTTTACATGAGTTTGGGTTCAAATTGAGCATTTAAAGTCTAGATGAGAAAACTAGTATTCTAGCTTGAGTTACTAGTTCATCGCCTTGATTATTGTGTTGTTTTGAGCTTTAATTCGTGGTGTGGAATGTTATAGGTGGATTGGTGAGATGATTATGCTGATACATAAAGGATTTACAAGTCTCAAATCAAGTGGAAACATCATACAAAGGATTAGAGTGGACCAACGGGAACACAAGACACAACTTGATGAGAAGGATGTCTGGGAGCTCACCGCGATAAAGGTGTTATGTGGTGATAATAGCAATGGTATGGTTGACACATCATGGTAATGTACCAAACGACAACTGTCAACTTCCAGTAGCTCTATGCGATTAGGCCGCGTTGTGGGCTTATAGCGATGAGCACACTAGAGTGATGCGATGAGGTTCAAAAAATGGGAAATTTATGACCAGCTATAAAATAACAACGTGAAATCCTACTCCTAGATGGCTTATGATTAGTGTACTATAAATATAACGTATTGAAACACGTTGGGGGCATCCTGGGACATCTTGGACAATATTGGGAGGCCGCTGCACTTTATTTTTAGGTTTTTTATCCTTCAATGTAGCTTCTTTATGGTTTTGATCATTGATACAATTATTTGGATGATGATTATGACTATTAGTGACTAAAAACTCCCTTTCCAGGGTTAAATCTAAGAACATGACTATTATAATTTTGAATTAATTTCGTTTGAATTGCTTATCATTATTAGTTGTTTGTTTATCCTTGTTTTTACTATTTTGAGGATTGATCACCCTTAGAATACATGTATAGTCAACCTAGTGATATCAAGAGTGGGAGTAGGGAGATAGAACCTGGGATGAACAAAGTAGGGTTCTTATTCTTTTATGAAATAAGGAATTCGAATTAGCGTCTAGGACAAGGAAGTACCTAGAAGCCTTATTTAATTCAAAAGTAGGATGATATCTTTAATAACTTAATTAGATTATTACATCCCCACTAAATGTTGTAGTTGTAATGTCCATGTTAGGTAAACGATTAGAGGTAGGAAGACCATGATCATGCAACTAACCCTACGAATCAACAACCAAGATAAGAGATTTAACGAATGAAGTTCAATAGCATAGTATGATTGTTCGAAGTGTTTGAACCCTAGGCTTCACCCAATTGATTGTTTCAAAACTTTACTTTATGCATTTTTACTTTAATTATTAGTTTACAACCATCAACTCTCTGTTGGTTACTCTTGCATCAATCAAATCTAAATTGTGAATTGAAATTGCATAGTTGTTGAAACAAGTCCCTGTGGGATCGATATTCGGCTTTCTTGAAGGCCACTATATTAATTGGAAGACCATGTACACTTGCGTGTGTGCTTAGGTACTGTCAAGTTTTTGGCATCATTGTAGAAGACTTGCAATTTAAAAACTATTTTCATTTTAGTTTTGATTTTTAGATTTATTTGGTGCTTTATGCTTGGTCTTGGTTTTGTATTTGCATGAAATAGGTTTTCAGTCTAGTAAGATGCCAAGGGATTGAGAGTTTGTTGAACCAAGCCCTGAACCCGAGTAATGTTCAATCAAAAAAAAAGAGAAGTAATCTTTCTCCCCGTATTCCGTAATTATAAGAAGATCAAGAAGATCCTGCTCCAATGGATGAAGAACAAGCAGCCTGTAGGACAGTTAGAGAAGTGGCAATCCCACTTCCAATAAATTTGACCTCTTCATTTCAGAAACCGTTTGTAGGAGACAATTTTGAGCTCAAACATAATATGGTGCAGCTTCTGATTAGCAGTGAACAATTCATAGGTCTTTCATATGAAGATCCATAGGTCCACTTGCAAAAATTTTGAAAATCAGCGACATATTCATCTCTACAAGTGTGAATGCAAACTATGTGAGGATGACGTTGTTCCTTTTTTTACTATTGGGGGAAGAAAAAAAGTAGTTGAATGCTGAGCCGGCAAATTCAATCACATCATGGGATGACATGGCGTGGAAATTCCTCATCCGGTTCTTTTTACCTGGCGAGACTGTAAGACTTCGCAGTGAGATTGTGTGCTTCAAATAGTAGCCAGACGATAATCTATATCACGCTTGGGAGCAATTCAAATCACTTCTTTGGGATTGACCACACCATTAACAATACAATGAGGTACTATCTCATACTTTTGTAGAGGCACTTGACCATAATACAAAGATTTTGCTAGATTCAGCTGCAGGTGGTCAAGCTCTTAAGATGACATATGATGAATTGTACACCTTATTGAACCGTATTTCTCAAGGTAATCTCAAGTGGAATTCAGATTCTAGAAGTACTACAAAAAGAGTTACAGGTGTATTAGAGTTGACCAATTTACTGCTATATCTGCTCAAATCTTTGTATTGCCAAATCCAATAAGCAGTCTGAAGTTGAGAGTTGCACAGCCTACAGCCACAATTAATGTAATCCAATAAGCTATAGGTTGGTGTGAAGTTTGTGGTAACAGTGGCCATTCAGCGGCTATGTATGCTACAAATTCAAAATCGTTAATATTTATAGGCAACGTTTAGAGTCCTAATTATGGTAACACCTATAACATAAAGTGGTAGACTTAGCCACTAAATCAATCGTGGAATGCCCAACAGCAACAAGCCCAACCAAATCAGTCAACTAGCAACTTGGAAGAGATGATGAAGTAGATTCTATCTAATCAGACACAGTTGGCTGCAGATATAAAGAGCCAGCAGACTATTACAAGGGGCTTAGATCTATAGGTAGGGCAATGGTAAAAGGCACAAAATACCAGGCCTCAAGGTGGGTTGCCTAGTGATATAAAAAATCCTGAAAAAGTAATGGAAATCACTTTAAATAGTGGTAAGGAGATGAATGAAGACCCTCCAAAGAGAACTAAGGAGGTGGATGCAGAGTTAATTACCCTACAGGTATCCAAAAAAGTTGTTAAAAATTTGAATAAGTCTGAGTACTCAAAAACTAAAGTTTCTGAACAGTTAGAGAAGCAAATACCACCATTACCTTTCCCACAGAAGCACAAAAAAGCAAAGAAGGTTGCATGCTTCAAGAAGTTCTTTGACATATTTAGAGAGCTTTATATTAACGTTTCTCTTATAGATGTTTTATAGGGAATTCCCAAATACGCTAAGTACTTGAAGCATGTGGTTGACAATTAGGTAAAGCTGCAGGATGTGGGGGTGTTAGCACTCATTGAGGAGTGTAGCTCTGTGGTGATACAAAAAATGCCCAAAAATCTCAAAGACCCTGGGAAATTTACTCTCCCCATTTAAATTAGCAACAGTGAGGTAGTCCATCCACTTAGCAATTTGGGAAAAGTGTCAACTTGATGACCCTCTCCTTCTTCAACACTTTGAACTTAGGGAAGCCAAGACTTAGCTCTGTGTTATTGCAGCTGGCAAATGGGAGCATAGCCCATCCCACAAGAATTATAGAGGATGTCCTCATAAAGGTTGGTAAATTTGTTATTCCTGCTAATTTTATTATTTTTGATTTTCAGGTAGATAAAAAGGTGCCAATCATCTTGGAGCGCTGATTAATGTAAGAGAGGATAAGCTGACAATGAGGTCGAAGGATAAAGAGGTGATTTTTAAATTTTATAATCACGCAACACACTATCCCAATATAAAGATTTGTGTATGATTACTGTTATTAAAGGGGATAAGTGTGGGATTGTTAGTCCGCCAATGACCTCTTTGGACATCCTCATTGAGCAGCCCAAGACTCCAATAGAGAAGCTCGACATAATGCAGGTTGATGAGCCTGAAAATTCTAATGTTAAAAAAGATGTTGACCATAAGAGTTCATACTTAAGATGTTAGAAACAAATAAGAAGATAAACTCCAAGTGTGAGGAAAAGGATGAAGGAATTTGGTTAAGCCGTAGTTAGGTCGTGCAGTGACACTAAATCAGGCGTTGCTTGGGAGGCAACCCAAGTTAAGTAGGTATGTTTTATTATCAGTATTTTTAGTGTTTACTTCACTTAGTTTTTTTTTTTTGAGTCACAGGTTAATGGGAAGTCTGAGTACTAGAAACCTGAGCTAAGGAGTATAGCGAAGACTAAGTATAGGGTCTTCCAGATCCCGCTTGATGTGTAAAGATGCTACTAGCTAGGCCTAGAGTCCTTAGGAAGTATTTCTATTTCTAACTTTAAAATTCACTTTGGGGATAAAATAGCTTTATTAGGGTCAATTTAAAAAAAAATTATTTTAGGAATAAGTGAGATGTTCTTATTGGTGTTATATTTGACTGCATGATGCATGTGTTTTAGTTGTAAAAAGCATTTTGACTGTGTGAATTGCTCTTTTTAGACTCTTAGGCTCATATTTGTGGCTCTTATACTTCTTGGCTTAACAGTTGAATTCATGCTATTATTTCGTTGAGAGTCTATGATGATACTATGTGAGCCAAGCTTGTGCCATATGTGTGAAAGGTTTTTGTATATTCCATGTTTCATTTGATGCTATAAATTTCCTGGTGTGTGTATAAAATGAAATAAAAATATGGGTTTAGGAGATGATTTAGGTATTTCTTTGATAACCTTGTTTTATAACTTCTTTTGACCTACCCTTTGTGTTTTATCTTAGTCAACCCGGTTGAGCCTTTAACTTATTCTTTGGTAGCCGGATATATAGCCTAATCCCTTCTTTAATAGACCTGAATTTGATTGAAAAGCTCCTAAGCGCTTTAATGTAAAATCAATTGAGTGAGGAGTTTGAAAAATAAGAGGAGAAAGGTGAAATTGAAGATCTAAAGTGTTAGTTATTGGTGTGTGAAAATTGTTTTATTGTGTTGGGAGTTAGAGAAATTTGTGCTAAAAAAGTCCCATTTTTAACCCAAGTGTGTTACAATGAACCTATTTTGGCCTTGGTCCTCCATGGACATTGAGCACCTCAACTAAGTCAAAATGCTTAAGTTGAGGATGGCTATCATAGGGGTGTGTAGCGTAAACTGGGAACGAAAAAAGGGAAAAATTGAAATATATGTACTTAGCATACTCCCACCAGAGTATTTGTGAATGAACTAAATAAAATGGGGTGAAAACAAAAGATGGGGTAGACAAAAGTGGTGCAATTTGGTTGTTGGAGATTGTTTTTCGTTACATAATGTAGTGTATTAAAGCGTTTAAGGGAGATAGTCTCTATTCCAACATAGTTCCTACCCGTCTCTTAGCTTGCATTACAACCCGTAAATACCTATTTGATCCTAAGCTTAACATTCAGCTATTAGTGGAGTACTACACTAAGGGCAAGCATATGGTTCAGTATTTCTGACTTGTGAATTCTTTTGTGAGAGTGAGCAAAATTTAATCCTTGTACCCATTATATGAGTGATATTGGGCAACTCTCTTATTGTGAAGGGCACATGTTTAATGAATGTGGATGATTAGTATGATGTCTTATATTGAGATATATGCATAAGTTTGTCACTTGGTAAGTTAATTCTTGAGGCTAGGATTTTTTTTTGAAGTAGTATTCTTGACCTTTCAATTGTGTATGTAACATTCTTAGTGTAGGAATTTGCATTATGTGTAGTCATTATAGTACCAGCTTGAGTGTCTTTTTTGTAGTAGAAATGTGGAGTCTCTTCATCTCATGATGTTTATAGTGAAGAGTTATTTGAGGACGAACAAGGCTTTAAGTATGGGGTGGTGATATTGGGTGCATTTGTACACTCTATTGTGGTTATCCTAGCTTAATAAGCCTTATTTTAAGGAAAATTTAGATGCTTTACATATTAATAATGATATAAATATGCATCTAAGTGTCCAAGTATGTTCTTTCAATATTTAAAGATGTTTTTACACGATTTTGGGTTCAAATTGAGCATTTAAAGTCTACATGAGAAAACTAATATTGTAGCTTGAGTTACTAGTTTATCGTCTTGATTGTTGTGTTTTTTTGAGATTTAATTCGTGGTGTGTAATGTTATAGGTGTCTTGGTGAGATAATTATGATGATACATAAAGGATTTACTAGCCTCAAATCAAGTGGAAACATCATGCAAAGGATTAGAGTGGACCAATGAAAGCACACGACACAAATTGACGAGAAGAGGACGCCTGGGATCTCACCGCGATAAGGGTGATTTGCAGTGCTAATAGCGATGGTATGGTTGGTGAGTCATAATAATGGACCAAACGGCAATTGTCAACTTCATGTAGCTCAATGCGATTAGGCCGCGTCGCGGGCTTATAGGGATGAGCACACTGGCGCAACGTGATGAAGTTAAAAAATGGGAAATTTGTGCCCAGCTATAAATGGACAATGTGAAATCCTACTGATACATGGCTTATGATTAGTGTACTATAAATAGAATGTATAGAAACACATTAGGGCATCTTGGGATGTCTTGGACAATATTGGGAGGCTGCTACACTTTATTTTTAGGTTTTTCATTCTTCAATTTAGCTTCTTTATGGTTTTGATCATTAATACAATTATTTGGATGATGATTATGACTATTAGTGGCTAAAAACTCACTTTTCGAGGT
Organism: Capsicum annuum; assembly: GCF_002878395.1. Classification (NCBI taxonomy): domain Eukaryota; kingdom Viridiplantae; phylum Streptophyta; class Magnoliopsida; order Solanales; family Solanaceae; genus Capsicum; species Capsicum annuum. The sequence goes on along the minus strand of NC_061114.1, from coordinate 162,353,489 downwards.
TGAATCCAAAAACATGACTATTATCATTTTGAATTAATTTCGTTTGAATTGATTATCATTATTGGTTGTTTGTTTATCCTTGTTTTTACTATTTTGAAGATTGATCACCCTTAGAATACATATATTGTTGACCTGGTGATCTTAGGAGAGAGAATAGGGAGATAGAACATGGGGATAAACAAAGTAGGCTTCTTATTCTTTTATGAAATAAGGAATTCGAATTAGCGTCTAGGATAGTGAAGTACCTATAAGCCTTATTTGATTAAAACGTAGAATGATAGCCTTAATCACTTAATTAGATTATCACATCCCCACTCAATGGTGTAATTGTAATGTCCAAGTTAGGTAAACTATTAGAGGTCGGTATACCATGATCATGTAATTAACCCTACGAATCAACAACCAAGATAGTGATTTAACGAATGAAGTTCAATAGCATAGTATGATTGTTCAAACTGCTTTAATCCTGGGCTTCACTCTATTAATTATTTAAAGACTTTACTTTTTGCACTGTTACTTTAATTATTAGTTTACAACCATCAACTCTCTTATGGTTACTCATGCACCAATCAAATCTAAATTGCGAATTAAAATTGGATAGTTGTTGAAAGAAGTCCCTGTGGGATCAATATTCAACTTTATTGAAGGCCACTATATTACTTGGTAGAACACGTACACTTGTATGTGCTCTTGGGTACTGTCAGTTATATTAGCTTAGAGTTAGAGAATGTGACATTCCGAAGACAGCTTTCATGGACTTGATGAATAGGGTTTTTAAGCAGTACTTGGACATGTTTTTCATAGTTTTATTGATGATATCCTTGTATATTCCCATAGTAAGAATGAGCATGCAGATCATCTGAGAGTTGTGTTGCAGACTCTTAGAACTCATCAGTTGTTCACTAAATTCAGTAAGTGAGAATTTTGGCTAAGATTAATAGCTTTCCTTAGCCATATTGTTTCTGGAGATTGCATCCAAGTTGACCCTAAAAGACCAAAGTAGCGAGAAACTGGCCTAGACCCATCTCTCCCTCAGATATTAGGAGTTTCTAGGGTTTGGTTGGATATTACAGATGGTTTGTTGAAGGTTTTTCTTCTATTGCTTCCCCCATGCCCCGATTGACTTAGAAGAAAGTCAAATTTCAATGGTCAGATTCTTGCAAGAAGAGATTTTAGGAGTAAAAGACTCGACTTACCTCTGCCCTGGTTTTGACCTTGCCAGATGGTTTTGATGGATCTGTAGTTTACTTTGATGCTTCCAGAGTTGGTCTTGGTTGTGTTTTGATGCAGAGAGGTAAGTTCATAGCCTATGCCTCTAGGCAGCTTATACCCTATGAAAAGAATTATCCAACCCAAGATCTTGAGTTGACAGTTGTTATGTTTGCCTTGAAAATTTGGAGGCGCTATCTTTATGGGTTCATGTTAATGTGTTCACGAATCACAAAAGTTTACAATACATGTTCATACATAAAGATCTGAATCTTCTTCAGGAAAGGTGGCCTGAGTTGTTAAAAGATTATGATATGAGTGTGTTGTATTATTTTAGCAAGGCAAATGTAGAGGTAGATTCCCTTAGTAGGTTATCCATGGGTAGTGATTCTCATGTTGAGTTAGATAAGAAGAAGTTAGTCCATAAGGATCATCAGCTGGCTAGATTAGGTGTTCGGTTGGTTGATTCAGCTGAAGGTTGCATATGGGTTCAGAATGGTTCAAAATGTTCTTTGGTTGCAAAAGTGAAAGAAAACCAAGGCAGGGATCCTAGTTTGGTAAAGTTGAAGGAGGCATTTAGAGATCGAAAGGTGGAGGTTTTCTTCCAAAGGGAGATGGTGTGCTTCGTTGTCAGGACAGGTTATATGTTTTGTGTGTTGATAGTTTGAGACAGTGAATATTAGCAGAAGCGTATGGTGTGCAGTATACTATCCACCCAGGAGACACTAAGATATATCGTGACTTACAATAAATCTATTAGTGGAGTGGTATGAAGAAAGATATTGTAAAGTTTGTGGCTAAGTGTTCGAACTATCAGCAGATTAAGGTTAAGAACCAAAGGCCTAGAGGTATATTGCAGGAGTTTAGCATCCCCACTGGGAAATGGGAGGTGGTAAATATAGACTTTGTGACAGGATTTCCTCGTATATGTCGTCGGCATGATTCGATTTAGGTTATTATTGAAAAAATGACCAAGTCATCCCATTTCTTGCCAGTTCATACTTCATACTCAGCTGAGGATTATGCCAGTCTTTATATTAGAGATTTGGTGAAATTACATGGGGTTCCATTGTCTATCATTTCAGATAGAGGTACTTAGTTTACCTCACATTTTTGGAAGGCTTTTCAAAAAGGTCTTGGTACCCAAGTCCATCTCAATACAGCTTTTTATCCTCAGACAGATGGCCAGGAAGAGAGGACCATTCAGACCTTACAGGACATATTGAGTGCATGTGTTATTAACTTTAAAGGTAGTTGGGATGACCACTTACCTTTGATTGAGTTTACCTCTAACAACAGCTATCACTCTATTATTCAGATGGCTCTATTTGAGGCTCTTTATGTAAAGAGATATAGATCTCTTATTGGTTGGTTTGAAGTAGGTGGGGCTGCTTTGATAGGGCCAGATTCAGTGTTTGAGGTGATGCAGAAAGTTCAGTTGATTCGAGAGAGGCTGAAGATAGCCTAAAGCCGTTAGAAATCTTATGCAGATATAGGGAGAATGGACCTTGAGTTTGAGATAAGTGATTTAGTATATTTGAAAATTTTGCCTATGAAGGAAGTGAAGAGATTTGGCAAGAGGAGGAAACTCAGTCCCCGATATGTTGGCCCATACAGAATTTTACACCGATTTGGGAAGGTAGTTTATGAGCTTGAGTTGCCTTCAGATTTTATATTTGTACATCCAGTGCTCCATGTTACTTAGTTTAAGAAATGCATTGATGATTTAATTGTTGTTGTTCCTTTAGAAAGTATGGATTTTCAGAATAGTCTTTCTTACAAAGAAGTCCCAGTTGAGATCCTTGATGTCAGATTCGTAGGTTGAGGAATAAAGAATTTCTTTTGGTTAAGGTACTTTTGCGAAATCAGTCTGTTGAGAGAGCTACTTGGGAAGTAGAAGCAGATATGTGAACCGAGTACCCTCATCTTTTCTCTGTAAACTCATCTTCAGGTTCAGCTTGAGGCAACGATTTTTCCTTAGATAAACTCTCTTCCATTCTCAATTTCAGCTATATAACCATTTTCATGTCATTGCATGCATTCACAAAATCAGTTCAGTTCATGTATCATGCTTCAGACTCAGTTATGTAATCATGTTTCAAGTCATGCATGTTTAGTATATGATATCAGTTGCCTCAGTATTCTCAGTCTAACCCATATTATTCGAGGATGAATCGTCCCAAAGGGGAGATAATGTAAGACCCCGTAATATTCTAAGCTCTATTCAGCTCTTAGCTGTATGTTTAAGGGGTTCAAGGCTTGAAATTTTCAACAAGTGTTAAGGACGTAGTCATTCTTGAGACCCCTAAACTTCATGGATTTTTATTTTGTCTTTCCCGACCCTGATAAGGGTTGTTAGAGGTGTGACTCGGGGGAGTTTCAGGATTTTCAAAGGGGATTCGGGGGTGCTTGGATAGTGGAGGTAGCAAGGCCTTATGATATCCCCGCGGTGCGAGGGTGGCTCTACAGGTGAAGTGAATCATGGTGTGAGGGCCGTTTTACCCCAAGCAAGGGTTGTGGCGCGAGGGCTACTTCATCCAAGCAAGGGTCGCGGTACGCCCAGGGTATTTCGTCTTACTTCTTAATTTAAGTGCCCAAGGGGCATTTGAGTCATTTCCCTCAACCCAATTCATCCTTAACAAGATTTGGGACTTCTAAAAGGGCATTATTTTCCCCTTTCACTCAAAATTGCTCTCAAGAAACTCTCCTCCTTTCCCAAGAACAAAACCCAAGCTCTTTCTCAAGAAATAAAAAATTCAAGCTTCCAAGTTCAAGAAACCCTCAAGAAATCTTCAATAAAATTATCTATAGAGGTATGTGGGTGTTATGGGTCTCTTTCACCCATTGAGCCGAAAACCCTCCTCTTTGGTTAAAATATAAGTTTTCTCTTCATTATGAAGTTTCATATGTTCAAGATAAGTTTAATTCATGTTTTTCCTTAGTAGTTTGAACCCAATTCTTGACCACGTATGATTCCATAAAAAGTTAGATTATCTCATGCTTTAAGTTTCAATTTCCCCTGTCATATCCAAGTAAATTTCATGTTATAATATTGAATAATGAATTTATCCCTATAAACATGTTGTTTTCTCATGTTTAACACGTTTCCATGTTCAAGTTTATGTTTTAACTTATTTGATGAGATGTTTATGTTTTGGTTATTCGAACCATGATTCCCATATTACAGTCTTAAGTTTTGATATCATATTTTATGATCATTCAGTACCGGGGGTTATAAACACCCGATACCTATGTGTTTTATATGATTTCAGAACTTTAAGTAATAAGACAGTTAAACTATGAATTTTATCATCATTGTTAGATATTTATGATTATTATGAGCACTATCAGAAATAATGTTCAGTTGAGTTTAGTTCAGTTCAGTAGCAGTGTCAGTTCAGTTGGGAGCAGGATTTAGCACCAAGCGAACCCAGGGAAGGGGCAACACCTGCCAGTTGGGGGTGTGACCTTTAGTAGTTGTCATTGAGTTCCAGAACTGCGTAGCCAACGTAGGTTTGAGATGTCTTCCTGCCAGTTGAGGGTTGACACATATCTTATGAGAGCACCTTCCAGTAGAGAGTGACTTCTTAGTCCTTCGGGATACCAGTTTAGTGGATCCACACAGCCATGTGTTAGTACTCGTGGCACTGTACTGACACCCTTCCAATTAGGGCTACAGGTTGGACCCCGATTAGCTCATTTGAGGCATGTAGTTACATGATACCTCCCACGGTTTCAGTCAGTATTTTAGTGTATCTTAGTTCAGGTTTTTCTTGACCAAGTATACATATTATTAGTTATTCAGTCATTCAAATTTTAGTCTTTCATATTACAGATTATCTCAGTAACATGTTTATGCTTGGTCTTGAATTCTCATATATTACATTTTCATGCATTCATGCTCAGTTATCTCATCCATTTCAGTCAATCCTAATCTCACATATCAGTATAGTCAAAGTAATAATTGCATACTTTTCTTTGTGTTATTTTGTCTGATAACAAAGGTTCGGACGCTCAGTTTCTTGACCATTCTTAGACAGCTTAGCGTTACTCAGCATAGGTAGTTGTGACTCCTCTTCCATCGGGGACATAATTACTTTTACAGTTACTTTAGTATCCTTTTATGTTCAGTCAATAGGAGTTAGTTAGGGGTTTGTCCCATCAACTTCTCATGATGTTTAGAGGTTTTCAGACAGACGGTCAATTAGACAGTTAGATAGTTCATTCAGTTTTTAGTATTATCAGTTGTTCCAAATAGATAGTTTAGTTTCCAATATTTATCGGATAGTTTAGATCGATCATTTATTTATACATTTTGGTATTCTAGTTGACAGTATCTTTTCATCTTATCTTCCGTACATGTTGTATTATTATCATTTTACTCAGTGCTCGCAGTAGGTAATAGTTTATGGGTTAGCTTGTGTCCACTTGTGTCCGTAAGAACCATTGCTGCGACTAGGGGGTAGCCTCAGGTCATTACAAAAACACACCCACCTAATATCCTAGGCTAAAATAGAGATCGGCTCCTCAACAAAGGATAACCTCCCATTTAACTGCACTGTATCCCAATGAAAGACATGAGACTCATCTAGAATTTAAAGCCATAGCATGGATACAAGAAAGACTGAATGAATAGCTGATAAATCTGGAGGCAATGCTAACTCATAAGCTACATCCATAGTTGAAAGAATCTAAAATAGCCCAATATACCTGGGGCTAATCTTGCCCCTCCTTCCAAACCTTATCATACGCTTCATGGTCAAAAAAATAAGGGAAGACTCAATTATCAACACCAAATATCAAGGTATGAAGTCTATGATCCGTATAGCACTCCTGGGTACTCTGACCCACTCGAAGTCTATCCTGAATGACCCAAAATGTACCAAAAGACTCGTGAAGCAGGTCTGTACCTCAAGGTCTAAACTTAGAAACCTCAAACCAACCAATCGAAGAGTGACAACGCCTACCATATAAGGACTCAAAAGGTATCATCTCAATACTGAAATGGTAGCTATTATTATATACAAACTCTGCCAAGGCTAAACTACTCCCACTAACCTCCAAAGTCCATAATAAAAGCAAAGAGCATATCCTCTAAAGGCTGAATAATCTACTCTAATTAACTATCAGTATTGGGGGTGAAAAACTATGCTAAGATCAACTCGGGTACCCAACTCTTCCTAAAATACCTTCTGAAAGTGAGAAGTGAAGAGTGAACCTCTATCTGAGATAATAGACACTAGTACACCATAGAGACAAACTATCTCATGAACACTGATATTTGCCTACCTTTCAGTACTAGAGACAACCTAAATAGGGATGAAATGAGCAAATTTGGTGAATCGATCCATGATGACCCAAACACAATCAGAACCACGAGAAGTACAAGGCATCCCAACCATGAAGTCTATAGTAATCTGTTCATATTTCCTCTCAAGAATGGGTAACCAATGAAGCAAACCACCAGGCCTCAAATGCTCGGCCTTCACCTGTTGACAACATAGGTAAAGAGGTACAAAATTTGCAATATCCTTTCTCATACTACTCCACTAGTAGTGCTATCTTAAATCATGATACATCTTGGTCACTCTCAAATGAATAAAATACTTAGACCAATGAGTCTCCTCCAAAATCAATCTCACCCACTCACCCGTTCTTGGCATACAAAATCAACCTTGAATCCTCAAAACACAATTAGAGTTAAGTGTGGCTTCCTTAGCCTTGCTACTTAACATCTTATTTTGAATCAAATTTAAACTAACATTATAAAACTGATGAAATGGATCTGCTATGTCAAGGAATATCTAGCCTCCACAAAAGCTAAAATACACCTAGGTGTCAAAATATCAAGCCTAACTATCTGGTTAGCCAAAGACACTAGACCTCTAAGGCCAAAGTCCAATCCTGGGTTAAAAGATGCTCTAAGCTACCCTTACTAGTTGATTTTTGACTCAAGGCATTTGCAACCTTATTAGCCTTGCCCAGATTATAGAGAATAGAAAGATCATAATCCTTTAAGTAACTTAATTTAATGGTGTTGCCTCATATTAAGATCTCACTGGGTAAAAAATACTGAATGCTACGATGATCCTAGAAGATCTCACAATGGATTCCATACAAATAGTGCCTCCACAACTTTAAAGCCAAAATAACCATGCACAACTACAAATCATGGGTAGGGTAATTCTTCTCATGGAGCTTTAATTGAAGATAAGCATACCCAATGAAGATAAAGTTACAGTGTTAGCATAACAATCTAGAATGACATAATAGGGAGCTTACCGATCCATGCCCAAGATGATAATAAAATCTACCATATCTAGGATAATCAGATCTACCCAAGTTTTATGGATCATGAAGGTTAGAACACAGGATCGGTGCACCTGATGCACTACTAAAGAGTCTCCTATGGGGGTAGATACATGGATAAGCATGGTAAAAGGCTAACTAGAAGAATCAAAACTTAAAGCAAAATATGCAGATACATAGTAGAAAGTTGATCCCAGATCAAATAATACAAATCCAAATCTAAAACAAATGGGGATGATACCTGTGATAACATCAGAAGCGTCTGCCTCAGGTCTGGTGGGTATAACATAGCATTATCTATGTCCACCACCTAACTGAGTAGCATCGCGACCACCACCACGGATACCACTACCTCTACCTCGCGCACTTATAGTAGCACCTCCACCACCCTAAGAGTCACCCCTCACTATCAATATAGGAGAAGGCCTAAAAATATAATGGGGGCAATCAGTAGCCACATATCCAAACTTATCAAACATACATAGCAACCTTTATGGGCTGACTCAATCAGGAGAGATACAACTAATCTAGAAAGACGACTCTGAGATAATGCTCGACTACCTAGAAGACCTACTACCTGAACCCTAGAAGGTTTCCTACACTGGTCTACGATGGTACCCATGAAAACCTCTAAAATCTCTACCTCGAGGAGTGTAACCACTAAACTCACCTGATGGTACACCCTCTTAGTGCCTCCCTAAGTAGATCAAAGGATAGCCTCAGTTATCTTTTGTAAGACCCTGCAAAATTCTTAGCTTAATTCAGTCTTTTAAGCTTGCTAAGGAGGTCTCAGACTTAGAAAAATTCTAGCTAAGTATTCAAACTTCGTGTTATTTTACCCTTTGAAAGTTAACCATCTTATTTTGAAACCTTTAAGTCCATTAAATGTTGATATTTGAGTCAATTCATAATCAGGAATGTCAATAGGTGTTTTCTGATAAGTTTTAAAGTTTTTGGACCTCATTTAGTCCATGTTTGAGTGCCCAAAATAGTGGGTCAGCTTGATCTTGACGTATCGCGTCGACCATCGCGTCGATAAGATAGTTTTTCCCCAACTTCAGTGCAAATTATAGTGAACCAATGCGGACTCGATACGGTGCATTCGCTATTGCGTCGATGCCAATGATACAGCGTGCTGGCCTGCGCGTCAGTAACACAGTTTATAGGAATTAAAAGGACACATCCTCAAGGTTAATTAGGTCTTTTTTCCATGCCCTTCAGCTCCCAAAGAATGAAATTAAACCTCTTGGAGAGCAATTATATTCATTCTTTCACAAATTTCTTGAGAACAAAAACTCTAGGTGTTCAAATTTCAAATCAAGAACTCAAGAACTCACCATTAGCTTTCATAAATTCATCAACTAAGGTATGTGAAGTGTTCATCCAATGGTTCCTTCCACCCTTGGAGTCCAAGAAACTCTTTTATAGTTCATGTAGAGTGATTTTATAATTTCCATGATTTGAATTAAAGTGTGTTTATGATTTTTTGTAAGATTCATGTAGAGTCAATTGATATGTGGCTTTATCATATGAATCAATGTTGAAACTCTTGGAATTGTGTAATTGGAATTGAATCATGATGCCTACATGTTGTGTTAGCATTAAGTGCATATATTGTGCCCCATAAGTGTTTGATGTTTGTCCATGTGAGTTAAATAGTGAAATTATATCATGTTAGTATGTATGCAAGTTCATGTCATGTAAGTATTTGCTTGAATGCCCAAATGAATAAATGATGACTAAGTAGTTAGTTACCACGTCTTAAGACTATGCCATGTATTTTAAATTTATGCTATTGAGTCCTGGGGGTATTTAATACCCGAAAACTCAGTTGTTTGTCTAGAGTCATGGTCAGTAACAGAGTGGAATCATTCATGTCTCGATCAGTAGAATTCAGTCAGTTACAGAACTCAAGAAATACTCAGTAGTACTTAGTCAGTTAACTAAATTCAGTAGTATTTCGTCATCCCACGAAACTTAATGAACTCAGTTCAGCTTAGTTATACAGTACAATCAGAAATAGTACACTCTAGCCTAGTATAGTTTAGAATTCAGCCCAGTGTCTATTACTTTGGGAGTAGAATTCAACACCGAGTGAGTCCAAGGATAGGGACTTACCTGCCAGTAGAGGGTGAAATCCTTAGAAGCAATCCTTATATTTCAGAACTACGTAGCCAGCGTAGGTTGAGACATTTACCTTCCAATTAAGGGTTGATGAGGTGATCTACCTGCCAGTTGGGAGTACTACCCTTCTCATTTAGAGTACCTACTAGATGAGGGTGACTTAGCACTTGTCCTTACCCATGGCACAGTATTGACACCCTTCTAATTGGGGTTACGAGTTGGACCCCAAATCAATTAGAGAAGGGGCATGTCGGTTAGATAATTACTTCCCACAGTCTCAGTTTCAAATTCATTCTTATTATGGAACTCAGTTCAGTTCTGCGGATTCAGGACTATCAGGCACAGTCACTCTGCTCAGTATGGGACTCAGTATATTTCCAAAGAATCAAGACTTTTAGATACAGTTATTTAGTTACCAGTAATCCAGTATTCAGTGTTATGATGATCTCAGTACAGTTTACATATTCATATATGTACTCTCATTTATTCATACTTATGTTATTAAAATTATTATTGTTCATGCATTTGACCACATGCATTTTAGCCTACCTTACTGAGCATACCAGTACATTCAAAGTACTGACGCATATTTTTATTTTACGCTATGATGTCTTATACCATCGGTTCAGATGCATGGGCTCCAGAGCACCCTTGGCAGTTCAGATTTTCAGCAGTCAGCGTAGTGGTTAGTCCTCATAGTTTAGGAACATGGTTGTTTTCAGTGTTTCAGTATTATTTTCAGTAATCAGAGTTAGTTGGGGACTTGTCCCATCAACTCCACAGTTCAGATAGTTTAGAGGTTTTTTAGACTAGAGTATTTTCAGACAGTTGTTCAATTTTTTTTCAGTACTTTTATTCAGTTTTGGTATTTTGATACCGCATTCAAATTTATTTACAGATTTAAACCTTATGTCATATGTTTTCGTCTATTTCCGCAATCATTATAGTATTTATTACATAATTATTACAGTAGGTACTAGTCATGGGTTAGCTTGTGGTCCTTTGGGATTATGAGTACTGTGTAGCATCTAGGGTAAAGACTCAGGGCGTTACATCTTTACATGATCCACCACACTTTGAAATTATGCCCCTGACACCACCATCTGGGTAGTATCCAACTAAAAAGTAGTATCTAATTCCTTCACAAACTTTTGAACTTCTTAGACTTGGTGGTAACATTGGCAATAAAATATCTAGACAAGGCATAGAAACATGCCTCATACTTAGTAACAGTCATGGAGCCCTGCTTCAGGTGATCAAACTCGTCTCTCAATTGATTCCTCAAACTGTATGGGCACAAACCTATCCAAAAAGGCCTCAACAAACTAATACCAAGTCATCTCTGGAAAACCAAGAGGTTTGAAACAAACAAGTGACCTCTACTAATCGTTGGCTATATCTCTAAGTTGGTAGGTAGTGTAAGAAACTTCATGCGACTCGAGTAATCCAAGGTTATACAACTTCTCTCAGTAATTAATTAATAAATCCTTAGCATCCTTACCAATAGCACCACTAAACTTTGGGTGGACCCAAGCGAGTAAATATCTCAAACCTCTTCTGATCCTCAAAGACATAATAGGACCCAAAAAAAAAAGGCAGAATGAATTCTGGAAGGGGCAGATCTTCATATCCATCCTATACCTTAAGCCCCTCCACAACCACTGTCTCATCCCCTAGGTAGGACTCTCTCCTTGGATATTGGTTTGGCATCTCTAGTCTCATGGGATCTAGTCCTCATCATCTATGCAGAAAAGTGTAAAACTCAATCTAGAATATAGGGTATAGAGAAACTTGCAAGATAAGGAATAAAATAAGAAAGTTTACTAAATATATCTTATAGTCTATCGAAGATGGATACGAACTTTTATGTACTGATCTGTGAGACTCTAATAGACACCCTGTTCTTACACTAATAAAACCAATGAACCTGGCTGCTCTGATACCAATTTGTCATAATTCAAAAACTCAAGTCATGGTAGCATTTATTGTGGCTAAGTTGACAGGCTGATATGTAATGGAAAATCACAATACAGTCCAAGATGAGACTTCTAGAGTGAAACTGAACCACATATATATATATATATATATATATATATATATAATTATAATAAAAGTCTGAATAATAGTAATACCATAAAACCACCCCAAAACTAGGTATCACAGTGTAAGAATAATAGACATACAATTCAAAGTCTAAAAATACAACTGAAAATCCATAAAAACCCACAAGTTTGTCTTTGAATACAATAAAAGACATCAGTAGATATGAGGTTGGAAGTCGAATCTAAAATCATTGAGCGGCCACTACCTCAAATGTATCAAATCACAGCCCGAACTCAACTATTTGCGTACACTCATACATGGATCTACACCAAAAGGACATAGTAGGAATGAGTACGGTCTACTTGTACTTAGTAAGTATCATAGGCCGATCGAGCAAAGAAAAAAATAAGTTACATAAATACACACTATGAGCATGTCACCTGCAAGCAGAAAATGTTCTAATTAGTATCTCACACTATCTCCACTAACAGTTATAAATATAGCACATAAGCAGGAAGTACGTACGTAAAAGAAACAAAATAGACATGCATCAACTAAAATACGAAAACACAACACGAAAGATCATAAATGAATGAAATGTAATGAGGATAATAATGATGATGATGATGTGATATAATCGAGGTTATTGCATAACCTCCATATACACCTACCGAGCCTCAACGCTTCCAGGTAGGACCCATGGTTGGTTCGCAACCGATATACTATCTCAATACTCAATCTCAATATCAATATCTATATTTTATCTTTGGATCATAGACTACGGCAGAGGGTTTTGTAAAAGTGTTTTATTTCTATCAAAAAAATTAGTGCTTCCACAATGGTACCAATGTATCATAAATATATGTATGATATGAGAATATAATGCTCACAACCAAAGCAGTAAGAAAATCTCAAATACAATCAATATACATATATGTGAGCTCAAAAATCTACCCAATATATCAACCATCAATGATTCAATATAAGCTATGTACCATTAGAATGAAATATGTGAGTAAGACATCATTAATATCACATTAACCCCAACTTAGATATTTCTATCATGAAGAAAGCAATCAAATATATACACAAGGCTTACAATATCAGATAAGACCCCAATCAAATATATACACAAGGCTTACAATATCAAATACGACCCCCACACGGGCCACACGTAGCAATTATCATCTTAGATCACCAATAACAACAACATAAGTCCCCACACAAATATACAAAAGTAATAACATAATTTCCATGACTATAATTCATACTCATAGCATGTTTTTATATAAATATTAACTACTCATCCCAGTCTGAAGAAATTTAAGTCATAACCTACCTTGTGGCGATAAAATCCTAGCCTAAAACCCTTTATGCAGAGCTTTTCCCCTCTCGAACGGCCTCGAAATCAGCTAAAACATATAAATATATCATCTACTTGTCAAAAGAAAGCCAACAATATCCATATTGCCTATTTTTAAAATGAGCTCCCAAAACGGATTTCAAAAAGAAAAGAGAAAACCAAAATTTTAGTTTATAAACATCTTACCCATGATTAAAGGAAGCCATAGGAGAAAACTCAAGTGACAATGGGTTAAAAATGAGATATAAATTGAATAAAAAAAATATTTTAGGCCTTCCGGGCCAAATTCCCAAATTTCACTATTGAAATCATGAATTAATAGATTTTAGATGACAAGAATCGAAGTAAAATAAATGAAATAGTGATTTGAAGCTTACCCAAGCTCGAAAATTAAAGCAATCGTCCAAAATCCTCTCAACCCAAAGTTTAAAGTTTCAAAAATGGAAGAAAAATGAGAAAGGCATTTTTATACCTTACCCAGCACTGACTGCTAAAGCGGTTAATTGACCACTTAAGAGGTCATCGTTTTAGCGCGAAAGCGGTTCTGCCTACAAGGGTTGACCGCTAAAGCGGTCCACGTACCACTAAAGTAGCCAAATCTTTGCTTTATTAATACCCGCTTGGTTTGGAAGGGTCCGCTAAAGCGGCTATCACTTTAGCGATCCCTTGGCCGTTAAATCGGCCGCACCAAATATATCAACACCAGCAATGTTGCTAAAAGCGCAAAGTTGAGGTTCAAGCCCTCGAAATTCATTCGAAATCTTGTGAAGGAAAATAAAATATGCTACTAAACTAAATTCGTCGTTTCGAACTCAATGGAGATATCAGATTTTTGAAAAGAAGTTATTTTCATAAAATTGAACCCCAAGATCCAATTTCATAATGTTTTGAATCGATGATTAAAATGAGATCCAAAGGCCATAAAATAATATCAACCATGCTACCAATCAAAATCAACATTTGGAATCTCCTGGCGTAATCTGTTTTTCCTTTTGACACCCAGAATAATAAATGTTGATCGAAGTCAACTATAAGGCATTTTACCATCTAAAAACTATAATCTTGCACATATCATTTTGACTCACACTAAGAACTGTGTCAAATATTCCCACACTCTAAAAATATTTCAGCAACCTTGGGAAGGAATAAAATGATCAAAATTCATAAAAGAAAAAATTTCATTGAATCAAGTCTTTACATTTAATCAAATAGGAAAGCAAGTAATAAAAATATTGTGAATTCTTAAAATTTATAGAGAAAGTTATGAACAAGTTGATGTGAATTTAAATATTTTAGATATATTTATGGATGTTAGATTATGTCTATTAAAAAAATAATTACCTTTATAGAATTAAAAAGGAGGTTAGCAATTGAATTGATTACGTTTTTTTGTTTTGTGTCAAATGGTTACTAGGTATGAAGTTATGGGTCAAATGGGTAATGGGTTATTAAATATGAATTTAAAAAAAAAAACAGAGAGCTCTCTTCAGTTAAGTTTTTAACAGTTCTTTGAGTTTTAGCTTGTTTAGTACAATTGGTAGAGTTCAATGATAATATTTTTAAAAAAAATTATAAGTAACTTTACTCGGATTCTCTTTTAAAATTAAAGAGTTGTTAAATCAAAATAAAAGAAATACAAATACAACACAATATAATATGATTCGATATTTTTATGAAATGATGTAGGGAAAATGGAAGAAGCAACATTTAAACCAAATATAAATTACCATATTTTGGGTTCTTAGCCTAAATATAATTTGATGGTTGATTGAAAATATTTTTTACAATGCCACTTAACTTCAACTAATTAAATTATGAATCCTAAAATGCTATTACAAAGTAGGATTAGAACATGAGTAAATAAATATTTTTGTTTAGCTTATGAAAATAAACTACAAGTCTACAACCATCAAATTAAAAAATAAAGAATTGAATTCAAGAAGCAAAAGAATCCACAAGTCAAGGAAAAAGAGAGTAGTTCTGGTGCTCGATTTTAGGACTGAGGTATGAGTCAAATCATGATAAAGAAGGTTCAGCCTAATAAAAAAATAAGAAGAGTCCGATAATGATCGGTCTTTATTAGAAATGCCAAAAAAAAATCAGATTCATAAAAACAGAAAGATCCATTATTAGAGAGCAGTTCTGATTCCAACAGATTATTTCTTTTTTTGATATACGAAATAGAGGATTCCACTAAGTCGATTCATTTCCCTGATTATTCAAATTGAAGCAATTGGATGTCCAACTTGATTTTTCAAAAAGTTAATAAATATGATGGGTATATAAAAGATTTAGAGTGTGTTTGATTGACTTATTCTAAGTGTTTTTAACTTTTCAGTTCTTTTTACCTTGATGTTTGAAAAAAGATTAAAAAAATACTTTTAATTCCTTAATTTTAAGTCAAAAGTGTATTACTCTCTAAGACGATATTTGAATTAGCTTTTGAAATGAGCTTATAAGCTAAAAGTATAATTAGGAAGAGCGTATTATAGTCATCCTATTATATCTTCTCTATGGACTATGAAATTGTTTTCAGGATTTAATAAAATTTGTATTTTACAATAAAAAATTCAAAGACATGTTTAAACGAAAATATGAACAATCAAATGAAGCTCGAATTTTATTTTCACAACTTTAAACTTTAACAATAAGTTCAACTCAACTTATGAACAACAACAAAATGAAGTTCATACTCTTTTCTGAAAAAGAACAAAATCAAACGTTTAGAAAAAGATAATGATTGGAGGATTTCAGTCCATCGAATTCTCAGTGTGCCCTTAAGAAAATTATTCTCCTCAAGTACCCGAAGTTATGTAACATATCCTTCAAGAATAAAATAAATCACTTCGACAGATTACCGATACCTCAAACTCTATTCAACTACAAATGCACTAAATGTAGCAAATCATACTTGAGTTTTTTAAGAAAGAGAAGTGTTTTTACTTCAAAATTTCATCATTAAATCTGAGAAAAAAATCTATTCATTTATAGTCAAGTGGTGGTGCTTCATAAAGGAAGTAATGATTCTGAATAATTGCATTGTTTTATACCATCGAACATACCTGTGCCCGCCGATGCAGCCACAGTCGCATTTTGTCCAAAAATAAAAACTTTCGTCCACATGTGGGCTCCATCTGTGTCCGCAGATGATAACTTACGGATATTTGTATTTTCAAAGAGTGCCCCGAAGGGTTCCGTTTCTTCGAGGTGCGTAGTGAATTCATCTGTACATGCTCATAATAGAAAATCAATTTATCTAATGATGATCTCATCATCCAAAGTCGAAGTCAAGCGACAAGAACAACGGCACAAGGCTTGCTTTCTTCTTGCCTCACCAACAACAAGGAATATTTCCATACTTAAGCACAAGAATATTTCTTTCTCCCACAAATGTGGGCGACACAATCATTTATAAAATGAAACTATAATTTACTTCTTTTCTCTCCATTTTCCATTCACATTTCAATTAGAACCCAATATATAATACTTATTATCTTACCCACAAATCAAAATAAGATTTCAACCATTTCATAGAAAGTAAATCCCAATAAACCCCCTTGGCAAATTTTGGGTTTGACAAACAATACTTTCTTCACCTTTTGAATGGAATAATAACCTTTTTTCCTCTTAAATTTAACGGTCAAAATGAATTGTGCTATGAAATATAAAATAAGAACAAGAAGAATAAATAAAGAGAGAAGAGGAGAGACTTCTTTATTTCTTTTGAGAGATCATAAGATTGAGAATACAATGAATAAAACTCTCTATTTTTAGGGAAAAATACTCCTAGTTTCTGACTAAAATACAGATACTTCAAATCCTGATAGATATCAACTAGATCTTGATAGATCTTATTTGATCTTGAAAGACATTCACTATAATAAAAATACATTTATAAAACTCCCCCTTG
Source organism: Capsicum annuum (assembly GCF_002878395.1). Taxonomy (NCBI): domain Eukaryota; kingdom Viridiplantae; phylum Streptophyta; class Magnoliopsida; order Solanales; family Solanaceae; genus Capsicum; species Capsicum annuum. The sequence continues at coordinate 162,336,531 of NC_061114.1, read as the reverse complement.
AATGTCTAATTTATAGATAATGTGTCTCATTAAAATCTTACTAGAAAAAACCCATTGGAAAAAAATTTAATGAAGGAAAAAGAGTACACACCTCTATTAATACACATTTCGCTTGCCTCATTAAAAATCTTATAAGAAAAACCCAGTGAGACAAAACCTTGAAAGGAAAAAAGAGTACAACGCGTATTTTCTCCCCCTGATGAGAACATCAATAAGTTTTTGCATCCCGATCTTGTACACTATCTTTTTGAAAGTTGTAATTGGAGGAGACTTGGTGAACAAATTAGTCACATTGTCACTTGAATGAATCTGTTTTACATTAATTTCATCATTCTTTTGGAGCTCATGTATATAGAAAAGCTTTGATGAAGTGTGCTTTGTTCTTTCTCCTTTTATGAATCCTCCCTTAAGTTGTGTTATGCATGTTGCATTATCTTCATACAAAATCAATGGGTACTTTGTCACATTTTAAACCATATTTTTCTCAAATGAGATGTATCATGGACCTAAATCATACACATTCTCGGCTTGCTTCATGAATAGCTATTATCTCAGCATGATTCGATAAAGTGGCTACGATAGACTACTTTGTATATCTCCAAGATATGGCAGTATCCATATATATAAACACATAGCCTGTTTGAGATCGAGATTTATGTGGGTTAATTAAATTCTCAGAATCATCATAATCAATAAGATCGAGACTGAAAACTTTAGAATAATATAAGATCATATGTTTGATCCCATTTTGATGTCTCCTAGCAGGATCAAAACTATACCTTGCTAACAAATTAATCGAAAAGGCTATATCAAGCCTCGTAGTATTTGCAAGATATATTTTGTCAAGCGACAATATCAAACATTTCATGTGTGACATCTTCGAGTGTGTGGAGTGCAAATCAAATAAGTTTTCACTTACCAAGATGCACCCTTTCATGTCACTTGATAAATGTTTCTACGTCGGCATGCTTAAATAAACGTAGAATTCAGATCCTCGTAATCTTTTACAATATTGCGCCAATATTGTATCAAAGATATCGTCGATGATTTCTTATTTTGTATCGATTTACAATGCGACATAATATTTTAAGATCTCATTACTTCATTATTTTCAGGTACCTGAACCTTTCATAAGGTTTAATGAAGTATTGTGTCATGGGCTCTTCAAGAGTACATTGCCTTCTTATTATGATTATTTGCTCCTTATTTTTCAAGGATTATTTCATTTGAAATCGATTGGTCTACCACGCTTCACGCATACAAGACTTTGTCCTTTAGGGACACAAAATAGGAGCACTTGCAACTTAATATGAGATGCTTTAGGCATTTGACTTGAATTATCTTTTGAATAAAGATCTATGATAATTCTTAACATATCTCATAGTTGCTTATAATCTCCCCCTTATGTTAGGAAAACTAACATACATCCTCCATCTTCTTTGAGGAATCCATCTTTGTGCATCATGGCATATTTATTAATCGTATACCGCATATCAAAATTATTGGATGGCAACATATGGTTCTTGACTCAAAACCAACTTTGAGGGAGAATTAATCATGATTTATTGGTTTGATGTATACAAGTACTTTTGTATATATCATATTTCAAACCAACATATGAAGTTTTGTTCCCATTAGCAGTGGTTCAGCTATTTATCAAAGGCATTCAATGTTAAACAAGCATTATCAAGATAAATTATCTTGATTACATAATCTGAAAATTATGTTCTTAACTCAATTCTATTGAGCAAATAATTTTATGAATGTAAAACGGCAGGTTGACAATAAATGTACATGTGATCATTTTATTGATGCATCTTAACATATCACATGATAGGTGAACGGGCCCTTATTCACCTTTTTTACTTTTCAGATTTTGAGGGATCAAATCCCAATAATAGTTGGTCCAACCAACTTGTCATGAGAACAAGAAACATAAGCAATTGTTGAAGAATTTTATTTCTTCAACATATGTCAATACTCAATATGCACATTTTTCGCAATGTAGCAATCGTTCATGTCAATTTATGAACTTTTATACTAGTAAACTCCAAGTTTACCATGACATATGCCTTTTTTCTTTAGTAAATTTTAGATCTACTATTACATGAATAAACTTTTGAATTTACTACTTCAGAAGTAGATTTCAAAGTAACTCCTCTCAATTACTTTGCCTCTTTTAGAGGTGAGTTGTGATACCATTACAATCAAGTGCACGTTTACATTAATAAGCTTCTCATTCCCCAGGAATGGAATATAATCGTGCCTTAAGCCTATCAAATTATGATAGCTTAGTCTCTTTTAAGATATTGCTAATTCAGGAGCAAATCGAGTCATACATATGGTTATAGAAAAATTTTCTCCAACATATCTTATAATCATGATAAACGTGTAAAAATATTATCACTTTTAATGATTATTATCATATTCTTCCTCCACGCTTATATCCGTGCATTCAATCACTTGTCTTCGATCTTTCAGACATATTATGCAATGCTATCACATACACTTCAAGAATGAAGTAAGTTCTCATATATCAAACTTGTCATATATTTTTATCACATTCAATTCATGGAATGGAGCATATTTAATGGATCGTATTTCATGACTTTTCACCAAATACCCATTATTTTGTCTTAGTCATCATAATATCATTAGTATGGTACATTGAGATTCAAACTCAACGTCTTATCTATATAAAGGCATCTTAGGCATAAAACAATGGGACTTGAACCCAACATATTATTATCCCTTTTGATAATATTGTTCTTGAGGAATAAATTTAAAATATAAATGGTTCCAAACCAATTATTTTTCCTCAAATTCAACAATAGTTATATTATTAGTAGCAAAAGACAGATAACATAAGGAATTACTAACCTTGAAATTACCTTTAGATTTATAATATCACCTTGTTTTGGTAGAGTCTTGTGTTGTACCTTATTTTGATAGAGTCTCTTGCTGATAATGTGTTATGAAATATAAAATAAGAACAAGAAGAATAAATACAGAGAGAAGAGGGGAGACTTCTTTATTTCTCTTGAGATATCATAAGATAACTAATACAATGAACAAAATTCCTCTATTTATAGGGAAAATACTCATAATTTCTCACTAAAAGACAAATACTTCAAATCCTGATAGATATCAACTAGATCTTGATAGATATTATTAGATCTTGAAAAACATTGTAAATATATTTATAACAAATTGATAAATTTTGGGATTTTTAAAAGCCATAAATACATACACTCTTTCCTAACTAAGTGACTGTTTAATTTAGACATACCCCTAACAACTCATATAAAGAATATTTTTATTACTTGTCTTTAATAATTATCTAGAAAAGAATGTAACTTTTTAATAAGTATTTTTTAATTTTGTAAAACTCTCTTTATTTGAAAAGGATAAAATTGAAAGAACATGTTATTATCTTGTTGATTATTTAAAACACCACATGAACAAAATGAAAAGTTAGATAACCACTTATTTAAGAAGGAAGGAAGTATCTCCCAACTTGCCTCAGATAGAAAATGTGGAAAATATTGTTGCAAAAGGTGCTACCCACATTTTTCCATGCCAAAAACACCGTCTGCACCTTGACTAGTTTTCTCTTTGGGTTTGTGCAAAAGTACCTTTCAATCTAAATAGTGAGAAGGAGAAACCAAATTTGTAGGGTTGTTAGCCTTTATTGTGGGGCACTTTTAGTGACGAAAGGAGCCTTTTGCCAAAAATAATACTACTAGGAATCAATGGAGGAAATTAAAACCAAACTGTCGGTGACAATGGCCTTTAGGACATTAGTGGAAAATGATGCGTCTGTCCCTTTACTTTTTAGTGGTTTACAACTTCACTTTTCATCAGTATGGAACTCTATTTCTATGGTTACTTGTACAATCATGTTATAATCTTTGACATCTATTGATCTATACTTTGATCTGCACCTTTCATCATCAAAGGCAGACATAAAAATGACAAAACATGTGAGGAAATTTAAGATGATAGTGACCCCACCGGCACCCACAGGGCAAAGGGTGATTTTTTTCTTTGGTTGTTAAAATGGGTAGGGGAAGGGACACTGGTTGAAGATATTATAAGGTCGACAATCCAACTCTCGCTACCAAGGTCAAAGTTCAAGTAGCCAACCAATTGATCGAATATCAGCAAGGAAGAAGAAACCAAGAATACTCGTATTTCATTAGCATTTTGCTGAGAAATTCAGAGGAATTATTGCTATGATTCTCAATTTTGACAAGAGTTTATTTAATACATATACACTTAGTTTAAGGTCAGTTCTTGATTTCTGATTGAGAAGATCACTGACCCCTTCTCCCACAAAACTTGCACATCAAAATGTTATCTAGTTAATATGACTAAGAGGGGAGGAGGAGGAGGGCACCACCATAACAACCTCTCATCCAAAACCCACCAAATAACCCCGACCGACCTTCTAGTTGAAGGCAATGAGTAAAAATGAAAGAGACACTATACACAAAAATCATTAATGGAACGAGTACTTGATCTCTAGAAGAAAATTGGTTAGTCAAAGCTTGATGACCGGCTCCACCTCCCTCGTAAATAGTCCTCTAATGAGACATTGTGCTCAATGCTGCTCATTGAGAGAGAATCCTCCTCAACACCAAGGAATGCAAGGTTAAGGTGTGACCGGAGATTAGACTGTGAAAAAGTGTCATCTTCCAACATATCGGCCCCTTCCATGGCATTTATTGGTAGCCTTGTGTCGGATCCTTCTGAACCATTGACTTGTAACCTTACCCACTTGGTTGTTTCAGCATCGCCTTTGAGCAGCTTTGAAACCTGCAAATCCTGCGCGTGTGAACACTAGAGACTTCTATGTCTAGCAAAGGGCGAGGAGATTTAACAAAACATACAAATATTGTTGCATGCGGAAAATCATAGAGAAAAGAGAAGCATGATCCCTAAGTATTAAATAAATTTCCTCAATCTTGAACGCGGTGTAGATCATAAAGCCAAAGACGAGAACAGGGAAGTTGACAACATTCAATCATGGCAAGTGCCTGAACTCACTTCACACCTGATTATCGCTCAATTCACTTAGATGCTAAAAGGATTCTTTCAAAAGATCATGCGCCTAAGATTTCTCCTGGTATTTAACACGTGCAGAGTCAGCAAGGGGATGACTTACAATGCTCATTTGTGGACGAGCTCGTGGAGCACGTCTGATACAAAGGGCAGCAGCAAGCACCATCCTTTCTACTAGCTCACAATCATAATCAGAACTCAACTGTGGATCTAGTAATTGGGCATACTTCCCACTAGTTAGAATTGGCTTTGCCTGCAAATTTGGACAGTTGATGTTGTAGTTTATGATGCAAAACCAACTCAGTTAGAAGGTAATTGAGGAGATGAGTACACAGACATACCCAAATAACCAGACTCTCTTGACCCTTCGGGCAATTGCTACTTATGGGCTTTCTTCCTGAAAGAAGCTCAAGAAGTACTACTCCAAATGCATATACATCAATCTTGTCATTAACCTTTCCATACATGAAATATTCAGGAGCCAAGTAACTGCAGCAAAACACATTTTACCACAAAAAAATCAATAAAGGGAATAACACATCAAACATTTTCTATTCAATTTCTCTTTGAATAAGTCCACATTGTTTTATATGATGAGAACTTACAGGCAAGGATTAGTTTCAGCAAATAATCCTACAATACAAATTATACTCTTTTACAAAACTTTTTGCTTGGCATTTCTTTTGGCAGTGGCATCCGTATGTGTCGCCTAAAGGACGTGGGAGACAGTCGAACAGAGCCATGAAACTAATCGGCTTCATCTTCTCTTTTTGCCATTGTAGGGTTTAAATGTAGGATTTTGAAGCATCCAAATATGATAAAAATATTATCCCAGCAGATGCTGAGTATGAGACCAAAAATTGCAAAGCAAGAAGAGATTGTTCTATGAGGCTAGGATATTGTGAGACCCCTAAAAGATAAATGAAAGTTTCATCAAAAGCAGTATCCAGATTAAGAATTTCCCCTTAACCAACTCTCCCTCTCCACTCGGCCCCTCCAAGTTTCTCGAAGTTTGAACAGGACTACAGAGCTAAAGAAAATACATACCCAAAGGTTCCAGCTACATCGGTGCATGTAATATGAGATGAGGTGGTTGTTGCCCATTTAGCTAGTCCGAAGTCAGAGAGCTGAAAAAGGAAAAGGCCAACTAAACTACTAGCTAGATCAAAGTAGCAATCTTTATTCCAAAGATGACAGGAAAGAAGCAGCAAAAGAGTACCTGCGGCTCAAAATCATCACACAGTAGTATATTTGATGATTTTACATCACGGTGGATCACTGGCTGATCATCTCTGCCATGAAGATATTCTAGTGCTTCAGCAACACCAACAGCGACTTTGTATCTCTCTTTCCACCCAAACACAAGTGGATCCTTATTATTACCTAAATGAACAACCTCCTGAGTCAAAAAGATTGAAGACCTGAAAATCTTCTATATTTGTTCACAGCTCTAATTCTACTTCTAGACAATATTTTGCCTCTAAAAACACAAAGTATAGGATGATATGGTAGAAACTTCATTGGAAAGAGTCAATATTTTGGAAAATGCTATTAGCATACCATGTAGATTCTCTTCAAGGCTCCCCCTTGATAGAAAATCATATACAAGGAGAAGGCGGTTGTCCTCAAAACAGAATCCAAATAGGGAGATTATGTTTTTGTGACTCAAGGCAATAATAATCTCAATTTCCAAAACAAACTCTCGCACTGCATCTTCAGATTGTTTTAAGATCTTCACAGCCAGTTCCTTGCCATCAGGAAGGCAGCCTTTGAAAACCTGGCTGCTTCCTCCTTTACCAATAATGTTCTCTGTAATCATGAAAATGAATGTAAGTCAACTATAAATATGCACTCTGGAGTCTTTTTGTGAATATGCAGCTGAGAAAAGCACTAACCTGAGGAAAAGCTCAAGGTTGCTAAGAGAAGTTCCTGGAATTTAAATAATCTACACGTTGCAGAGTACTTCTCATGAAGTCCCTCCAATTCTCTTGGTAAGGTTCTTGGTGAATTGTCCGGAGACGATTTGGAGGATGTTGTCTCGTGATTGACAGGAACAATTGCACCACTTTCTTCATCTAGCACGGGAGCATGAGTTTCATCAGCAGCAGACTGTTGATCTCTCTTCTCTGAATCCTCAATGCACAAAAGATGTCTACTCGGCAGACACAATGCCCACTGAACAACAGAGAGTTTTCTTATTGATGAAGTGTCTGCAGCTTGTTGATTTGATAAAATGACTCGGCTAAGCAATGGCCAACCAGGTCTCACTTCAGGCAAATCCTTGATCAGCAATGTAATTGAACTAGAACCTGACTCCTGCCTCTGCACGGGTACTATCGCCATTGAATTATCATCATGGTTATTGTCTGAAGGCTCTTCATGTGTTTGGATACAAGAATTATCAGGCAGTGGACTGCCTGGTGAACAGATTGAACAGTTCTGTTGAAGGGAATTCTCTGCTGATGCAGAAGCAGCTTTCAGTAATGCCTCACCCAGAGTCTGATAACCATCTTGCCTGCAGGAATTTGTTGGCCTCAACCCGGTGCTGTCGTTTAATGCTCTAGAGTTCTTAGTCAGTGTCCTCTGAATTACACTAAGCAAACGATTCCCATGGTGATGCTCAAGTTCTACATACAGAAGCAGGAAAACAAACAAAGCTAGAAAGTCAGTAATTATGAATTACAGATATTGCTCAATAAACCAAAAACAAATGTAATGTCAACCTTTTGAACTGGCATACGATGCTAATGAGGCCTCCCTTTGAAAAACAATTTTTCCATTATTAACAGCCAAGACTGAACAATCTTTTGGCAACTTTCTAGCACAGTACTTTGCAACTGAAGCTGATGATCGAATTGTATGATTGGCAGCCCCGACTATAACATCTGTTGCTAAGTAAGAATTCGCCTCACGAACAATAATTTTTCGGATTGATGTACCTCTGCAGATCTTTAGCTTAAGATCCACCTGCAATAATAACAGAAAAATATCGAACTTTCGCTCCAACAAGACATCAACCATATGAAACAAACTGACAAAAACACTTTATGACGCCTGTAAGAACATATTTCCCATCCTTATTTATCCCCCCCCCCCCCCCTTCCAAAAAAAGGACCATCTTTATGAGATCATATTAGAAGGACCAAAAAATTAATGCCGCAATATTTCCATCCACCAACAATGTCATAATCCATTCATCGTCCCTCCCCACAAGAAAATAGAACACTTGAGAATGGTTTTTCATCAATATAAAATATTTTCCCTAGACATAAAATTTAAGTCTGAACTTAAGCCCCAAACCAAAAAATAAAAACACTTAACCTTGTGGGCAAAATAATGAAATTCAGAAGGTTTACCTGCTTCAGATTACAGAAGCCTTCATAAACTGCAAGAACAGAGTCAAATGCTTTGACCAACGATAACAGTGAGGACTTCCCATCACGATCTACAATTTCTGTGCCAACATAATCAAAATCCTTACAACTTTAATATAGCACGGAAAGAAGAAATAGAAAATGAAAAAAAGAAAATAAGAACAGAAAAGTCCTACTTGGACAACTCAAAGAAGACACGACATTTTTATGTTAACCCCAGAAAAGAACAAAATTCTCATTCAAATATTCACATCATCACATCAAAAATATGACAAATTGTACTGGGATAGGGAAAGGGGAATGTACCAAAACAAGAAAACAAACACACAACTTTCTTTTAGAAGCTGAGGCAAAAGAGTTCCAACAAAAAAAACATTCTATTGGAAAGAAAAGAAATTTCAGGCATTAATAATTCTTGTTACAGTATTTTCAAGTTTCCAATTTGAGAAAAGTAATAATATTAGCAATAATTCTTGCTTCCCAATTTAAACTGTAAAAAAGGAGGGTAAAAAAATACAGAGAAAATGACACGAAATTTTTTCAGTTTCAGCTTTCAGGAAAGAAAAAAAGCTCACTCCAAATTTCCCAATTTCAGCTAAAATAAACGAGATTTTGTAGAAAAGTCCCAAAGAGAGGTGGGGGGAAAACCCAATTTTAAAAAAAAAAAAAAAAAAAAAGGAACCAGCAGAAGAAACCATTTCATTTTCCAGGATAAATTACAGAAAAACAATCTGAGAATTCTAGTTTCAAGGGGAGAAAATGAAAACAAACAAAAAGGGGTGTCAAAAAGTCGCAGCAGAAAAAAAGAAAAAAATTTTACGAAAGGAAAATATTTCCATTTTGAATAGGCAGAAAAACGGATACCATTATTGTTAAGAACATGAAGAGCAATGACACGATCACCAGGTTGAGCAACTTTGACAAGAGCCCATGTTAATAGCTCTCTACTTGCACCATCCATCTTTACTCCAACAATAACTGTTCTGTTACCATCTTCTCCTTCTCCTTCTCCCCCAGCAAGAACACATTGTAACTGTGTCATTTTTGGCGCCAAAGGGATTTTATGAGAGCTGAGATTATTATTGAGATAAACTGAAAAAACTACTCATATATAAAGAGGAGTAAAAGACTAAATTTAAGCGTTTGGTTTTTTTTGGTTAGAAGAGTAGTAGTAGAGTAGATTGGTTTTCAAGGTTAGATAGAGAGAACAAATGGTTAGAGAGAGAGAAGTGAGAGTTAGGAGTATTAATTGAAGTAACAATGATGACTTGGGTGTTTCTTGTTTGGTCCACTTTGAGGGGTTAGCAGCTTTAATACCAACAAGCTAAACCGCCCGCCACCCATAAATTAATACGCAACTCAACTATTACTGCTGCTCCTTAGAATCAATTTAGTTGGTCATTTTATTAAAAATAAATATTACTCTATATTAATTAATTAATTATTAAATTATTAAGTAATTAATTAATAATTATTTTTTTTATATTTATAATTAATAATATATTATATTAATAATTATAATTTTAATAAATATTTTTAGGTTCAATGAATACCATTAATATAAATAAAGAATTATTTTATAAATTCTTAATAATCATATAAAATGAAATGCATTTAACCAAAATGAAATGAAAGAAATAATAGTATAGGTACGGAGAATTCTTTTAAGATTATTTATTAATAGAATATCTTATTCACATAAAATTAATGAGTTTTTCTTGTATAGCATTTATATATTTCAAAAACAATGAAATATTAAAAATAATTATAAATAGTGAAATAATAATTGATAGTTAATAACTAATCACAATTACAGTGATTTTAGAAGTATAAAAAGAACAATATCAATATCTTCTTTAATTACATTCTATTGACTAATTTTTAAAAATAATAAAATATGAAATATTAAATAATTATTAATTTATTATTGGACTTTTAATTTTATATTTTTAACCAATTAAGACGTGTACTTATATTCCTTACCTTCCATTTTATTTTTTATTAATCTATTAATTCAACTTCATCTACTAACTAGAGAAAATTGAAGGAAAGATGTCTTTTAAGTTTTGATTGAAAGATTGATGACATTGACCAACTTAAAGGTCAAACATCATTAGAAAACTTGATTAAGTTAATTGTGGACTTGATTAATATTTTCAAAACTTTCTAATCTTTTCAAAAATACAAATCAACCCAACCCACACCCTCTTCAATCCAAATCAACCACTCTCTCCTCTCTCTCGACAGCTTCTCTCCTCTCTCTCCCAACCGACAGTTCTGCAAAATTTCTCCCTTCAACCCTCGGCGACTTCTACCTCCGACGATAAATAGTTGGGCTTCGAGTTCCTCTCTTCAATTCAAATCAACCTGTCTCTCATCCCTCTCTAGACAGCTTCTCTCAACTCTTTTCCAACCAACTGTTCTTCAAATTTCTCATTTCAATCCTCGCGAATTTAATATTCGACTACAAATAGTTGGGCTTTGAGTTTCTTTTCGACTTCAACCTTCACTTGACGTGACAGCCTTGCTTTCCAGCCACAACATCTTCGAATTCTTCATCGTTGCTTGTTTGATTTATTGTTATCCTTTTGATTTGCTGGAGGACAACAATGCTTGTTTCCAAATGAAAATGATATATTAATTTTTCAAGTGTAGGTTTATGTAAGAAAACAAAGATAAGATGGATGAGGTGTGGATAAATTACTATGGCATGCCTGTTTATTTTGGTTGGAAGGAGTTTGTCATAGTTACTGGACTAAAATGTTGTCCTCCTTCTCAAGTTATACCTATTCTAACCCAAAGTAATTCTTGGGCATCATACTTAAATTGTTGTTGATGTATTTGTTGATATTTGTACCCATAACTAAATTTTTACATTTTATTTATTCGTTGACTTATTTCAGCTAATTTCTGAAGGTGTCGATTTATTTTATTTTGTCTATGAATTTTATTTAATCCTTAGATTTGAACTTATTAATTGAAAAGGAATACTAGATTCAAATATTGCAATAGATAATGTATTTGTTGCAACAGACGACACATCTATTGGAAAAGTCAAACAGATTTAGACATATGTTGCAACAGGTAGGTAATTTGTTGGAATTTATCAAACAGGTCTTTCCACTTTTGCAACAGATGGACTTAGATAGAAACATCGAGATAATGCAATAGATGACCAACCTATTTTAACAGATAAATTATATGTCAGAACAGGTAGAATAACTGTTACAACGGATGGAGAATCTATTGCATTATAAAAATTCAACTTTCGTTAGACATAAAAAATTATCACTACGTGTAAAAAGGTTAAAGTGAATTGAAATAAAAAAGGCAGAATCCATCGATGGTGTTCAGTTCAAACACCTAAAATAAAATAGGCATCAAGTAGATAGTGTTCATTTTAAACACGTAAAATAAAATAGGCATCAAATGTGTCAGTCTGACACATTTTGCTGACTTGCCGACACTTGGCCCCCAACAGTCATTCCCCCCTCCAATTGACTTATATATTCATCTTCCTCCAAAAATTTAACCCTAAATTCTCAAATCTTCTTCTTCATCGTCATCTTCTTTTATCTATCCAAATTCTTCAATTTATTTCTTTCTTTTTTTCCAATTGAGCTTGACAATGTCGAGCACATCTTCCACTATTTTTTGTGATAAAGATTTTTGATATTGTAAGTGCGGTCATGAAGCTCTGTTAAAGACTTCTTGAACTCAACAAAATTCAAATCGTAGGTTTTTTACTTGTAAGATTTTAAAGGTAATATTTTTTTATTTAATTAATTGATTAATTATTGACTTGTAATTATTTTGTAATTGTGTTCTCTTTTTTATAGAAATTGGGTGGATGCAATTACTTTGATTGGTATGAAGAACGATACTCTTCACAAGCAAATCGTGTAATCTGGGATTTGTTGAACAAAGTCAAGGCTTCTGAAGAGAAACAAAATCGAGCAAGAAGATACTACATTATTGTCATTATTGCTACTGATTTGGTGTTGTTGGGTACATGGATATTCAAGCCTAATTGCTAAAATTTTTATGGTGGTGTGTGTATTTGCTACTGATTTGGTGGTGTCGAGCACAAGGATATTCAAGCGTAACTGTTGAAAAATATCAAAAAAATTTAGGCATATGTTGTAAAATTTAGGTCATTTGTTGGAAATTATTAAATAGGTCTTCACACTGTTGCAACAGATTAGACTTAGATTATTCACAGAAATAATATTGGAGTAATGCAACAGATGACCAACCTATTGCAACAGATAAACTATCTACCAGAACAGATTCAATATATTTTACGATAGATTGACAATCTATTGCATTATAAAAAACTCAACTTTCATCAGAAAAAAATTATTACCACTACATGTACATGTAATAAAGTGAAGGGTGACTTGAAATTAAAAATTGTTATTTCACAGGATCTTCTATATACACAGGCTTCAAGCGTCCAGTTAGTACCCCATAAGCCCAGACCTCTTGCAGGTTTTCCATAGCGTTGTCGCACAGAAAATTCGTTAGCTAGGCCATTTCTGTGCCGGTCAGCAAACATTCGATGTGTGCAAGAGCGTGCGAGCCGCTCGCTTTAGTGGCATTTTCTTTTGGAAGGATCATTCATTTATTTCAACCTTCAAAATTCCATGATTTCCTCATCAACACTTCCTTTGACAAATGATTCATCAGTTTACTCTCCCTCAACAAGAAGGGCAACATTATCATCAGTGGCTCCACGAGAAAAAAAAGATCAAAATTGTCGACTAGAGGTACGTTGGATTCATAAACATTGATCCTTCTCTCCTCGAGTATTATCTCAACAGTATGATAATACATGTCGTTCACGCTAATGACTGCAAGAATCCTCTTTGCCTCGGTTCAGCTCTTGCCGTGTGGATTTAGCCTATCCCCTCTAACATATTTTTCATTTCTTCTTCATCCAAAACCAACGTAGGAACTAGTAAATCAAGTCCCACGCTAAGGGCTAACGCCTTCCCATTAAGTTGATCATACCTATTCTTGAGCTTCTTGCAGAAGTCGGGGTTCATTATCCTATCGGCAGCGTCATAAGCTTCCCAATACATTAATTGTCTTTTCCTCATGAGGCAGAGAATTATGTCAACATGCTGTGATATAAGAAGTCAATTTTTAAATAGGTTATAATTGTAAAGATACAATGGATGGTCCATCTGTTGCATAGGGTTCTCTGAATCAATAATCCAATGCAACTTATGCAACAGATGGATAATAAATTGCGACAGAACCACACTACCAGTTGCACCAGTATACCCAGTTGTTACAACAGATGTGAAATCAATTGCGTAGCTTCTTCTTCATGGGGTAGATTAGAAGGGATAGGTTAGTAAAAGTAAGCTTGCCTTGCCCTCATACGACAAATGCATATCATTCATAGTCTGGAAGTCTTGGGGGAAAAAGGAGGCCTGGGGTAATCTGGTGCGCCTGGCTTGGCATTCTTGGCCTGTCGCAAATTCTTCTTCTCTTCGGTGCCAAGTTTTGCGTATATGTCCACCTTTTTTACTGGCCCCTGAACTTCAACAGCTTTTGGAGAGGGAGGAATTGCAATTTCTTTTGATTTTTAACAGGAGAGTACGTCTTTAATTACTCTTTTTTTTCTCCTAACCAACACTGTAGGAGTGTGTGGCTCCCTCACCTTCTTGAATAGTATGAAACACTTATTGGATTTGAATTCCTCGATAACTTTAGAGATAGCCTCTACTTTTTCAAAGAGTTTATCCTGTCTGTCCTTGCACTCTTCGCATTCGCAATAAAAACACGAGGGTAAAGAGGGGTGAGAGGGACCTGTGTAATGGTGAAAGGGGATATTTTCAAACATATTTATTCTTTCTTGATAATCAACATGCTCATCATCATGAGTGGTAGCAGCATCAGCATGCCTGTCACCAACACCAACAACTCCACCAGAAGAAGCACCCGGATCTGCCTTAGTAGGTTGGTTATGAAGAGCCTCAACATTAGGCTGACCTTGCCTAACTGTTCTTCTTATGGTTGTTGCTCTAGCCAATTCCTTCTTTATTAACTCCACCGTTGGGTCTGGTATAGTATCAACATGACCTAGAGTAATATAAGAAGTCATCACTAACTCCTCCTCAGTAGGAACGATCTATGGATGCACAGCCTATAAAAAACAAAAAAAAATACAGATGTATTTAAATCATATAATATAATAATTTTCACAGTTGGGTTATATTTTTAAATAAAAGACCCATCTATTGCATAGTTTATAGTATATGGTTAAAATCTATTTGAGTCTGGTTCATAGAAACAGAGCAACACATGGATAATCTGATGCAAAATATCAATCATCTATTGCAACAGTTGCATAAGACTGGTAATCTATTATGCAATAGATGATAATAGATGAACAATATATTATCAAATTACATATTTGTTGCATAATTTGTAGTAGATGGTTAATCTGTTAGGATTTGGGTTCAGAGAACCAAAGCAACAGATGGGTAATCTGATGCAAGATATCAATCGTCTGTCGCAACAGATTATCTATTTATTGCACCGATTGGCATTGGACGGGTAACTTGTCGCAACAGATATCCCATCTGGTGCATCAGATATAACATCTGTTACACCAGATATAACAACTGTTCAATATCTTTATTTGAGTAAAATTATTTTACTTGAAGAAGACGTACTGCATCATTCGGATAGTTAAAGAGATCAGCCTCCTTAATATTGGTGTTGCTCTTTGCAACCAACCACCTAAACATCCTTGGATGAGAAACCTCATCCGGGTAATCCATTAACTGCTTTCGGAGGGGAGGAATGGCTTCAAATGCCTAAGCCTAAAAAATATAAGCAGAAAGCAAGCAAAAAAAAAGTCATAATAATTATATTCAATGTAAATTAATGGATGAGTAAAATTAGTGATTAATTTTACCATGAAAACCCAAGGAAAGCTGTATAATGTGGTCGTCCCTGAGGATAGCTTTGTCAGTAAATATTGGACAGTCAAGTAGAAGCTGTCATATCCCCAGGGATAATTGTTGAATTTATCAAAATCCTCAGCATGTGCCAACAAATCATGTTCTATGACCTTGTTAATGTCTCTTGCCAATAACCTAATGGGCAAACCAACTAAGCATAATTGCTCCATGTACTGCTCTAGTATGGTTTTATCCACGAGATTTGTCAACATATCTGATGCTTTATAGCTACGTCCAGCAATGTCAAACAACCCATCTATTTTTTTTTTGCGTTTTCTTGCCTTAGGTTTTTTGCGGGGTGGTGGTTCTTCTGGATGATGGCATCTCAAGCTCGTCACTATGGCAAACTCTTACAAGCCAAAACAAACAGGCATGCCACTGTAGTTAATCCAAATTTCATCCATTTTCTTTTTGCCCCCCTCCTCCGGATCTTTATCATCCCCACGTACTTGATCCTACGCTTGAGAAGACCATATACCATCTTCATAAGGAAACAAAAATGGGAAGAGGGGTCCTCAGGCAGCTCAAGAAAGCATCCAAAATAGCTCTTCTTAAAACGTCTGGCTATGTTTTCGTTCTTCATAATTTTCATAAAATGTTCAAAAAAATTTCCTATATGATATTTAAGTACAATTTGACCAGTTAGTTGTTTTGCTTCTGGGTCATTTATCGGCATCGCAACTTTAAACCTATCAATACTAAAATTTTTGATAGGATCATGCTGGGATGTCGATATTAATTCACACCCCATTGGTGATCTATTATCATCATGTTGATGATCATCCTTTTTATCTTTCTCACTTTCCAATTCCTTCTCTTTTTCACTTTCATTTTCTTCATCACCATCTACAGACCCTTGTCCACCTCCCTCAATATTGTTTTCACATCTCTCCTCAGCTTTACTTTTCCCTGATTGAGATTGTTCAGGTAGCTCCTCTGAATTCCTCTGTACTTTAGCATTTTTTTTGGGTGGTCAGACGTTGATCTAGTTTCACTTTCTTTTCTTTTGGAGACATGTTTTACCTACAAACAACAGAAAAATAAAAATTATATTACAATTGATGTATGCATAAATTTTAAAAAATACATTACAAACACCACGAATACTGACACACCAACATCCACCACCAACCAATGCCACAAACAAACACCACGAATACCGACACCACCGACAGCAACCACAAATATCACCAACCAATGCCACCACCAGTGCC
Source organism: Capsicum annuum (assembly GCF_002878395.1). Taxonomy (NCBI): domain Eukaryota; kingdom Viridiplantae; phylum Streptophyta; class Magnoliopsida; order Solanales; family Solanaceae; genus Capsicum; species Capsicum annuum. Next base: position 162,319,899 of record NC_061114.1, on the reverse strand, counting down.
ACCACGAAGACCACAAATACCACCACCACCATCAATACCACAAACACCATCCAATAATACCACAACAGTCAACGAAATACTGCGCTGGAAACTAGGAATTTCTCGAGTTCTTCCTACGATTTTACCATCAAAACTCAAAATTATAAACCCATTCTCGAAGATAATACAACTAAAAGTTTTATTTTTAATCATTAATTTAACAGTACTTATTTTTTAGAAAAAAATAAAAAAATATAGAACTCTTCTCGAACTCTGTTGCCTACCAAGACAAAGAAAACGACTGATACAAGCAAGAATGAAGTCGAAAATAACACCTATGTAGTTGGAAATGAGAAAAAAAGCGATCTGTTGTGGAGAGTTGAGAAAATTTATTGAGTAGTTGTTGTCTGTACTGTATTGTTGAGTGAGAATGAGAGAGAAAGAGCGAGAACTTGAGATTTGAAATGATGAAATATTTTGTATGAGTTGATTTGTATTTTGGAAAAGAATGACAAGTTTTGAAAATATTAATTTGATCCGAATTGATCTTAATTATTTTTAAAATTATAAAAAATATGCGTAATTTTTAACCCTCTCATCATGCAATTGCCAAAAAGGTACTATTTAGTCTAACATATGAACTTAATCGAAATTGTATAAAAACAATTGAAGTTGTAGTTGACTGAGTACTCTAGTTGACTCTATGAACTCACCCCTGGTCCTAGATTAATCAATTTAGGTACTATTAGTCTAACATATGAACTCAATTAAAATTGTATAAAAATAAATGTTCAACATGTTGCATCAAATTTCGCATCTGTTATAAATTATCAATCAGATTAGGTAACAACAGATTACGAATCTATTATAAATTATCAAACAGATTAAGTCATTTGTTGCGACAGATTACCCATCTGTTGTAAATTATCAAATGGATTGTCATATGTCGCAATAGATTACCCATATATTATAAATTATCAAATAGGCGCTACCATCTGTTATAGCTGACCCGATGAGAACTCATCCCTAGTCCTAGATTAATCAATAGTTGATCATATGAGAACTCATCCTTAGTCCCAGATTATTCAATTAAGGTTTTAGTACCCTGTCCTAGGTTAATCAATTAAGGTATTAGTCTAACATATGAGGTAGTAAAAATTATTTCGGCTCAGAGTGATCGATCGACGACTCTGGTCAGGAGGAACGCAATACCATCTCATGGTGTAATTGCCAAAAGACTCAATCGAAGTTGTAGTTGACTATTTAAGAACTCGCCCCTGGTCCTAGATTATTTAATTAAGGTATTAGTACTCTATCCTAGATTAATCAATTAAGGTATTAGCCTAACATATGAGGTAGTAAGAATTGGTTTGGCTCAGAGTGATCGTTCGACAACTTTAGTCGGGAGGAACGTAGTACCGTCTCATCATACAATTGCCAAAAGACTAAATTGAAGTTGTAGTTAACCCTATGAGAACTTACATTCAATTAAGGTATTAGTCTAACAGATGAACTCAATTGAAATTATATATAAACAAATGTTTAACTTGTTGCAACAAATGTCTTTTTTATTGGATTAAATCAAACAGATTAGGTAATCTATTGCAACATATTATGCATCTGTTTAAACTATCAAATAGATTATGTCATTTGTTGCAACATATCACGAATCTATTGTAAACTATCGAACAGATTAAGTCATCTGTTGCAACAGATTACCCATCTGTTGCAACAGATTACCCATCTGTTGTAAATTATCAAATGGATTAAGTCATATGTCGCAATAGATTACCCATCTATTATAAATTATCAAACAGGTGTTGTCATCTATTGTAGTTGACATTATGAGAACTCACCCCTAGTCTTAGATTAATCAATTAAGGTATTAGTTGAACATATGAGGTAGTAAGAATCGGTTCGGCTCAGAGTGATTGATCGAATACTCTAGTCGGGAGGAAGATAATACTATCTCATCGTGCAATTGCCAAAAAACTCAATTGAAGTTGTAGTTAACCCAATGAGAAATCACCCCTAGTCCTAGATTAATCAATTAAGGTATTAGTTGAACATATGAGGTAGTAATAATCGGTTCGGCTCAGAGTGATCGATCGATGACTCTAATCGGGAAGCACTCAATACCGTCTTATTATGCAATTGCCAAAAGACTCAATTAAAGTTGTAGTTGACCCTATAAAAACTCACCCCTAGTCCTAGATTATTCAATTAAGGTATTAGTTGAACATATGAGGTAGTAAGAATTGGTTCGGCTCAGAGTGATCGATTGACGACTCTGGTTGGGAGGAACACAATACCATCTCATCATGCAATTGTCAAAAGACTCAATTGAAGATTTAGTTGACCCTGTGAGCTCATTTATTCATCCCTAGTTCCACTTAGATCGATATAGGTACTATTATTAATCTTAACATTAAGTTAATGAGAACTTATTTCAATTCAGAATGATCGATATAAATACAATACTAACATCATGTAAATGCAACGACTCAATTGGATTTGTAGTTGAACCTGTGAGCTCATTCATTCATCCCTCGTTCTACCTATATCGATGTAGGTACTATTATTAATCTTAACATTAAGTTAATGAGAACTCATTTTAACTCAGAGTGATAGATTGATAACTCAGGTCGGGATGAATCCAATACCAACACCATGCAATTGTAAAGACTCAATTGGATTTTTTATTGACCCTGTGAGCTCATTCATTCATCCCTAGTTACACCTAAATCAATTGCAATGAAATCTGTTACAACAAACAACTGAGCTGTTGGAGAATTTCAAACAAATAATAATATTTGTTGCAACAGATGACATATCTAATTTAATTATCAAATAGACATTTGTATCTGTTGTGACGGATGACTGAGATGTTAGAAATTTTCAAATAGATATTGATATCTGTTGTAATAGATGACATATCTAATATAGTTATCAAATGGACATTTCCATCTGTTGTCACAGATGACTGAGCTGTTGGAATTTTTCAAATAGATATTTATATCTGTTGCAACAGACGACATATATGTTTGAAAATATTTTTTTTATTTTTATTTTAAAGCAAGCTTCTGTCCGAGTAGATAAAGTAGTAATACTAAAGGCGGTAAAAAATGTTTCTTGGATAACTCAAAAATCTCATGAGTAGTCTTGTCTTGTCTTTTCAATGTCACTCATTTTCTTCCTCGTGCCCCTCAAATTATTAATGAATATTGAAACCCTTAATACTTTTTTCATTTCATATTATATTAGTTGTCCCCTATTGACTTGCCACACTCATTAAGAAAATATTAATTAGGGGTTTATTTTACCAAATTAGCCTTATTAATTATTCTTTAAAAATATAAATTTGAATAAATAAATATTTTTAGTCATTTAATATTAAGGGTAGTATATCTAGAAATTAGAATTATCTCATCTCTCTTTCATCCCTAAATTTATTTTATTTGTTCCTCATCTTTTTTTTTTCCTGTTATGATTCCGTGTTCCGTGTTCCATGTTTTATTACGAATCTGTGTGCTTTCCTCTGTTTTATATTACTTATGGGTGCCGTATTTATGTTATGTAATCTGCTTCTGTGCTTTACTATGTGTTTGTGTGGTATCTCGTGCCTTGAGCCGGGGGTCTATCGGAAATAGCCTTTCTACTTCATCAGAGGTAGAGGTATGGACTGCGTACATCTTACCCCCCCCCAGACCCCACTAGGTGGGAATACACTGGGTTTGTTGTTGTTGTTGTTGTTGTTGTTGTTGTTTTGTTCCTCATCTTTTTCTTTCTATCCTATTTAGGTTTATTACAGTCTTTTTTCTCTCCCCTTTCTCATAAATATCCTTTCCCATCTAAACCGATCCATATCTTAGATTCCTCGACTTAAATTGCTATTTTGATCCCCTTTTGACATTATGGTATGATTCACTATTGCTCTTTCATTCTCGTCTTCTTCTTTGCAAGTTATTTAAATCTTTTTTTAATTTAATTACCATTTACCCATATCATATTTATTTAAAAAAATTGAAGGAACTTTTAATTGTTGAATAAATGAATCGATAATTTTTATTACAAGATGCAAAAAAAGTTATTTGTTGGGAGAAGTTTAAAAGCCTTGTTGGCAGTATCATTTTTTTATGTATTTTGTTTGTTTCTTTGTTGTTGATGTTGTTATTGATGTTATTGGTTGGGTTGGCATTATTGGAACTTGTGTTGTGGTGTTGTTGACATTGGTAAAGCCAGGTTTTTTAGACGGTGGGTGCTTCTTAGCTTAAAAATAGTGGAGTCCAAACAATCAACACAAGGAGTAAGAGAGAAAAAAATAAAAGAAAGTTTAAAGCGAATAAGGAGAGAAGAGTTGGTACCAAAATTAAAAAAATATGTGTTGAGTGAGAATTGAACTCAAGACCAAAAGAAATAAATAGCCTTAAGCACCCATAAATAACCACTAGGCCAACCAAACAACTCTTACTATGGGTGCTCACTGATTAGATTATAAGCATTTTTTCTTAATTTTCATATACATATATAAAGTTCGATACAAGTTCATTCTGTGCTCGTGCATCCGGAGGACTTCATGTGGGTACGCCCCTGGTTGTTGATGGTGTTGGAACATAGGATGTATGCTTCTTTGTTGTTGATGATGTTGTTGGAACAAATACTGTTATTTTCTTTGTTGTTGATGTTTTTTATTTGTTGTTTGTAGTTTACGTTGTTGTTGATGTTGCAACAGGTGGAGCAACTGTTGAAACAAATCAAACCACTAGCAAGGCTGGTTTGATGTATTCCAACAGACTCCACTTTTGTTGCATCAGACTCCACATCTGACGCAACAAACTCCACATCTGATGCAACAGACTCTACATCTATTGTAATAAATGGATGATATTCTTTCTGTGACATTAATTTTTTCCTTCTTCTTTGTAGATATATAAGGAACTAAAAGTTGATCAAATTTTGCTAGACCATTACAAGAGGCTGCAGTAAAGATAGGTTCGGAGGAATAAGCTGCATGCAGATAAAACCACTTCATATGTAGGAGGTGTGTATTACTGATAATGTTATTGTGGAAACACACATAGAGTACACTGATTTTGTGAATGTTGTTTTTATCGATTAGTCATAGATCATTCAAATAAGATATCTGCAATTTTACAGTTAAGTTTGGTAGGTCTGAACTAATAAGGCTGGGGAACCATAAATATAGCTCTGATACCCTGTTAAGATTTAATGTCGAATATTGCTCATGTTTATTTGTCATGCGTTCTATAGACTTTCATTGTGGCAAGCATTTCTAGCGATGGTGTAGACTTTTGCATGACGGATATATTGTCCCTCTATATAGGAGAAGAATGATCAATCGTACCCCTCCTTGCTTATCTTGTACATACAAATATGAAGAGTGCTAGGCAAAACATGATGGAGTGATTAATACTGTCAATGCATTAACTGCTGATGTAAAGGAATTGATATCTAACAGTAGTGTCATTCGATCAAAGAGGATTTCAATTTCATTCACTCCATTAGAGATTAAGGCTAAGAGGAGAAAGAAAGCAATTTCCAAGGCATTATCAAGTATCCAAAAAAATAAAAATTTTGGATCTGAAAAAGGTGAGAAGATAAAAAAGAAATGATAGGAAGGAAAAATTGAATGCTATATTTATTTTATCTTGTGTCGTTTGTAGAGATACTCCATCTAATTTTGAGTGTTTTTTCTTTTCAGGATGGTGAGGAAGGCAGAATCTCCCCATCGTTAGCTAATATCGAAAATAAGACATCTGATGTTATTGAACCACCAGACTGCCCTGTGAAGTTTGATAATCCAGAAGACGTCTTTGCTTAAGTTAGTCAATAGATTAAACGATCTCAATCACTTAGTTTTTTGGTTGATCAATCTTCTCCGGTAGAGGACAAGATATCAACAGAACTACTTAACACAGCGAAAGCTGATATCGAGATATTACTGATTATGTCTTCTCAAGACTTGCTTCTACCAGAAAATTGTTCTGCATTGAGTGTTGCACTATCCATATATGCTGAAGTACCGAATTTATCAGCTGAGAGAGTGTTTGCCTTGGAAAAATTCAAAGAGAACCTTCCATACTTCTCCTTGACCTTGCGTAGAGCTAAGAAGGACCAAGAAGAGTATTATAAGAAAGATGCCAAGAAAATGGTCCTCATTGACAAACTCACAAAAGATCAAGAGCTCTATACTGAGCTCAATGACCACAATGGCAAAATGATTGAATTGGAAGTGGTGACTTGAATTAGTCAAACAAAAAGTCTCGACTGTTCATATCCCTTAATTAAATAAAACTAGTGACTATTCGAATATGTCAATTAAAAAATAGATCTAAATATAACATTTTATCTTGTTATTGCATTTCGGAAAGAGACAGATTGGTAATCTGTTGCAAAATATATTCCACCTATCAGATAACTTATAACATATTGACAATCTATTGTAACAGATGTATATATCAGTTTGCTTTTTCATCAGCAGTGGTGTCTTTTGAAACTTGCTAGTCATCTATTTATTTAATTTCATCGAGAGCAATAGATTTTTCTAAACACTTCTTGGCCAAACTCAATTTTTTCTCTTGGATTACTTCTCTTTTTTTCTTTACATCCTTCAAGATGGCCTTCAAATTCAATTTTTGCTCTTGGATTGCTTCTCTTTTTTTCTTTGCATCCAGCAATCCAAGAGCAAAAATTGAATTTGGAGGCTAGCTTGAAGTATGCAAAGAAAAAAAGATAAACAATCCAAGAGCAAAAATTGAGTTTGGCCAAGAAGTGTTTAGAAAAATCTATTGCTCTCGATAAAATTGAATAAACAGATGACTAGCAAGTTGCAATAGATGCCACAGCTGGTTGAAAAGCAAACTGATATATCCATCTATTGTAACAGATTGTCAATATGTTGTAAGTTATCTGACAAGTGGAATATATTTTTCAACAGATTACCAATCTGTCTCTTTTCAAAATATAATAAAAAGATAAAATATTGTATTTAGATCTGTTTTTTTAATTTACATATTCGAAAAATCACCAGTTTTATTTAATTAAGGGATATGAACAGTCGTCAATTTTTGTTTGACTAAGTCAAGTCCCTTTCAATTCAATCATTTTATAAATAGGTCCCTCCGACCTCCTACCACTCGTTCATTCAACTACCCTTACAATACTAATATGGCTGATCCATATTCATACAAGAAGATTCATATCAAGTCCTTGAAGGAACTTTAAAGGCAGTCTGATGAACTCCAGAGAGATTTGGCCGACTTCGGAACAAGGCTGAGGAGTGCCCTGCTGCTGTCGGATGAAAATTGTCTGGTTGACAATAATAATAGTAATAATAATAGTAATAATAATAATAAAAAAAAAATAATAATAATAGTAGTAGTAGTAGTAGTAGTAATAATTAGGTTATGTTTTTTCTTTCTTTTAGCATATGTATTTTCTTTTTTTATATCCGATCTACCTATAAGGGATTCAAAAAAAATCTATGTATATGTTTGGTTTGGTTTGGTCGACTTTGAATTTGTAATTCTTATTCAATATTTAATTATCATTCTATTTATTTTCTATTCTCAACATGTCGACGGTTGGAGATAGGGATTGAGCACTTGTGGCAACAAATGATGGTGAAAAGTCATGATGAGAAATTCTCCTAAAAACGGTTCGTTAATAAATAATAAGGAACAAAATGATATTATAATCGTAAAAAAAAGATTATTTAATTTAAAAAAATCACAACATTGGATTAATTAAGTTATATGATGATATGATTGTTCAGAAAAAAGTGAATGAATAGTCGTGACTGTGACTTTTTGTTTAAACACATTCAACAAACAAAAAATAAATATGTTGTTGATGCATCAAATTCCTCATCTGTTGCGACTGATGAATCAGTTAGAAGAAATCAAAAAAGCTCCTTAAACAGATGGTCGATTTATTACAACAGATGGTATATCTGTTGAAACAGATGGTTTATCTGATGCAACAGATATATAATCTGTTGTCACAACTCAATTAAAAAATGATTATTAAAGAAACGGTTATTGAAAACCAGGTGTATTAGATTTTTAAATTGAGAAAAAAATTATTTAAATTTAATAAGCTGAAAAGTCATGACTTGTCACAATAGTAAAAAACTCACCAAAAATATTCTTGTTTTTAAATCTGCTTTATTAATTCATATAATTAAAAAATCAGAAAATTTGGATGTCATGAAGATAATTTTTTTTTAAAAAAAAAGATATATAGATTATATGTTGCAACAGATATATTATCTGATGTAACAGGTTATTTATTTATTGCAACGGATGATATATTTGTTGTCACAGATGAGTTATCTGATGCAACATATAGTTAATCTACTGTCGCAACTCAGTGTAAAAACAGATCCTGGAAAGAACTAATTATTAATAATAACAAGCTGAAAAGTCATGACTTATCACAATATTGCTTAATTTAATTAAGTCATAACTTTTTACAGTAATCAAGAATGTCATTAATAAATAGAGGTAAACAGTTGTGCCTTTAAATCTGCTTTATTAATTTATATAATTAAAAATTCAGAAAATTTGGATGTCATGAAGATAATTTTTTTAAAAAAAAGATATATAGGTTATATGTTGCAACAGATATATTATCTGATGCAACCGATTATCTATTGCAATGGATGATATATCTGTTTTTACAGATGAGTTATCTGATGCAACAGATATATAATTTGTTGTCCAACTCAGTGTAAAAATGGTTTCTGAAAAGAACTAATTATTTTAATAATAATAAATCTAAAAAGTCATGACTTATCACAATATTGTTTAATTTAATTAAGTCATAACTTTTTAGAGTAATTAAGAATGTCATTAATAAATGGAGGTGAACAGTTGCGCCTTTAAATCTGTTTTATTAATTTATATAATTAAAAAATTAAGTCATGATTTATCACAATATTGCTTAATTTTATTAAGTCATAACTTTTTACAGTAATCAAGAATGTCATTAATAAATGAAGGTGAATAGTTGCGCCTTCAAATCTACTTTATTAATTTATATAATTAAAAAGTCAAAAAATTTGGATCATGGAGATAATTTTTTAAAAAAAAGATATATAGATTATATGTTGAAATAAATATATTATCTTATGCAACAAGTTATCTATTTGTTGCAACGGATTATATATCTGTTGTCACAGATGAGTTATCTGATGCAACAGATATATAATCTGTTGTCCAACTCAGTGTAAAAATGATTCCTGGAAAGAAATAATTATTAATAATAATAAAGCTGAAAAGTCATGACTTATCACAATATTGCTTAATTTAATTAAGTCATAACTTTTTACAGTAATCAAGACTGTCATTAATAAATGGAGGTGAACAATTGTAATTTTTTTCCTAACTCATTCAAGTTCAATCCTCTATAAATAGGTCCCTCCTTACTCAATTGTTCGTTCTTATACACATTATTTATTCCGTACTCTTGTTACACGTTCAACTACTTTCTCTTCAAGAACTTGATAGCTTTTTCCTATCACTGGTAAGTTTTTTTCTTGATTTTTGTGTAAATATACGTTGTATTACATTAGAATTCTTTCTTTTCTTTACTTTATTTTTTACGTGTGTGTTTTGTCAACTTATGCGCTTTCTAGCTATGACCGATCCAGTGTGGGATGTTGCTATTTTACGAGACGCCATGCAAAAACTGCAGAAGGAGGTTCATGACCTGCATTGGGAGTTGGCCGCCGTCAGAGTAAGGATGCTGCGGGAGATCCGCAGGCTGAAGGGGGTGCTGCTACTACCGGTTGAAGATTGGACGGTTGGGTATACAAATAATAATGATGATAATGATGATAATAATAATTAAGCTTTTTTTTTTCTTTTACATGTGTATTTTTTTTGTTTGTTTTATAAAAATTTATGTTTTATGCGTTTGACTTTGTATTTCTTATTTAATTTTCGTGTTGTCTATTTCTTTTTCTCAACGAATGACATGTCTATAATTAAGGACTAATTTAATTCTAGTATCAATAGCAAGAGATCAACATATGAGTTGAGTTATCTGTTGGGTTTGTGACAGAAGTTGTATTTTGTTCTTCGAAACAGATTAGTAATCTGGTGAAATAGATTATTTATCTGTTGAAACATATCACTAATCTGGTGCAACAAAATAACCATATATTCGATTCATATTACGGGCACCTAGAACCATAAACATGAATCCAACATGAGTTTACTGTTAAAACAGAACATTTATCTGGTGCTGCATATAGTGGATCTGTTTAAATAGATTGCTCTTATGTTGCATTCATGTTCGCGTGCTAGCTATTGTTGAAAAAATAGCACACTAGCAGTTATCCAGATGACAAATTCAACTAAAAATCATAATTTGACTTACCAAAGTCTCCTCTCAAGTAAATGCCAAAGTTGAAAGTAATTTATGAAATAAAATTTGACATAAGAATTTGGTCAAAGAGCAGCAGTTAGGGTAACAACAACAACAACAACAATGATCAACAAGAAGAATATGAAGATGATAATAAAGTATAAGATGATGATAATGAATTAGAGGATGATGAATAAATCAGCAGCAATAATGAACAATAAATATCGTGAAGAGAGCAAAAATAATAATAGATGAGGAGAGAGAAAAACGCGCCTTTTTTTCCTTCGTTTCCCGTTATATTAACTAACATTTGAATCAAAGTCTAAATTTAAAAACTTGTGGGTTATTTTCAAATTTCTCAAACTTTCTTAATCCATAATTAAGTAATTGTCACCTCTACTCAATTATTAAGACTTGTGTCACCTACACCTCATTTTAAATCTCTTTTGTCACATGTGGCCCATAGCCCCTACTAACTACACACTTAAAAAAAAATGTTATCTTTCAATTTCATTTCAAACACTAAAAGTACTTAACTTTCTCCATTGAGAAACTTCTAATTCCAAATTTTAGATTTCACCGCTTCAATTCAAAAAGAGTAAAGACATCAATTCACCTCTGAACTTGTCTGCTCAACTTAATTTAGCACTTAAACTAAACTTTTATTTATTTACCCCTCTTAACATCTTTAAAGTGTATTAATTTCAACCCTTATGTTGATGTGGCATTTTAAAAAAAATGCGTATTTTATTTAAAAATAGACATGGTCTCACTTTTATTTCATATATATATATATTAATAAAATTTTTTTTAAAGAAACCCACTTTCTTCATCTTCTTCATATTCCCCCCCCCCCCCCCCACTTCTTCATCTTCTTTGTAACCCCCCCCCAAGCCCACCCGTTTGTTCATCCTCATCGTACTCCCC
>NC_061114.1:162148513-162308501 GCF_002878395.1 Capsicum annuum | reverse complement strand
TTTTCGTAATCCGCCATCTTTTTCATACCACCCCACCCCTCTTTTTCAACCAAATTTTAAAATGTCATTGGATCTAACTACTTTCAAAAAAATCATCCCTTTCTCGCTTTCTCTTCTTCACAATTTTAAATTCTTTACTTGATCTCCATTACTTCAATGCTTCTCAACTCCATATCGTCATTCTTGATTCTCATGTTTGTTCAAAAACCTTGCAAATTGCAGCTATGTTGGTTCCCATTAACTAAAAATTCGATTGATATTTTTCTACCGAATAAGATCATCGTCAATTGCTTATTAATTTTTCTCAATTCTCACATCTTGTACTTATCTGAATGGATTGTGGATTATAGTGTATCTGGTGTCAATGTTGCTGCTTTTTCAGTACTTGTCCACTTAAGTGTCAACTATTTTTATGAACCTAATACACTTTAGCAACAATGTATGAATCTTGCTATTATAATTTTGTATCCACCGTTACTTAAAAAGCTAGAAGACAAAAAAAAAATGAGTTTGTCGAATTCATGATTGATGTCCAAATTGATTATTGGGATTTTCTAATGACGTTGTGAAGTTGTACCTGAAATTTGAGTTTGATTGATATGAATTTTGTTTGTTTAATTTTGTATCCATCATTATTGAACCTTGAAAAGGCTTGGAGACCAAAAAAAAATGAGTTTGTTGAATTCATGGTTGATGTCCAAATTGATTATTGGGGTTTTCTAATGATGTTGTGATATTGTACTTAAAATTTGAGTTTGATTGATTTGAATTTTACTATTTTACGTTGAAATTTGAGATCCAAAAATGAAAAACTCATATATGGACAATGCTGAAGATGACAGATGAGGGGAAGGAGTTTTGGGGAGAGGGTAATGGGGGTGAAGAAAATATTTTTTAATATACCTGTCTATCTATCTATCTCTCTCTCTCTCCATATATATATATATATATATATATATATATGAAGTTATTTTTAAAAAAATACTTTTCTTGCGTGGCTCCTACGTGGCTATGATGTGGCGTTGATTTGTCGGCGTGTGTGATGCACTCTCCATTGTGAGAGTGGTATTCAGTCTTGAGGGTGAAATTAATACACTTTAAAGATGTTAAGGGGGGCAACTAAACAGAAGTTTAGTTTAAGTGCTAAAGTAAATTGAACAGACAAGTTCAGGGGTGAAATGATGTTTTTACTCATTCAAAAACTAATGGTGCTTGTACAATTTATTATTTTCTTTTAAATTCTTAGACTTTGTTCTAGTGTTATAATTCTTTTTTATTTTTTGATTTTATCATTAATATTTTTTAAGTATTTTATTCATACTTATTATTATATCTTCTATATTAATTCAATTAAAAGCTTTATGTTATACTCAAAATCACTGATTCCATCAACTCTCACACTCATCCTTACCTCTTTTTTTTGGTAACCAACTTTTTCATTAGTTATCAATGTAGGCTTTACAAAACTCCAAGTAGCTTGCTTTGACTCAGCAGCACTGCTAGTCAACCTTCAAACTTAATAGAAAACAATAACTCAGAGCTAAACTACTAGGAAGAGAACCTAAAATTCTAATACACGTAGCTATATACTACATCCTGCAGTCTTGATAGGGCTCTTACATAAGCAATATAGATGGTCTCCTTAGCTATAACCTCCCATGATCTTCCTTTATTTTTGAATAAGCATTGGTTCCTCTCAATCCACAAACCATGCGTAAGTTCCGAGTATATAATTTTAAAGATTTGTGCCTACATTGTCTTCCCCTTAGCTTGCATTATCGTCCAATGTAGATGTTGTTGCCAGGTACAAGGTTTGTATGGATCCCTATGCATCCATCGTAGGATTCTTTTCAACAAAGCCCTTGCAAATGGGCAAAGTACAAATAGATGTTCCCGACTTTCATCTTCCATTTGACATGGACAATACTTGAGTTCTTCCTACATTCCCCACTTCAGTAATCTATCATTTATGAACATCTTACCATGCATCTGTAACCAAGTAATAAAGATGGATTTCGGCTTGTCCGCATTCTGATACATTAAGCACTTTCAAGATACTATAGACCTAGCAATCAAGAGATTAGCATAGACTTGTCGGACCCACGACTTGCCTAATACAGGTAGCACCTTATTATTTAACACTTGTTTAGCTTCAAAGATCTTTCGTATCATCCAACATGCCTGCTTAAGCACTTGAATGTGCTCCACCCATTGCCATTTTAGCTTCAAAGATCTTTCGTATCATCCTTACCTCTTCCCCAACCCCAAATTTTATTTTATTTTTTAACTCTTTAAATCCTTATTACAAAAAATTCTGACCCACCCACCCCAACCCCCAACCCCTCCCCAAACAAAAAAATTATTTTTTATAAAAACTCTTTTTTTTCACAACACCCATCCCTAATCCCCACCATCCACCCCGACCCCCTACCCAACACCTTTCCCATCCCTACTTTTCAATTTTTCTTTTTGTTATTTCTTAAAACTTTTTGAAAATTTTCTTATCCCCACCCCTATCCTAATCCAAAAGAAAAATTCAAATGCCATCTTCATTCACAACTACGCCTACAACCCCCCCCCCCCCCTTCTTAGCCTACACCCCCGTTTTGGTCACTAAAATTTTCTATCCTCACCCTCCCACGTCACAATATTCATCATTATATCATTACCCATTTATATTGTTTATTTATAATACTTTGAATTTATTAAATCATACTACTTTAAAAGAAGAGGTACAACTAATATTTATGAGATATCTGTATACATCATATACAGAAACTTCAAATTTCTTAGGTACATCTGCAACAAAAAATAAATATAATGTTATGATATGCTTTTAACAGCAATAACATAATAGCAACAACAAAAATATTAAATTTTTAACACAATTTTTTTATGATATGTTTCAAACATATGGAGTATTTCTCACTTTTTTGAATTCACTAATTTCACATAATAAATTTTATTAGGCAATTTTAATTGCGATATTTCATTAAATATTGTGTCTTCATGAATATTTTAGAATCAATGTCATACCTCCATTTAAGATCTCCAAATTCTGCAATTTGATTAATTGAACATGTTACTTTCCTGGATAAAATAATCAATCTCATATAATAATAATTAACAATTTGATGCAATTGCTTAATGAAATCAACATATTTGTATAATTTCTCTTACTTTTCTATGTATAATATAATGCAACTTGAATTACTGAAGATAATGATTTGAAGCATATAAAAGTTTATTCATTTGTTTCTATCACATATCAATATTGTTTTTTTAATGTACTTCATGTTAGACCATTTATATTATCTACAAAAAAAATTAATCAACACAATAATAATTAAGAAGAAAATAATTCGATTTCATTGAACTAATCAATAAGATATCGTGAACCTCAAATTTACACATAAATAAAACCGTGGGCATAAATGCATAAACTTTGTTTTGAACATGCATTTTACTTGAAAAATGATTGAATTTTTGTGAATGAAAGAAAAACTTTTTGAACTTAAAATTTTGGTTAGTACAGATTTTTAAAATCTGATCCAAAATATATGGTCATACACATATCTAAAGATAAATTCTCAAAAGTTTATCCAAAATCTATAGTCAAACGCTAACTTAGTGGTCCTGATATAGGTGTGAATTAGGGGTGCTTATCAATCTATTTAGTTTGATTTTATATATTATCGATTTGATTTTCGATTGGTAAACAAAATAAATTGATAATAAAAATAATAAGATATCTATTATCAATTTTTGATTAATCAAATTTTGATCCTTAACAGTTTGGTTTATAATGTAACTGATAAGAAAATATTTCTCAATTTTTATTCTAATTTAGTTTTGTTCATATCTCCGCTGCCTTCATACATAAATGCATGCACAAATTACAACCATAACAAATTCAAATAAATTATTCTTACATAAATGCATGCACGAATTACAAGCATAAACAAATTCAAATAAATTATTGCTAGAATAAATTTAGCACTCTCTCAAAAAGAAAAACAAGGCTAGTTTGTAGTGCACACCAATGGGTAGAACCTCACCTAACTAAGACTTCAGGGAAAAAAAATCATTAAGACATGATAAAATGAAAAAAGAAGAAGTTGTAGCTGAAATTTAAAGTCATTATTATATAATTAAGGATGAAATTATTTGGGCAATGAATTTTTGAGTTTTGATAACAGAAATCTCTTGGTATAAAGGGAATGAATTATCCTCTTGAACTTATTCCACAAATCAGTGTATTTTGAATATAGCATACTAAAGGGAAAATATAGGAGAGAATAAGATAACAAGGAACATTAATAGAATTGGTCAAGGGTAAACATATGATGCAACATTGTCGTGGGTTGCTTTTATAGACTGAATTTTTTTAATTTTTTTTCCTATGAGAGATACTATTATTATGTTATTAGACGGGAATCTTCAGTTCTTCACAAGTAAATACTAGAATTATTTGGACATTTTTGAAAAATTTTAATTAGTAATAAAATATTTTTATGCACTTGGGATATTATTCAATCTGCGTTTCGTGATTAGATGAATTTGATGATAAGACAAAATACTCAGACTAATATAAAATCACATTTTTTGTTTGTTATATAGAGCAACTTTAACAAAATTGTCTATAAAATTTGATTAGTTTCCTAATATGTTGAGATTACATTTTACTTTAGATTAAATTTGCCAACAATTTTAAATGTTAAATTAGAAATCGATATTCATCCCACGCTAATTTTATATGTTCTAGATATCAAATTGGAAGTAGGTCTTTGGCGTGGACATATATAATAATTAAGTTTGTGTCCCACTTAAAAGAAATTGTGATAGAATATTAAGAAGAAGAATTATAAGAGGAAAGAACATCTCTATCAAAGTGTATATTTAATTGAAATCAAATATTACTACCAAACTAGAGATGAAATCTGTGTGAGTCCCCTAATATAATTTTCGAACAATTGTAGGAGAATTTTGTTTGTTTGTATATTTGTTTGTTTTGGAGAATTCTGCAATTTTAATACTAGTGAGAAGACTAGATCACATATTCCTTTCTTTCCTAATCCATCAAGTGGGATTTTATTTAGTCATTAGATTATATAATTGGAAATTCACACGAATTATATGTTAATCTCAAATATTCCATAACGTATTAAATATTCACAGAGATCAAAATCTCAATGTCCCATAAATTCTTGAATGTTATAAAAGTTCAAGACATTAAATATTAGTATTTTTTTATCAAATTAGTCGTCAGGTGATCTTCCTCAAGATCAACTCAATCGAAATATTAAAGTGTTATTTGACGTTTTCTGCTATCAAATACATTAGGAGGTTCACATTATACATTTGAGAAATATGTACTGACGATCCTCAAATTATGACGCAAATTTAAAAGAGAAAAATCACAAAATTATAGTCACAATCTTGATAAATAATTAATACACTTTTTCATAAGAAAAAATGCGGCTCTTCACCAAGTTTGTGTTAGACCTGTTAAAACTAGACAAATCTAATGAATTTAGTTACAGCTAATCTAACAATTCCAGAGGATAGTGTTATTCATTCCAATTTAATAGATTAAAATATCAATTCAAGTCTTTCTTTCCAGAAATAGAACAAATACTAATTCATCTAAAATAGAGTAGATTGTAAAATGAGTTGAACTTCTCTTTTTACACTAACCTAAAAGGTTAGTATATGTTATCGTCCCTAAGAAGTGAAATTAATTACTTAAAATAAATTATGCAATTTGTTGTAACATATTAAATTAAATTATATTTAGTACAAAATTTCACATTGTAAGTTTTTTTAAGGTTAAATGTTATCAGATGGGAAAGCACAACTACAACATGTTTGGCTTTCGTTTAACTTAAACCACTGAGATACCGATAAGGCTTTGTGGTGGAATGAATAGGTTTCATCGCCCTTAATTAGAGATTTTAAATTCAAATTCTGGATATAAAAGATATTCTGAAGTGCTTTCTCATCTAATGAATCTTTCATGATGTAAATTTGAATTTGTCGAAACTCCACAGGTGTTGGGATAAAAAAATTTCAAATGAGAAAATGAAGATAAAATGAGGCCATCAAAACAGGTAACAAAGGTTGAAGATGTTGCTTAGATATACTGGCTGAAATTAATAACAATCATTAAGTTACAAGCTTCCATAGCTCTTTTTTACCAAAAAGCTAACTTCTATTGCAATGAAGGCGTTTGTCAAGGACATTCAATTGATTCTCTTTCTTTTATACCTACATATTATTTTAATTAAAAAATCCATAATTAATGCCACACAAAGTAAACAATGTCTTCATTACTTGAAATATCTTAACAACAAATAGCAGCCATTAACAGATCTTGACTTGTCTTTCATAGGCTTAAAAGATTACAATATATAAAGTCTTTCTAGTTTTTCTTTTCATAATTTTTTGTTCCATTATTGGCAATGATACTCTCCACCTTTTGGTGAGAGTTAGAGGACATGATAATATGATATGTTAAGCGTACTTAATTTGTACAATAACATAATAGATTATCATTAATTGGGCGTCAAAAGTAGATCAATTAAATTTGCCAAAAGATTGTGATTTAGAAAAGATGTATTTGATATACTCACCCATTCATATTATATGATATTTTTAGTTTTTATATTTAGTTCAAAATAAGTAATATTATTTTACATGATTAAGTAGGTATTAATTCTTCTTTTTCTATTTTCAAATTTACTCTTTTGTAGAAAGTGTAATTTTATATAATCAAAATCATATTAAGTTGGTACTATTTACTTAAGCATAATAATTAAGTATTCATATTCAAGATAAAAATAACATATAATATGAATCGAAGGTGTGTTAACTAAAAAACACTAATTATTTTTTTAACAAATCCACCTAAAAATGTAATAATTATTATAAATGCATTATTATATATAGTGAATGTCTACTTTATCATATATAGTGAATGTCTACTTTATGAAAAAATTAGAAATTTCAAGGTTAGTTTTCCCCTATAAATAAAGGGGTTTCCTTTATTGTAATTCACCCCGCAAGAAAAATAAGAATCACTCTTTCTTTTCTCTCCATTCTTTTTCTTCTTTGCTTTATATTTTCTAACACTTTATCAACACAAAGTTGAAACAAACTGAGTAATTAAGGTCATGGTATACTATGAGATAGACAAAATCAATTGCTACTTTATTGGGATTATTTTAGTTTGCCTAGCTTTACTTGATAAATTATTTTTAATTGGGATAATGTTGTTGGTACGTATTTTTCCCTCTCATAAATCTATTGCTATTATTTTCTCAAAGAAGTCATGTGAATAGAATTGCTTAGGTACTACCTCTAAAAAAGCACTAACAAAAGGTTAGTGAATATACCAAAAGGTTAGTATGTTCTTTATATTTTATGTTTTTGGATTTTTGTTATTAATGGTACAATGTGATTGTGTCTACTTGATAGGAATCACTAAAGTGATTTACTTGACTATTTATGCTTCGATTTGCTCATAAAATAGCAATATATTGGAAGAGATTCTAAGCTATCAAAGACAGTTAGACTTAAGACATGATTATATTCTATTTTCGGGAAATGAGAATTTTGATTGTTATAAGCACATATTTATTTTCTGGGGTGAATGTGATAATATTTAGTGAAACTTATAAATACAAATGTACACTTGATTGTGGCAGTATCAAAACTCGCCTTCAAAAGACGCAGAATAATTGAGAAGAGTTATTTTGAAATCCACTTTCGAAGTAGTAATTCTGAGATCTATTCATGTCATAGTAAATTTGAAATCCACTAAATCAAAAAGCACACGTCATGGTAAACTTGGAGTTTACTAGTATAAAAATTCATAAGTTGACATGAACGATTACGATATCTTAAAGATGTGCATATTAAGTATTAAACATATATTTAAGAACTCAATAATCTTCATGAACTTTTAGTGTTGCTTGTTCTCTTGATAAGTTTGTTGGATCAACTAATGTTGGGGTTGGATCCCCTAAATCCTGAAATGTATTAAAGGTGAATAAGGGTTTGTTCACTTATCATGTGATATGTTGAAAAGATGCATCAATAAGATAATCACATGTGCATTTAATTTCAACCTACAGTTTGACATTCATAAAGTTGTTTTCTCGATAAAAACGAGTTAAGAACATAATTTCCAGATTATGTAATTAAGACAATTCGCCTTGATAATGCTGCTTTGACATTGAATGCCTCGAATAAATAGTTGAATCATTACTTATGAGAACAAAGCCTCATGTGTTGGTCTGAAGTATGTTATATTACATACAATAGCACTTGTTTTCATTAGACCAAAAATTATGATTAATTTTTCCCTCTCAATTGATTTAAGGTCAAGAACCAATTATTTCATCTAGTAGTTTTGATGCATGGTATTTGATCAATAGATATACCATGATGTACAAAGATGGATTCTCTAAAGTAAATTGAGATGTATGTTAGTTTTTCTAACATGAGAGGGAGATATAAACAACTAAGAAATATGTTGTGAATTGCCATCAATATGATTCCATTCAAAAGATAATTAATTCAAATTCAAATGCTACAAACATTTGCTGACCCAATATTAATCTCATATTTAGCTGTAAATTATCCAGTTGAATGTCCCTGAAGGACAAAGTCTACTACATATATAAAACATGGTAGATCAATCGGCTCTAAAAGCAATAATTCTTAAAAAATAAAAAGGAGCAAATAATCATATAAAGAGGCAATGTGTTCTTGAAGGGCCTACGACATAACACTTCATGAAACCTTATGAAAGGTTTAGGTACCTGAAAATAATGAAGTGATGAGATCTCAAAATGTTATGTCACATTGTGAATCGATACGAAATAATATATCATCAATAATATCTTTGATACCATATTAGCGCAATATAATTAAAATTATGAGGATCTGAATTATTTGTCTATTTAGGTATACTGACGTAGAAATATTTATCAAGTGACATGAAGGGATGCATTTTAATAAGCATAATACTTATTTGATTTGCAGTTCAGACACTTGAAGATGACACATATGAAATGTTGAATTGTCACTTGACAAATTTATATGAAAACTTTTTCTAAGGATTCAAAATATTGGAAGTATATAAAAGTTTCTGAAAAATTTATTTATAATCCTTATATCGCATAAATTTATAACTTGACAATTATTAAAACTCTTGGAGAGTTTTCAAAAGCTATAGATTATTTGCTGAAAGAAGTTGAGATAAGAAACATGCAAAATTAGATTAGATCCTAAAGTACCATATCTTATGCAATTGATGTATTTACACATCTTGCTGCAACTATGAGCATGATATAGTTTTACTTATACATGGAGATAGTGAAGTAGATCACTTGCATATTGCAATTGAAAGTCCTTGTATGAATGTGTTTATGCTAACACATTTTGTCAAGATTTTAAATACACATGATATTCATATGATCGACATAATAGTTCACTATAGACATGTTACCTATTGTCATGAAGGATCATTGTCATACCATGTATACATGACATTCATATTATGCAAAGACGATAGCTATTTATAAAGCAAGTAGAGAATGTATGTGGTTGAGGTCAATGATACATCTCATTTGAGAAAAATGTAATTTAAAATGTGATAAAGTACCCATGATTTTGCATGAAGATAATGCAACAGGCATAACACAACTCAATGAAAGATTTGTAAAACAAGATAGAATGAAGCACATTTCACCAAAACAAGGAAGGATTTACAAAAAGAGATAGAATGAAACACATTTTGCCAAAACTTTTCTACGTACATTAGCTCCCAAAGAAAAGTGATATCAACGTGCAATAAATTCATTCGAGTGATAATATGACTAATTTATTTACAAAGTCTCTATCAATTACAACTTTCAATAAGATGATGCACAAGATTGAAATGTGAAAATTCAAATTCCCAATTGATGTTCTCATCTGAGGGAGCAGATACGCGTTATACTCTTTTTCCCTTTCAAAGTTTTGTCCCACTAGGTTTTTCTTGTAAGGTTTTTAATAAGGCAACTTATATACGTATTTTCTATCAATTAGACATTTAATTAGGGGGGAGGGGGAGATTATAACTATATTACCATATATAGTGAATGTCTACTTTACCATATATAGTGAATGTCAACTTTACCATATATAATGAATGTCTATTTATGGAAAATTTAGAAACCCCAAGGTTGGTTCTTCCCTATAAATAAAGGGATTTTCATTCATTGTAATTCACCCCTCAAGAGAAATAAGAATCACTATTTCTTTTCTCTCCATTCCTCTTCTTCTTTGTTTTATATTCCATAACAATAATAGAAAATTGAAACTAATTTACCTTAAGGGTTGGGACTAAGGAAAGATAATCTAACACTAACAATTTATCCTCACCATATCAAATAATATTAATTATTGTAAAATCAAGCACAAATTAACAAGGCTAAAGATAAAAAAAAAGAAATAATATAGAATAACTTTTTTCTTTCTTCTGAGTGTATCATCTATCACCTATCACTGATAAGTCGTTAATTTGATGACTTGCTAGCACCTTTTGAGCCTAAATTATCATGTTTTCCATTGATTTGATGGTACTCGCTTACGTAATGCCCATTTATGTAGGTAAAGGTAAAAATAGAAGATTAGACATGTCATTCAAGTCATCAAGAGGCCAAATATGAAGGAAATGAGTCATCCGCTTCATATCTGCTTTGGAGCTGCTAGCTATCTGCTCTCTGTCTACTCTTCATCCACTTTGAATCTGCTCAAGAAGACCAAGAATAAGGTGGCAGTTTTGTAATTTCCATCAAATGTAGTGTGAAGTTTAAAAGGAGTCTTTTAGCTCATTTTTCAAGAGCTAGTTTTTTTCATCTTTGAAGATAGCCTCCCTTTTAGCTCTTAGCTCTTCTATTCTCTTTTAGCAGCTATCTTTTCATCTTTTAAGAAATTTATACTAAACTTGAATGAAAAATACATGGTAGTGATTTTCCTTTGAAGAATTATTGAAACCCCAAGTGTGGAATTACATAGTCTCTATTTTTCATGGATGAAGTAACTGATAACTTTGGTATATTCTTATCCCTTTTATCTAGTAGTAGCTAATTTCCACTCTTGGGGTTATGCTTTCTTAGGTAGTGGCAGTGCATTGGTTTTAGCTAATTATTTTTCTAATTAGTTAGTTGTGATGGGTGTTGCATTTATTTCATGACTTAATTGAGAGTTAGGGGTTGCAAACTCCAACCACTCTAGAACCCATGTCATTCTTGAAAGAGAGGACATAGGTGAGAAATAAATGCAATCAATAACTTAATTTATTTTATTTAATGATATCTCTTAGACATATAGATGATAATTGGGGCAATAGATGTGGGAAATTGTCACACTTGTGAGGTGTTCGAAAGAATCCATTTATAAAATTTGGTGTTGTAATTGAAAGATTGACACCAATACATTGACATGTAGCTTACCCATGACTTTTAGCTAAAAATTGAATAAATGACCAAATACCTATGCATGATCCCACACCTATAATTGCTTAACCCCAAGGTTTATTCTCAATTGAATTCACTCTTAGCATTCTTCAACGTCAAGCTAGTGCACTAAAATTGAAGTAGTTGTAATTTATAAACACATTCAAACTAAATCCCCCATTTTACATTTATGCTTGCTTTATTCACACTATGGGTCATCTTTTAATAGACTACTAATACTCTTGAGTTTTGAATTCCATGCTTTCACTCCTTATGGATTCAACCCCAGCCTAAGTTGGGTTATTATATTGATAACAATCGCTTACACCCATTCAAGAGTGTAATTTGAGCGTTATAAAAAATGGCACTGTTGCTGGGGAGTGAAACATAGTTTTCACTCTTATAGTGTTTTTAGTTACTTTGGGTTAGCCGTAGTATTTTATTTTATATTGTTTGGTGGTTTTGTTCTTTCTCAGGTGTATATAATAGTATACACGATACTATGAGCCAATACGGTAGTAATGCCAAGACAGTTGATGGATATCTTGAGGATGCAGATCACCTCGGTGATTAGACCGAGCTAGTGCTATTCGTATTCCACCAATGGAATAAAATGGAGTGTTTCACATTCCTAGCGCGATACTTCATTTTCATCAAATGAAAGAGTTATTTGGAGGCCAAGCTCATGAGGATGCTAATCTACACTTGAAGAATTTTATTGATGTGTGTTCTCCATTTGACATAGCCCACATATCTCAAGAATCAATTCGGTTACGTCTTTTCCCATTCTCTTTGACGGGAGAAGCCGTCTTATGGTTACGGTCTTTGCCCGCCAGATCTTTCACTACATGGAGTGTGCTCACGGAGGCATTCTTGGAAAGATATTTTCCTTCTTCTCAAATATTGCAACTAAGGGATGAAATCATCAACTTAATTTTGCTAACTTAATAGCGAACCATTATATGAGGTTTGACAATGATTCAACAACAAGTTAATGCAATGCCCAAATTATGAGGTTTTGGATAAGATGCTTCTCCAAATTTTCTATAGGGCATTAGATCAATTGAACAAGATGGTAGTCGATAATGCGGATGGGGGTTGTCTTGTTAGACTATCGTATGGTGTTGTGTCAACTTTATTAGATCAAGTGACCAAGAAAAGTAGAGGGTGGCACACAAGAGATACCAAGGTGTCCGTGGGGACTCCCTCTGCATCTTTTATGAGCCAAGACAAAAAAAATGAAGAAAGAGATGTAAATATAGCTAAAGTAATGACGCAACTTGATCTTCTTATCAAGCATGTGATGGGGGCTTCTCCTAAGGTGGTTAACGTCGTTGCTTCTAAGAGTGATAAAGGTTATGATGATGAGAAAATGGAGTCTCTTGATAAAGAAATTTGGTTCTTGTCGAACTAATTGGAGGGTTCCCGCCCTACCTACCAAAGGCAAGGTGGGAATCAAGGTTGGAAGGAAAGAGATCGTGATAGATATTGGTGTGATAGAGATCGTGATAGATATCACTATTGGAGAGATAAGTAGAGAGATTATGATTGGTATGTACCTCCATATGATTGGGCAAAGGGTAAAGAGTCAAGTTCCATTGACCCGGATAAGCCCAAAAGTAAAGATGTCCTTGCTCGAATTTTAATGGGTATTCAGGGGACCGATAAGATAGTGAGAGAAATAAAAGGTGACTTCTCACAACTAAATCAAATGGTGACATCTCACTCGGCCTCTATCAAGCAACTCGAAACTTAATTAGGAAAAATATCAGCACAACTAATGCAAGACCAAAGAGTGGATTACCTAGTGACACGGTTGTTAATTCTAAAGATAATGTTCATATCATGGCTATTGTCACTAGGAGTGGTCGAACTCTTGGTAAAAATATTGTTGATCTTGGTGAAGACCTCAATAAAAAGGCAAATGAAGAACAAACCAATGCAAAGAGAAGGCGGTTAGAAGAGCCAATTGATAATAATCCAAATCCTAATGAGACAAGTGTTGAACGGCCAACGGTAGTTGAAGAAAATATTGAAAGTGAGAAAACTCCGAAGGTGATTGAGGATGATACTCCAAAAATAGATGAAACTCCAATTGTTCTATTGGCACAAATCAAAATTCCTCCCCTATTCCTACAAAGGCTCAAGAAAAAGAATGATGATACCAAGTTTAAGAAGTTTCTTGCAAAGTTTAGCAATTTATCGGTGAATATTCCGTTGCTAGAAGCCTTACGAGAAATGCTCGATTATGCTAAATTTATAAAGAACTTGGTTACAAAGAAGCGAGTCATAGATTTTGAACAATTGAGGTAACCCATAATTGTAGTGCTATAATGTTTAGCACAATGGTGGTGAAGAAAGAAGCTCTAGGTGCATTCACTATTTCTTGCACTATCGGGGTCTACAAATTCAGAAAAGCGTTGTGTGATATTGAAGCAAGTATTAATTTGATGTCATTCGCCGTGTGATATTGAAAAAAGTATTAATTTGATGTCATTCGCCGTGTTTTGAAAGTTAGGCTTGGGTGCTCCTAAGCCTACCACTATAAGGCTTCTAATGGCTGATCGTTTAATTAAAAAGCCCGTTGGTGTGTTGTATGATATTTTGGTGAAAGTTGACCGATTTATATTTTTGGCCGACTTCGTGATTCTCAATTGTGAGGTTGATCATGAGGTCCCAATCATTCTTGGTAGAACATTCTTGACTACTGAAAGGGCTTTAGTGGATGTAGAATATGGGGAGATGAAATTTTGGGTGAATAATGAAGAAGTATCCTTCAATGTGCGTAAGTCCATAAAGCAACCTATGGACTTGCAAGTTATTTTGGTGATTGATGTAGTTGATGATGAGGTAGCTAACACCGTTGAAATGGATCTTATGAATAACCCTTTGGTGGGTGTATTGTGGAACTTTGGAAGTGAGGTGGTTGAAAAATATGATGAGGTGGTAGCTTCATTGATGGGTCTTGGATATTACACCAAGAACCCGATCAAATTGGATCTTGATTTGAAAAATTGTGAGAGTCCATCCGCCAAGCCGTTTATTATTGAACCACCTCAACTCGAACTTAAGTCGTTACCATCCCATCTCTAATATATTTTCTTGGGTGAAGATAATACATTGCCAATCATTGTAGCAGGTGATCTTGAACCTTATCAAGTGGATGCCTTAAAATCAATTGTGAAAAAGTTCATTCGTGCTCTCAGATGGACTATTGCGAACATTATAGGCATTTTTTTCGGAATTTGTTCTTATAAAATCAAGCTAAATATTGATCATGTTCCTAGTGTGTAAAACCGAAGGTGACTAAATCAACCGATACAAGAGGTGGTCAACAAGGAAATTATTAAGTGGCTTGATGTGAGAGTTGTCTACCCAATTTCAAATAGCACATGGATGAGTCCGGTTTAATGTATTCCTAAGAAGGGCAACATGACGGTGGTCCCAAATGAGAATAATGATCTTATACCTATGCGCCCGGTCACGAGTTGGAGAGTGTGTATGGATTATCACAAATTAAACTCGTGGTTCGAGAAAGACCACTTTCCCATGCCATTCATGGATCAAATGTTGGATAGGCTAGCCGATCAATATTGGTATTGCTTTCTTGATGGTTACTCAGGGTACAATCAAATTTGTATTACCCCGGAAGACCAAGAAAATACCAATTTGACTTGTCCCTATGGCATATTTGCTTTCTAGCGCATGCCCTTTGGTTATGCAATGTGCCGACCACTTTCCAATGATGTACGTTGTCCATTTTTGACGATATGGTAGAGGATGCAATGGAGGTTTTCATGGATGACTTCTCCGCGGTTGGGGATTCATTTGATTTTTGCCTCGCTCACTTAAGTAAAGTCCTTGAAAGATATGTGGAGACCAATCTTGTTTTGAATAAGGAAAAATGTCATTTCATGGTCAAAAAAGGCATTGTTCTAGGCCACAAAATTTTGGGTAAGGGTATCCAAGTGGATCGAGAAAAAGTTAAGATGATCGCTAAGTTATCTCCACCGATCTCCGTGAAGGGCGTTAGAAGTTTTCTTGGTCATGCCGGGTTCTATTTGTGCTTCATTAAAGATTTTTCAAAGATTGCTCACCCTTTGTGCAAGCTTTTTGGAAAAAAAGGCAAAATTTGAGTTTGATGGTGATTGTGTAAAAGCTTTCAATTGTCTCAAGGAACTCCTTGTGTCGGCTCCTATCATAGTAGCCCCGGATTGGTCATTGCCCTTTGAATTAATATGTGATACAAGTGGTGTTGCTCTAGGTGCAGTTTTTGGCCAAAGATAAAAGAAGTTGTTCCACCCAATTTATTATGCAAGCAAGAATTTGAATGATGCTCAACGTAATTATACAGTTACGGAACAAGAGTTTTTAGCAGTGGTGTATGCTTTTGAGAAGTTTTGGGCTTATTTGTTTGGCATGAAACTGGTTGTACATATGGACCACGCCACTCTTCGATATCTCATGGCAAATAAAAAGGCAAAACCTCGATTGATTAGGTGGATATTATTCTTGTAAGAGTTCGATTTTAAAGTGAAAGATTGAAAGGGGTGTAAAAATCAGTAGCCGACCACCTTTCCCTCCTTGAATCCAATCATGAGAAGTGGGGTGAGATTGATATTAATGACACCTTCCCCGATGAGCTAGTCATGTCACTTTCAGGGAGCATTACACCTTGGTATGAAGATTATGCAAACTATATTATGAGCGTTGTGCTTCTCGATGAGTTAAATCATTATCAAAAGAAGCGATTTCTATTTGATGTGAAAAAATAATTTTGGGATGAACCGTTCTTGTTTAGGGAGTGTGCGGATGGTGTGATCCGTAGGTGTGTCATGGAAGCGGAAATGATAGATATTTTTTAGGCTTGTCACTCCTCTTCGTTCGGTGGTCATCATAGTAGGATCCGAACATCTGCTAAGGTTCTTCAAAGTGGATACTATTGGCCTACCCTTCATAGAGATGCTTATGAGTTGGTAAAAATATGTCCTCAATGTCAAATGTAAGGTAGTGTTTCGAGGAAACATGAGATGCCTCTTAAGCCCAATCTCGAGGTTGAACTATTTGATGTGGGGGGGATCAACTTCATGGGTCCCTTTGCGAGCTTATATGGTAATAAATATATCTTGGTAGCAGGCGATTATGTCTCAAAGTAGATGGAAGCCATTGCTTTACAAGGTTTGGGAAGACGCCTCAAAATCAAGGGTGAATCAACTTCATGAGTTGGAAGAGTTTCGACTTAAAGCATATGAGAGCTCTGTGTTGTACAAAGAGAAGATGAAGAGGTGGCATGATGCCAAAATCTTAAAGCGAGAGTTTCATGTGGGTGATGTTGTACTCCTTTTCAATTCAAGATTGAAACTTTGTGGGGAAGCTTAGATCAAAGTGGTTGGGACCGTTCGTGGTCTCAAATGTTTACCCGAGTGGAGCAATTGAGTTGGAAGATCACGAGAAGAAGAAATTTATGGTGAACGACCAATGATTGAAGCACTATTATGTGGGTGGACCCAGAGCGACTAAGGTTGAGTCACTTCGCTTCAAAGATCCAAAATGATAAGTAAATGATGTCATTCCACAACTATAACTACGGTACTTCTTGGGAGGCAACCCAAGATTTATTTTTGATGTTTTTGATATTAATTTTAGCTTAGTTTTGATTGATGTAGGTAACTTCATAAATTTGGGATGCGAGAAAGTTGGACCAGAGGCTTAAGACTAAGCTCCGAACTAATAATTTTGTTCAAAAAAAAAGAAAATTCGTGTAGCTGGCTGTGGGCAACCTGTTCTGAACCATCTTGAGCAGGCCAGATGCAGGTGCTAAGTATTTGAACGCAGGAAGCCAAAATTTGAAGTAAATCACTGAAAGTTACTGCTTTCACCTGCGTTGGACTTACTCAAGCAGTCTAGGCGCAGGCCAGATGCATTTGGGACGCAGCAGGGGCCAAGTTTGGATGGTAAAATCTGCCTGGACTTGTGTTGTAATTGCTGCAGCAGTCCGGGCACATCTTGGATGCAGTCCAGGTGCAAGTTGAAGACAAGAAACTGGTAGTTGCTGCCTTGACCTGCGCTGCATCTGCTTAAGCAGTTCAGACGCAGGTCCATCGCATATTGGACACAAAGCAGCTGCTACACACTGCTACGACATGCTCTGGGACTGCTTCAGCAGTCCAGTCGTAAATTTAACGCAGATGGGACACAAGTTGAGCTTATACGCTGTTAAGTTTTAAAAATGGGTCAAATCTTGTTGGGTTGTCCCGACCCGGTCAGCCCAAAATATTTTTTGAAATACTAAAACAGGTGCTAACAGTCCATACTTTAGTTTTTTTACATTGCAACTCTATTCTAACCTTTTCTTTTCTCTCAAACTTCACATTCTCTCCTTTTTTACCAAAAATTAAACTAACAAAAAGTGAGATCATTCCTTTGGACTTGTGCTTCAATTTTTCTCCTCTCTTAATTCAAGAAAGAAAGGTATGTTTTCTCATGACTTCACTCTTGAATTCCCTCTTAAGGGATGGACATAATACTTGATACCTCATAATAGTTGGTTATTTAAAGTTGGTTTTTGTGAGCTTTTTGGGGTGATTAATACTAGTTGGAATAATTAGATTGTCATGGGTTCCTTGTTTCACTAGTTTGATTCATGATACTCTCTTAAATGAAGCTAGTGCTCCATGTGCTTGATAAATGTCCATTAAAGCCTTTCTTACTTATTTTGTGTGGTGGGTGGCTCAAGTACGACAGTATGAACACCTGAAATATGTTTGGAGATGATTTGGTGAGATGAGCTTGCTCTTTTGTGCTCTTATTCTCTTTCTACAAGTTCTTGGTTGGCATGCCCACTATGTGTTTGTTAAAATGACAATAAGAGATAAATGTGTTGTATGCTTGTGATGGCCAATGTGAATTTCCTTAGGACATGGTGTTGTCATTTTTTATGCATAGTTTTGGGTCCAATTGAACCTAATAATGAAATAGTTGGTAGTCATTGGTTGAGGGAGATTGTTGAGAAATAGGGCATCCATGGTTCTTGTTGGTCACTAATCCTAACAGAAAAACATTAATGTTTGCCTTGCCCTATGATAGATTGGATGACATCATTCTTAAGGTTATTTGTCATTCTTGTTTCCATTGGAGTTTATGGATATCCTATGAGCTAGTTTTGAGAAATGTGAAGAATGTGAGACAATGCCGTGCCTAAATGATTAAGTGTTGTAATAAATGAAACCCATGGACTCTAGTGATGAATTACCTTGCATCTTTCAACAATTTTCTTTTCTTATCTTTATTTTCTTTCTTAACTTACAAAATTCCAAAAATATGTTTTACCTTTTGTCTTTTGTTTTGGTTTTGTTTTGTTTCTTTCCCGTAGGTATGTCTCCAAGGAAAAACTTGTCGTGAGAAGTTAGAAAGGGTAATGCCCCGGATAAAGGCAATGCGAAAGCTACATTTGGAAGGGGTAAAGCACTGGTCTCCAAAGATATTTCGAAAGTCCCAAATGTCCAAGCTATCATTGATCGTACACGGGAGGTAGGAAAGGAAGTGGATCAAATTCAATTTGGTGTAGAAGGTGTGAAGGAGTTATATGATGAGTGGGTAACTACTTGGGGGTTCAATCCCGAGAATATCTTTAGCATAAAGGGAGTTGAAACCTATTTTCCCAAAATTATTGCCAAAATTAAAGAACGGGTTTGGGAAATCTTCACAGATATGACGCCCTCTTCTCACCCATTATGCTATTTCCCGACGATTGTTCGGGAGTTCTATGCTTTATATGTTGTTAGGCATAATGAACAAAAATATAAAATGTCAATTGCCGCACAACCTTGCCTCGAGAGTGTATTGGTTTGAGGAGTGGAAGTCCCTTGCACGGCCTTAGAGATTAATGAGATCTATTTTGCTTATGACTTAGATTCCGCGGTGCAGTGCAAGAGGTTGATATTTGTGGATGTTAGATTTATCTATGACTTTCTAGGGTGATTGCTAAGAGTCTTCCTCTATGGGCTAATGGTGTAAGTCAAATCAAGAGGAGAGATCTGTCGGTTCAAGCCAAACATTTGGCTTGGATTTGTGGGTAACCGTCTACTTCCCTCAATAAATGACCAAGATAGCACGGTTGATAAGGCCATCATTATAAGTTGCATCATAGATAAAATTGCTAATTGATAGCGGAGATGATTAAATTGAGGTCAAAGCAACCGGGTACTTTATTGCCCTTTCCAGCATCATATACATGCTTTGTCTTAAGTTCAAAGTACCATTACTCTTTAAGATTGATCATCGGGTTATATGCACCGGCGTCATTAAAATCACACAGCGTAAGGATGAGGATAACCCTACGGGCTTAAAAAGAAAAGCTTTGGTTTTGGTAAGCTCGGGTGCGGAAGGATTCCCGAGCTCAGAGGGGGTGGAGATTCCTTTAGATTCTCACTTGATGCTGAGATGCTGAGACCCATCAGGATTCTACCGATACTTCTGCTTCATCAAGCACCGCACCACCACCTCGGTCCATACAATTAGCACGGTTTTCTACCATAACCTTTGTCAAGGTTGCTTCCATGACTTTGGAAAACAAGTCCACTCTTACCCGATTGGTGGTGGACATTCCCCGATTTATTCAGGATGCTATAGCACCTCTTCGTGCCCGTGTAGCAAAGTTAGATCAGAGGGTGACCACGCTTGAGGCGAGGGGAGATTGTGAGGGGGTGGCATCTGTGAGGGCAGACCTTGAGAGTTTATGGGCGGAGATTCACTCTGTACAGTCCCCCTTTGGTCTTGATAAGGCAGAGATTGCTTTTACATCGGAGACTTCAGGCCAGTTCTTCTATTTGATGATTTGTTTGGAGAGGGTCATGAGGACATTGATGATGACATCGAGGTTGATCTTATAGAGGGGCTACCTGAGGATCGACAGGTTGAGGTCGCCATGTAGTTATCCAGGGATGAGTAGCATGCACGAAAGGTTGGGGCTAGTTCTAGCACTTGACATGATGATGAGTCACCCTTCATAGTAGATTCAATGAGAGGATCCCAGCCTGACGAGGATCCTATTGAGACAGTGAGATCATTCACCGACAGAAATTCGAGCGCCTAGTGTGCCATAGGGATTCTCTACCTTCCTCTACTCTCTTTTACTTTCGCATTGGGAATAATGCAATATTTTTAGTAGGGGTGGGGTATTGATATGATTCATTCAGTGGTGGGTACCTACTTTCTCAATTTATGGCATGTGGTTTGATATATTGTGGAGACATATTCTATTTTATTACTTTTGATGTTTATCGCATTTTGTTTTTATTTTATTATTATTGACATTGCTTTGGATAGGCCTTTATCGAGCATTATAATGATGTCAAATATTGTTATTTTGTTTTTGTATTTGTGTCATGCGCTTAATTTAAATGTGGTATCCGACTGTGCGCATTGCGCTTATCGCCTTTTGTATATACATGTCTAATAAACTCTAAGGGTTCTCTTCAAAACTCGATTCTTTCCTAAGGAGTAAATTTTTATTTTCTCTTTCTTTTGATCTTTTATTTTTAGTTTAGTTCAGTTTCTTTGTCAAACTGAGTGATAATTCACCCATGAGGGATGGCGAGGCGACATCCTTAGGTGAACTATCTAGTCATTTTGGTTAACTATGAAGAAGCAAAAATTTGAAAATACTTCAAAAATGTCATTGGCAAGGAATAAAATGTTTTTGAGAAAAAACCAAAAATACAGGTGCAAGATCAAGGATGCCTTGAGTTTTCTTTTGGGTGAAACCATTAAACTCAATTTTTGGCTCTCTCTTTACAAGGATGAGTCGTTGACTCGGAGTAACTTATGAAGCCCAAATTGCTCAAATTGATTGGGAGACTAACTTTTTGCTCTATGAGTACGATGCCATGAGTGGTGAAATTTTTGAATAATTCTTGTGCATTTGTGTAGTCTAGAACTTGCCCCAAGTGTATTCAAAGCAAAATTCTAGGCAAGCTTGGTTTGGAGGATGACACGAGGCCCTTTTTGACCCGTCACATAGCCAAATTCTCACCTTAACATTATTCCCTAGTTAACCCATTCAAACCGTTTTGTCCTTTGTTCTTTCTTATAGTAATGATAACCATGCTAAAACACCTAAACCCTTTTGAAAACCTCTCTTTTGGTACTTAACCTCCTTTGATGCGTTGCATGATTTTAGATAATGAATTATAGGTAAAATCCTAAGTTTGGGGGTTGTGTATTTGGGAGAAGATGATCAAAGAAAAGATAAGAAAGGTGTATGTAAGGATGTCAATACATGTGCTTAAAAGACAAGAGATGTTCTTGATGATAAAATTAAATAGTCTAGCCCGTAGAACTTGAAAAAAAAAATTAAATGAGTGGGGGGCTAAGAAAGGCTTATAGGTAGAAAATCTCTTGAAAAAGTCAAAGAATTAAAATAAAGAAAATGGTGTCTTTGAATGGGTTGCTAAATGCTAAACAAATAGTTAGGAAAATATGGGAAATGATTTGAAAAAGAATAAGGTGGGTGGTTTGAAAATTCTGAGGGTAGAAAGGATTGAGTGATTGCATTAAAGGAGGCCCTTTAGTTGCTTGATCTATATGTATTCCTTCCCGTACCTTAAACCTTCATCTTGAACCCCAAGACCTTGGTGATTCCAAACTAAATAAGTCTCCATTAGTGGCGAAAAACACAAAGGGCAAGTCTATGGTTCTATTCAATGTACTTGAATTTCTTTGTGAGAGTGAGTGTGAATTCTTTCTTTATTTGAGCTCCCTTAAGAATTGAAATGTATTTGGTGTGTGGAGCTAACTCTTGCATGTGAGCGGCATCGGTACTTTTGGGTAGAGGATGATGTTTTACTATCGGTTTAGGTAAATGAGTGAAGTAAGTTGCATTGTGAAGATTGAGACAAACTTTGATGATTTTGTGTCTTATCTTAAGATGTTTTGTGATTTGAAAAATTCATTTGATACAAACTTGCATCCTTGCTTCATAAATACGTGCTTATTGAAAAGTTTTGGTTTACTTATTGCCATGACATGTGTGGAAAGTGTTTGTAGAGTTTTGTTAGACTATTCCTTTAGTATAGCTTTCTTCTTGGTGAATTTGAGTTAAATGCCCTATCTCATTGAATTATTCTTGGTTGCTTGAGGACAAGCAATAGTTTAAGTTTGGGGATTGATAAGTCATCAATTTGATGACTTGCTAGCACCTTTTGAGCCTAAATTATCATGTTTTTACATTTATTTGATGGTACTCTCTTACGTAATGCCCATTTATGTAGATAAAAGTAAAAAGAGAAGATTGGGCAAGTCATTCAAGTCATCAAGAGGCCACATGTGAAGGAAATGAGTCATCCGCTTCGCATCCGCTTCACATCTGCTTTGGAGATGCTAGCCATCTGCTCTCTGTCTGCTCTTCATCCATTTTGAATCCGCTCAAATAGATCAAGAATAAGGTTGCAGTTTTGTAATTTCCATCAAATGTAGAGTGAAGTTTAAAAGGAGTTTTTTAGCTCATTTTTCAAGAACTAGTTTTTTTCATCTTTTAAAGATAGCCTCTCTTTTAGCTCTTAGATCCTCTCTTCTCTTTTAGCATCTATCTTTTCATCTTTTGAGAAATTTGTACTAAACTTGAATGAAAAATACATGGTAGTGATTTTTCTTTGAAGAATTATTGAAACCCCAAGTGTGGAATTACATAGTCTCTATTTTTCATGGATGAAGTTAATAATAACTTCGGTATATTCTTATCCCTTTTATCTATGAGTAGCTAATTTCCACTCTTGGGGTTATGCTTGCTTAGGTAGTGGTAGTGCATGGGTTTTAGCTAATTATTTTTCTAATTAGTTAGTTTTGATGGGTGTTGCATTTATTTCATGAATTAATTGAGAGTTGAGGGTTGCAAACTCCAACCACCCTAGAACCCATGTCATTCTTGAAAGAGAGGACATAGATGAGGAATAAATGCAACCAATAACTTGATTCATTTCATTTAATGATATCTCTTAGACATAAGGATGTCAATTGGGGCAATAGATGTGGGAAATTGTCACACTTGTGAGGTGTTCGAAAGAACCCATTTACGAAATTTGGTGTTGTAATTGAAAGATTGACACCAATACATTGACATCTATCCTACCCATGACTTTTAGCTAAAAATTGAATAAATGACCAAATACCTATGCATGATCCCACATCTATAATTGCATAACCCCAAGGCTTATTCTCAATTGAATTCACTTTTAGCATTCTTCAACGTCAAGATAGTGCCCTAAAATTGAAGTAGTTGTCATTTATAAACACATTCAAACTAAATCCACCATTTTACATTTATGCTTGCTTTTTTCACACTACAAGTCATCTTTTAGTAGACTATTAATTCTCTTGAGTTTTGAATTCCGATCCATGCTTTCACTCCTTGTGAATTCGACCCCAATCTAAGTTGGGTTATTATATTTACAACGATCGCTTACACCCATTCAAAATTGTAATTTGAGAGTTATCAATCACACTTTTATTTTATATTATTGCATATAAATGTTGGGTTATAAGTGAATATGTGAATGAAAAATGGAGGGAACGTGAAGTGAGTTTTTCACTTTAAGGAAGTAAAGTTCTCCCGCATTGGTGAGAGAAATGAACTTTCTTATACTTATATTGAGAAGTATTTCTTCACGTGGATAGTGAGGCAAGAACAAGAGATGTCTTGTGTTGTCGTCGTTGCTCGCTCGACTTTGAATTTGAATTTGAATTTGAATTTGAAAAAAGATCAAAAGATTGATGTTTTGGACAAAATTTATTCAAACTTGAAACTAATTTGCAGACGCAGAATGCAGTTACAATGCACCTTGAAGGGACACGTGACCCTTCGAGGCAAGAGATACAACGCAGGTGCAGCGTAGAACTTACTGAAAATTGCCAAACTTCACCTGCGGGCGAAGGTCTGGCGCAGCAGGTCGCGTGTTGTTCCAAAAAATTATCTCTTTCCGGGAACCATTGCTTCCTTTCTAAAGCAACACTTTTTGGCTATAATTACCTGAACTTTTCCTCAGGTAAAAAAAAAAAAAAATTGAGTTGAAGAACATCTTCTTCTTCTTCTTCTAAGAACTCTAGTGTGATCTTCAAATCGTTGAGTGAGTTAGAAGTTCAGAAAATTTGAGGTACCACTATTTTCTGAAATGAATCATTTTATCTTGTGAGGAAAGATTTCATTAACTTCGGGTACTTGAGGGAAATAAATTTTTTAAGGATGCACCATAAATTCGGTGGACTTGATTCTATCACTTATGTCTTCATCATGTTTTCTTTCTTTTGAGTTTGGTTTTAATGCTTTTCCAAAAAATAGTAGAAACTTCATTTTGGTAATTCATTTGAACTTGTGGTTGAAGTTGTTGGAACTTCTTTGTAGCTCTTGAACTTAGTGTTGAAGTTCAAATTGATAAATACAAATTTTATACTCGAAAATAACAGCAGGGTAGCTATAAAATTGCCTATATTAACTTTTAAGAGTGAGCGGGAAAGTTCATGGGGCCAGGGAGATAATAAAGGAGGTAATGTAGACGTAAAATTTATTAGCATATATAATGGTGGAATTACGCTTAGACGTTACGGACATCCACAATTAAGTAATAACTTACTGTGTCTTATATAACATATATACTAATTAATTATAGTTAAGCAAAACATATTTTTGTACAAACAATGCCCTACTATAATAGTAACGTATTAATTAACATTGACCAAATCATACTTCAAAATTTCCGTTCAATGCCCTATTATTTGATTCGTCTTTGATATGTCTTAAACGAAAATAAGCAATCCAAATATTTGTCTCAAAGGCCTTACAGGTCACCCATTCATGTTAACTGGAGTCACATCTGTAATTAACTATTAAGTAACCTAATGACACATTTCTTTTCTATATATTTTGTATGTAAAAGTAAATTAACTCTACCTGCATGAGATATCTCACATTGTTGTTTTAAGCTCCGAGATAGGATAAGGGTTGTCGAGGGTCAATCAAAAAATAATCTCTCTACAAAACGAATTCAGAATTTGAAATTTATATGAGTTTTTATAATAATCTCAAATTAATTTACAATGATAATTGGGTATGATCAAATGTTTATAAATTTTAAATACATATATAAGATACGAACGAATAAGATTGCACCGAATTTATTGACATTGTTATTATTGGATATATTAGTTAAAATCCAATCAATATATAATGCTCGTTGGTTCTTTTTTCCCAAAACTAAATTAACAGTAGTTTATGAAGTAAGACTTTTGTCTCTAATTTTGAGAAACTGAAGGTGGAGTTAGGCTGACGGAAGCCTTTGAATAATGGTAAAAGTATTTCTGCATAACACCTACTGGGTTGGTTTGGGTCGGTTATTGGTAAAAATCATAATCAAATCAACTTAGTCAGTTTTTAAATTTCTAAAACCAAATCAAACCAAACAAAAATATAATCGTCAGTTTGGTTCTTCTTGGTGTAGTTCGGTTTGATTCGATTTTTTTGATTTATAACTTTAGCTAATGATCAAAGTTGAAATTTTTAAAAAAAAAAAAAAATCGAATATAACATATGAGATGTCAACCGAGTGTTGTATCTCAACCTTGAAACTGTGATGTCAACTGAGTTTTATACTTCAGCAAAGTCATGAACAACGTCATATAAACGCTTTTAAAAATATTTTAAAATTACATTTAATAGAATAATATGATAAACCCCCCAAAAGGTGAATACATAAACTTGTTCGGTTCAAAAAGAAAGTTAAAATTAGTGACTAGCTATAGTCTAATGAATCAAAGCTGTAAATTTCAATATACAACAAGATATTATTTTTACAATTAGTATCATTTGTCATTCAAAGTGGGAAATTTATTTAGAATCTCATAAGTTACTGTCAACTGATTGGAGACATATAACTGAATATGTTACAACTAAAGTTAAATCATGATTAAAATATAAAATGTAACAAAAATTTATATTGTATTTATGAATAATATATAAATAATTATAATATATATATATATATATATATATATATATATATATATATATCAGTTCGATTTGGTTATTTTATCGGTTATTTTAGAGTAAAATCAAACCAAACCAAATTAATATCGGTTTTTTAAAATTCAAAACTAAACCAAACTAAACTTAACCAAATATTAATTTTTTTAATCGGTTTGATTTGAATCGCAATTCGATTTGGTTAAAAATCAAACGTGAACACCCCTAAAATAGATCACTCTTTTTCGAATCAAGCTGAATATAATATTTCGTGCTTTCTGCTTTTTCTTTTTTAAGATGAAATGAGAACATCAAAACAGGTAACAAGGAGGGTCCACAATCAAGTAGGCTGTTAAGGCATTAGCTGAAATTAACTATCATTAAGTTACAAGCTCTTTTTTAACCAAAGAACTGACGTCTATTGCAATGAACGTGTTTGTCAATTGTCAAGAGCATCGATTCTCTTTCTTTTAAGTACATTCATACGTATGATATTACATAATTAAAAAGCCACTGATCCCACACAAAATAAACAATGTCTTTTGCTTTCTTAATTATCTTGTCAATTGCAATACTTTCTCCGTTTCCATAAGTGCTGCTTTAGGTTTTTTATCTTGCTATTAAATAAATGATGTCTTAGATGATCAAAAATATACTAATGATATTTTAAATTTTTTTCTTAACTAAAAAGAGTTTTACATGTCCAAAAAATTATAAAGATTTACATCTTTTTTAAGGAATTTTATTAATCATATTTTACTTGACGATTCTTGTAGTTACACAAGAAATTTGAAAATACAGTAAAGGGGTTTTGGCAAATTAAAAAAATCCAAAGAGATTGTGAGGTAGATCAAAGCATTTGACGGATGTTTAATGTGTCAAAAAAAGAGTGGGTTTAATTATATGTAATATAACAATTAAAAAATGATGTGACAAGTATAATTTTTTGAAAAAAAAGAAAAATGGGAATTAAAAAATTTCAGCAAAGCAATTAACGACAACAAAAGTATATATGGGCTAAAACTTGACAACAGAAGTATATATAGGCCAAAGCTTAGACAACAAAGTCATTGATGAGTTGAACTTAAAACGGAAGATATGTTTAGATGTTTTTACAAAATTTAGGAGTATATTTGATCCTTTTTCTTAAATTTATTATATTTACAAAGTAACATGATAAATTTACTCGTATCTTTACTACTTTTTAATTTTTATGTTAATAAAAAAATGAATAAATAAAGATGAATGATAAGATTAAAAAAAAATACTAGCAAGTAGCAGGTATTAACAGATCCTTGACTAATCTTTCAAAGGTTCAAAAGTTACATGAAGTTTGTTTTTTGTTTCTTCCAGTGGCAAATGGCAATGATACTCTCACCTTTTGGTAAAAGTTAGGGGACACATTAAGCGAATTTCTACCACTAATATAATATATAAGTGAGGATGCGTTGCAAAAGCAGCCAACTTGTAGCTGATATGCCTGTTTCAGCAGTTTTAATAGTAATTTTATTTTATTATTTTTAATTAATTATTATAAATTATTTTTATATTAAAAAATTAATAATATTTAATTTAAAAAGTAAAATAGATATTTATGGCGTATCTGCTTTAGTTATTTTAATCGTGATTTTACTATATCATTCTTAATTAATTATTATAAGTTATTTACTTATTAAAAAATTAATAATACATAATTAAAAAAATTAAATAGATATTTATAACATGCTTGCTTCAACTACTTCAACCGTGATTTCACTATATCATTCCTAATTAATTATTATAAGTAATTTACGTATTAAAAAATTAATAATATTTAATTAAAAAATATAATAAAGATTCATGATATGTCTGCTTCAATCGTGATTTTATTATATCATCCCTAATTAATTTTTGTAGATCATATAAGCATTAAAAAATTAATAATATTTCATTAAAAAAAAAAGAAGATAAAATAGACACACAATTCTAAGCTAACTCTTGATGTTTTAAATTAATTTGACAACTTATATGTAGTCTACTTAAAAAAAAAAATTCACAAGTACTTTTTATAGTAATTTTATTATTTCACTTCTAATTAGTTAGCTGTTGATATTTTAAATTAACTTAACGACAACTAATATGTAAGTGAGGATAAGCTGCTGAAGCAGGCAGCTTGTAGACGACATGTCTGCTTCAGCAGCTTCAACAGAGATTTTACTATATCATTTTTAATTATTTATTATGAGTCATTTTTATATTTGAAAATTAATAATATTTAATTTAAAAAGTAAAGTAGATATTTACAATGTGTCTGCTTCAGCTGTTTCAACCGTTATTTTATTATATCATTTTTAATTAATTATTATAAGCTATTTACGTATTAGAAAATTAATAATGCATAATTAAAAAAAGTAAATAGATATTTATGACATGCTTGCTTTAGCTACTTCAACCATGATTTTACTATATCATTCCTAATTAATTATTATAAGTCAATTACGTATTTAAAAATTAATAATATTTAATTAAAAAATATAATAAACATTCATGACATGTCTGCTTCAATTGTTTCAATCATGATTTTATTATATCACCTCTGTCATGCCCTATTTTCGCCAAGGTCAAACAAAACAGCACTCGTTGACTCTAAAATGAATTGCAATTTATGCACAGAGTCGCCAGCTAATTTTTAAGGTAAAATAGGAAACCTGTTTATTTATTAACACATATGATTGATGTTTTAGTTTGCGAAATAACCAATTGAGATTTTAGGTAAGAGTTCAAATTGTCTCGAAGGGAAGGGGTCAGGCACCCTTCGGGATTGATACAAATATGATCACGTAGATAGATTTTTGAGGGCGTATGTTAGATCCGATGCTCAATGTGTGCAATGAAGTGAAAAGGTGCACCTAAATGGACACTAAAACAGTCCAATACATACACTAAAAGGGCCAAATCAGTCCACTACATACACTAGAGGGGTGTCCCTTCACTAAGGGGCCTTTTGGTCATTTTACTTATTATTTGTAATACACTATAAATAGAATAATGTAAGGTTTCATTTTCAGATTTTGATGAATATTATGAGTGTATAATATTTGAAACATTTCCTCTCTAAGGAGAGAAGACCACCAACCCGAAACTAGGGTGATACAAGTGTGGATTTCACTTGTGTTGCATTCAAGACTTGAAAACGTAGATGCTTGGGGAGGTTGACATCACTCTTGTGTCCACGTAAGATTGTCGGTGTTGTTATTACATGTATTAAGGGTCTTAGTGTTGGATCTACACTTAGGTTCTTAGTTATTGTAGTAATCTATGACACACTATCAACTTTTACCTTTTTTGCAATTTTGTTAGTGTTTGTATCTTGTAATCTTTTGTTCTTGTTGAATTCAAATCTTGTGCCTTTGTGTTCATCTTATTTTTCACGTTATTATAGTGTTATTGGTTGTTTTGGGTGTTAAAATACACTCCCATATCTTGTATTCTTGTTGTAGTTGTTGAATCCGAAAGTGGTCTCTAAAAAGGTCCTCGGATCTTGTGATTTGTGGAATATTCTGGGGTGTGATTTTGTGTCCCTCTTGCCATTCTTGTATCAGGAATTCACAAAGAAGGAGGAGGTAAAAATGATGAAAAAAGCATATGTATTAAGTATAAAATAATTTCCTTGAAAAAATATAAATGTTTTAAAACTATGTAAAGGCATATGTATATTAAATATATAGATAAAATATATTGTTATAAAATATGTAAAAGACATGTATAAAAATGTATAAATACGTGTGAAAAAAAATTATATGATGTATGAAAAAAATGTAGATGTGTTATGAAAAGAAAAAATATTTATCAATAATATTTTTTATTTGATTAAAATTACGGAGAAAAGTAAAAATTATTTGAGAAAAAAAGACAAAATAATATATGAATTACTTGATTAACTTGATTTTTTTATATAAGTGTATCACAATAATATATATATTTTGTTGTAAAAAATATAAACAAAAGTACATTAGTATATGTGTGTAAAAAAAAAAAAATTATTCTAAAGGAAAAAACTACATAATATTTTTTAGCGTAAAAAGTATAAAATGTTTGATTAAATAATCTAAGTTAATCTAATATTTTTACTATATTAAATTTGTATAAATGCGAGAACATAAAAAATATAAACAAATAATTTAAAGTCTTCTTTGACAGTCATTTTTAATAATGATTCTCAATAACTTGTTTAAACACTTGTAATAAAATGTTAGTAATAAATAAATAATAATCAAAATAAGTTAAAAAACATGTATGCATATACGTATTTAAAAATATGATTTTTGTTAAAACGTCGGCTCAGATAAAATTTTAAAATATTATAAAAATTTCGTCATTGCCCAAAAATATTTATTTTTTATTATATATTTGTATTCATAGTGTCCGCCTTTTATTTGGAAAGATCTCAAAAATTGACTGAGCTTTTTCATTGGCCATGTGTTAATTTTTTATATAAAATAAATAACATGAAGAGTAAGGATCCATCTTTTTGTATTAGGATGGCCTCAAAAATTTGAGGAAAAGATAATTTTACCGACCAAGTATCGATCTTGATATAAAATACTAAATTTAAAAAAATAAACTTTATTTTTGTGATGAAATGGTCTCAAATATTCAAATGGAGAAATAATTTTATTGGCCAAATATCGATCCTTAATATAAAATAATAAATTTAACAAACTAAAGTCCATCTTTTGAAATGGAATGAACCCAAAAATTCGACAGAAAGATAATATCATTGACTGTTTGTTGGCCTTTGATCTAAATAATTACTATTCTAAAATGTAAAATCTCGCTTTGTAATGAATGACTTCAAGTATCCAAATGGAGAGATAATTACATTGACCAATTGTATTTATACAGTAAACTTGAAAAAGTAAAATCATGGCTTCAAATATCCAAACAAAGAAATAATTTCATTGGCCAATTAAATGCTTGATATAAAATAAATAAACTTGAAAATGTAAAAGCCGCCTTTATAATGGGATTGTCTTAAATATCCATACCGAAAGATAATGTCATTGACCAATATTAGTGTATTTTATTGTTATCAATTTAACCAACGGATAAAGCAGTAAAAAGAACAAAATCAGTCCAAAAAAAGGACATTAAGGCAACAAGCCATATGAACCACAAAACTTAGAGAGCCATCAGTGAACAAACTAACAAAAGTCCTTTCAAAATCACGTCTAAGCAATAAATGGCAGCAGAACAAGAACAATCAATAATGATTATCAACAAAATTAAAGCAGCATGTGGGTCACTAGAAAAAATGTTCAATAATGACCCATTGGTCATCAAAACAGCGACTAGATTAGAAACATATAGATACAACATATATATATAAACAAAAGCAAAAGGAGGACATCGAAAATGATATTTTCCGTTCAGATCTGTTAAAACAGAGCAAATTGGGTCTTTTAAGATTTGCTTCCATGATGTTACCGGAGCAATATTTGAACCGTGAAAAGCACGACCAGATCTGATCGCAAAACAGAGAGGAAAAGGAAGCTCACCCACCGGTGATCAAATCCGGCGAGGCGCAGCAGTAAAGGGGAGGGGAAGGGAAGGAAGGGCGCCGCTGGTTGTGGGGGCTGGTAGCAGCGGCTTTGGGTGGTGGTGGTGGTCGGATTTTCCCCGGACATGGTGGCTTATGAGGGAGGAGAAGGGGCGGCTGCCTTGGCTATTGAGGGAAAGTGAGATAGAGAGAGAGAGAAGGGAGAGAGAAGAGAGAGAAAGGGGAGGCTGTTTTTTTTTTGTGTGGCTTTTGTGTGTATATTTACTTAAATCGTGATTTTACTATATCATCCCTAATTAATTATATAAGTTATTTACGTATTAAAAAATTAATAATATATAATGAAGAAAGTAAAATAAATATTTATAATATGTCTGCTTCAGTTACTTTAACCGTGATTTAATTGTATCATTCCTAATTAATGTTATAAATCATTTATGTATTAAAAAATTAATAATAGTTAATTAAAAATACAATATACATTTATAACATGTCTGCTTCAGCTACTTCAATTGTGATTTTACTATATGATACCTAATTAATTATTATAGATTATTTAAGTATTAGAAAATTGATAATATTTCATTAAAAAGATAAAATAGACACGAAATTATAAGTTAACACTTGATGTTTTAAATTATCTGGATGATTTATGTGGCATCCACTTAAATTTTTTACACAAATATTTTTTTATAGTAATTTTATTATATCATTTTTAATTAGTTAACCATTGATGTTTTAAATTAACTTGATGATTTATACGAGGTTCACTTTAAAAAAAAATCACAAGTAACTTTTATAGTAATTTTATTATATCAATTTTAAATAGTCATTTAAGTATTAGATTATAAATAATATTTAATAATAAGGATAAAATAGATTAAAAAATAAAAAATAAATCGGATAAAGTACTTTGCAATAGTAATATCTGTGTTAAAAAAAGGTATGAAAGTAGTACACTTATTGAGATCTAAATAATTAGATTCAAACAAAAAATCAAATGCATAGCTACGATGTAGATCTGAGTGATTAAAATATCAATTTTTATTAGATATAATTAACTGAAGCATAAAATACCTAAACAAGGAAATTAAATTTTAATTTTTGTAAAAACCTTTTCGTTTTGGTGATCGACATGCTTGTCGACCACTATTTGCTTCGTAATTTTACTATATTACCCTTAACTATTATATATTATTTACGTATTAGAAAATTAATAATAATTAGTACTTAAATAAATAAGTAAAATAAACATTTATAACATGTCTGCTTCAGCTATAATTTACTACATCACCTCTAATTATAAATCATTTAAGTATTAAAAAAATAATAAATTTGATTAAAAAAAAAAGTAAAATAGACATAAAATAATTAATTAACTCTTTATGTTTTAAATTAACTTGACATCTTATATGAGACTCACTTAAATTATTTTTACAAGTATTTTTTATAGAAATTTTGTTATATCACTTCTAATTAGTTATTATAAGTCATTTAAGATATTTCTGCTT
This sequence comes from Capsicum annuum, assembly GCF_002878395.1. Lineage (NCBI taxonomy): Eukaryota > Viridiplantae > Streptophyta > Magnoliopsida > Solanales > Solanaceae > Capsicum > Capsicum annuum. The sequence continues at coordinate 162,274,934 of NC_061114.1, read as the reverse complement.
CGCTACTTCAATAGTAATATTTGCTTAACTCTCGAAATTATATCGGTGTCACTTAAAATAGAATAAAATAAAAAATATTATAAATTAAAATAATTAAAAACTTTAATTATTTAAAATTATTTAATAATAATAATTTATTTCACTGTTTTTATAATAATTTTAAAAATTGAAGCTTAGCATGTTGGGTCCGTGCTCAGCACGGGTCTATCACCACTAGTAATTGTATAAGTATTAAAATTAATCTAAAAAAGTAACAATATAAATTAAAAATTAGAGAGAAAAAATAATGCAAAAAAAAAAAAAAAATGGAATTGATCTTTTCTTATGATTCTTTCAACTATCAAATGCCTACAATATCAAATTTTGCCAATTTATTTATAGTGTTATATAATGACATATAAAAGCTTGTCATAAATATAACATTAAAGAGTAAGATCAGGAAGGAGCTAAAAGAAATAACATTTAAGATTTGAGATCATGAAAAATGTGGGGAACATAATTGTAAAAAGTGGTGATAAGATGTAGGAATTACATTGCAGAAATCCACAAAACGAATACTCCCTCTGTTCCAAAATAATTGAATTATTGGAACATGCCACACATCTTAAAAAAATAAAATAAAAATATAAATTAGTCATTTTTTTTATTTTTGCCCTTTTTAAACTCCAAAACGTTAGTAATGATCATTGAAACTCATCCTTGAAAATTTAATTAATGAAGGGTAAAATTGAAAAAAAATTCCAACATCTATCTTAAAAAATGAACAATTCAATTATTTTGAATATTAAAAAATACTCCAACAATTCAATTATTTTGGAAAGGAGGCAGTACCTTTTATAATAACAATTAACTAATTAGTTATTATTAATTGGGCGTTACAATTAGATTGATCACATTTAAAACAGATGTTGTATCATATTGACTAATAAAGAAATAATCGTTGCTTTTCATAGTCTTAGCATTTTAATTTTTTCCCTCATATTAGATATTTAGTAAATTTGCAACGTTAAATTTGTTTAAAGGCAAATTGAATTATTGGAGGGTTGCTCCATAAATAATTCATTTTAAATATTTATCTTATGACTTAAATTTCTTTTTGATATAGCCATCTTTTTGTGGCCAAACATACAATAAATTAACGCCAGCCGTGATTTTATTGTCTACCTTAACTGTCTTTATATGTAGCACGGTCACTTGATCGGAGAGATAAAAGAATAATAATTTTTAAATAATAATAAAATTATTTTATTTTATATTTGATTAAAAATATTAATTAGTTACGAAATTATTCATTTCATAATTAGTATTGCAATAATGAAATAAATTATTTCATATATCTGATAGTATATATAACTAATTCACGGATAACAGTGTGTATCCCATCCTTGTAGGCTGTAGCAAATAACCCCTAATTGTTATCTTTCTGTATCATTGACAAGAATTAACAAAGCAAAATCTAGTTAGATAAACAGAAATTAAAATAGTAACGTTAAATTAATTCCTCGTCCACATGGCATAGATTGCAGCACTGTTATATGTACTTAAAAGAATTTAATCCTCTTTTTGTTGTCCAAAATTTCAACTTAGTTCCATTCAGATTAAATTGAGGTTAACTCATTCTGTAATAGTGATATTTCATATTACTGAATTTCGAGGAACTAAAAGAACAAAGAAGATCAGACTTGACGCTTACCTTTTTATTTCAAAAATACTACTTTGTTCAATTACTTTTAATTGTTCAATATACTAACGTTAAATGTCCATTTTTATTTATCCAGTTTAAAAAATGAAAAAATAACATAAATATACAATGTTAGAGCTTATATTACAAAATCTCATATACAATGTTAGAGTCTATATTACAAAATCTACCAGAAGATTCTATTTTACAAAATATACCAATACAAAACTAACAAAACCGATTAAATAGGAGGAAAAAATTTAGAGAATAAAATACACAGAAAAAAATGCACAAAAATCGTTTTAAGCCCTTGTTTTCATTTCCCTCTTCGTCTTCATCATCATCTTGCTTCTGCAATCCTCCTTCCCCGAGCTTTCTGCTGAAACCTTGAGTAATTATTTTCAACTCATTGTAAGAGAATCGAGTTAGGATTCCCCATAGGATTGGTGCTAGATCCAGAAGATCCCCAGCCCTTCCAGACAGTTTTCTCTTTTTGAAAAAAAAAAAACCATGTATTGATACTTGAAGTTATTCCCATTAAAGCTGTAATACTAGGTGCTACTATCAATTTCAGAGAGCTTGATCTCGGACCTCTTCCCCTCTCAAATTTTTTTCGTTTTTCCGGCGGTGGCGTGTGTGTGTGGGGTCTGTGTGCGTGTTGATCGTATTCTCTGTGTGTGTATTATTACAGGTGATATCCGATTTGTCGCGACAGAGATCGTGGTTGTTATATCTTCTCCGATTATTTACATATTTTTGTAAATGGTATAAAAATAATGTAGAAATTGATATTTTTATAAACATGATATAAATATGGTATAGGAGAAAAGGGCATAAATAGTCTCTTATCTATAGGAGTAGGTCTAATATAGTCCCTTAAATATACGTTTATCAATTTTAGTCCTTTAACTATCTAAAAGTTTATCAAGTTTATCAAGTTTGGTCTTTGTATATTCTTATACAAACAACTATCATTTATACTAACGGAAATTCATATACCTCCATTACATTTTCTGTATCATTAATTTCTCGATTATTTCTCTCTTGGACACCTTATCCTCAAATTTCTCTCATCAGAAAATAGCTTAAAAGTACAAAAAATAGTAGTTTACATCAAACTTGACCAAATTACAACACTAAAATACTCAAAAAGTCACCAAACTACACAAGAAAACTAGGTCGAACTATCACCAAGTTGCACAAAAAATTATGCCAAACTACACAAAAAAAAAATGCATTAAAAATGTCCATAAGCAAGCTGCACAAAAACCAACATCAAACTGCAACAAAAAACGTCAAAATATTTTTTTACGAGACTAGAAGGCTGTCTATATAACATGAAACTACTTGATGGATAACCTCGTTAACTTTTGCACTGAAATCTAGTTCAACCTTCAAACTTTTTCAACCACAGAACTAGTCAAGGATGGCAATAGAGCGGTGCGGTGCGAATTTTAGACTATGCAGAGCGGTACGTATTTTAGGCTATGTGGGTGTGGGGCGGGTTGGAGTAAGTTTTTTTTTAAATAGTGCGGGGCGGGGCGGGGTGGATTGCGGGTATATGCGGGTTTAAATTTTAAAAAAGCTAAAATTTAGTATTATTCTTGTGAATCTACCTAAAATTATATGTATTCTTTACTTCAAAATTTATCATACTTAAAACAACATATATAACACTATAAATAAATAATTTCATAACTTTTTCTTTTCAAATCAGTAAAATAATTTTATAACTCAAAATATCAAATAAAAGTTTAAAGGTTTTTCCTTACAAAATCACTTTGCCGTGCATAACTTGTTTAATTTATCTATAGCAAGGACTTAAACTATTATGATTTTCAATGGAGTTATAAATTTTTTTAAAAATAAAAAAATAAAAACGTGGGGCGGTACGGATATGCACGAATATGAGTGTGGGGCGGGTTTATGCGGGTTTAAAGGTGCTACAATGCGGTGCAATTTTTAAACCCGCGGGTTTAGAAAATCCGCACCGCACCATCTCATTGCCACCCTTAGAACTAGTGTTGATATTAAAAAATATTCATAATGCTGAGATAATGTAATAACAAAGAAATGACTAAAAAAAAAATCAAAACACTTGATCAATCAATTAACAATAATACCATTCACCTCTTCAGCTTGAAAGTGGATAACATACTTCACCAAATTGAGTTAATTCGATAGGCTGATTACGGTATTCAAGTTGTTGTTTTTTAGTTTTAAGCTATTTTTTGATTAAAAAAATTCAAGAAAAAGGTGTCGAAGAGAGAGAAACAATGGAAAAATTAGTGATGGAGAAAATCTAATGGAGGTGTGAATTTCCGTTAGTATAAACGATGATTGTTTGCATAAAAATATATAAAGGTCAAACTTGATAAGTTTTTAAATAGTTAAAGGACTAAAACTGATAAATTTATACTTAAGGGACTATTTTAGACCTACTACTATAGATAAGGGACCATTTATGCCCTTTTCTCTAGAAATTGGTGTTTCATAGAGGTTATATATTCTGTAAATGGTATAAAAATAATGTAGAAATTGGTGTTTCTATAAACATGATATGCAATTAATATAGAAATTGGTGTCTTCTAAAAATTATTTAACTACATCCTAAAAATATAATACCCCGTATAAATATGGTATTGAAATTGGTGTTCCATAAAGGCTATGTCAAAAATCTTATGACATTTGAATATGGTATATTTCTATGAGGTATAATTACCTTCTAAAATAATGATATAAAAATAATATATAAAATGGTGCTCCTGTAAAAATAATATGAAATTGATATAGAAATTAGTATCCTCTAAAAATTATTTAACTATTTTGAAAAATTATAATATAAATATAGTATAGAAAGTGGTGTTTTATAAAGGTTATTTCAAAACAACTTATGACAGTTGAATAGTTGGTAGATTTTGTAAATAAAAAATACCTTTTGTAAATAAAAAATAATAGTGGTAGATTTTGTAATCTAGGCTCTAAATTTGTATATTTATGTGATTTGCCCTTAAAAAATCAAGGGGTATATAACTTAGAATGTGTTTGTAGGAAGGAATACATTTTTAGGAAAATATTTTTTAATTTTTTCCTGTTTGGTTGTTGTAGACTTATTTTCTTCAAATTTAAGGAAAATGACTTTCTTTCAAAAGTAAGAAAATCATTTTCCAAAATTCTCTTTCAACCTCACACCCAGCTTTTCACCATAACTCAAGTCTCAGGTATTGATTTTCGACACTTACCAGCGATTTGTCTCTCGACCCTGAGTCCTAATTCTTGACTCCTAACCTCGATTCGAGATACAACTCCCAACCCTGACACCCAACTCTCAACTCGATACCTGATTCTCAAACCTGATCCAAGATACAAGACCTAGGATCCATCTTCGACTCAAGAGAACTTTTAAACCTGACCTGGGTCCGGACTCCTGAACTCGACTTAGGACTTAAGACTCGACGTGACCCTAAATTTGATCTAAGAATAAATCCCAACACCAGCTTAGGATCCAATTTTGAAACGAGACTCAAGGTCATTCAATCTTGACCCGACTCCAGCTCCGACTGTAACTTAGGATCCGTCTCTTCGCCCCAACCTCCACTCATGTACTAGACTAAAAGTCGGTGTCATGTTTTAAATCGAGAGTTAGGATTCAGAATCGGGGCTTAATTTTTGAGTTGAGAGTTAGGGTTTGATGTTAGATTTGGGTCTCAAATTAGGGCCGGGGTCGGATCTTGGCTCGGGATACGGGAGTCATGATCATCTCCTAGATTGAGAGTCGGGGTAGGTTTCTAGATCGAGAGTTAGGGTTGGGTTCAAGGTGAGGAGTTAGGGTCAAGTCTTGGGTCGGTTGTCAGATTTGGGCCCTGAATCATGTATAGGAGTCTGGGTTTCATGTGTTGGCCATGTGTGGTGTCATTAATATTTTCCTAGATGTTTTTGGGACAATATTTTCTTTTTATTAATCAACCACTAGAAATTAAGTAAGAAAATCACTAATTTCTCAAGAAATATTTTCTTAAGAACCATTTTCCATGAATTCTTTTCCTTCATACCGAACACACCCTTTGTTCTTAATTTACTCCTATTATTAAAGATAGTCATTTTCTAATGCGTTTGTCATAATATTGAATATATCATATTCAAAGGATGATGTGGTAAAATAGTTATTTTATTTATTACTACAGAGAAATCTCTTTATAGTGGCAATTTTTTTTTTGAAAATTTTATGATTGTCATAGAGATGTATTGTATATATGTATGCTGACATTTGACCTTCAAATCTCATTTGATTGTTATAAACAAAAATATGCAAAATTAGAAAATAAGATGAATATAAAAAGGCAAACATTAGTAGTTTTTTCCTCGTGAAGTTATGTAATAACTGATGTGCACCATTTATATATAATTCTTTTTTAAAATTAGATATTTGTACTTGAAATTTACTATGTCCATAACACTAATGATGATTACCATAAATACTTCAATATTTTATTTTGTACGTAATATATTTCTTACAAAATATTATTGCATAATATTTGAGTATATTATTATTGAAAGCAAATTATGGAGCAAAATCAATGTTTACCTTGATATTTTGCAGCGGAAGTAGATGATTCTGCCACTGAAAGAATTGCTCCAAGTCAATTTCGTTTCTCTTGATAAACGGAATGTAAATCCACAAACTAAATGTCTTTCAATTTCAGTGTTTTTGTTTTTGTTTTGTCACTGCTCTCTCTTGTACAAAAGGAAGAAATGAACTACAAATATATTGGGGAGGTGGAACAGTAACTGTACCCCCCAAGTTTTAAATTCACAACTTATCTTTTTTTTTTTCTTCCTTATTTTTCAGATAATCCAAAAATAAAAACCGGGTCGAGTTGGTCCACATGGATGACCCATGACCCGTAATCCAACATCTCTCACTTTGCAAATGGTGGACAAGACCCGAAGCAGTATGACATTAACACGTCATCTATTTAGACGGTAAAAAGTTTTTGCGACCTATGAGCATCTTGAGCTTTACCATAAGGTTTTATAAGCTACATATAGGAATCCAATCACATGTGGAAATAATTCTCTATTAATATGAGGATTTTAATACTCACAATAACCCAGACTTCTTTCACTACTTCAGTAGTTACTTATCCAATCTGTCATCCTCTTATAGAGGTGAGCTCGAGTTCATAATCAACTTTATATAAACAATTACACTCGACACCTATATGGTTAGTGTAACAGCCGACTTGTGTAGACAAGTTAAAATGTTTATTTTAATTATTTTCCCTTTCTACTCGAATCTATCTGTTCCAATCAACTGCTTTCCTAGTCATGCACCGCATTGCCGAATCTCTCATGGTTATTAGAAATATGATAAAGTAGCAAAACCGATCGAAACTTCAAGAAACAGTTAAAGGTCTAAGGGTATTTCAATGAAAAGTTAAAATAACTTTGAGGATCTCACACAATGAAGAAGCAGAGATTCATTCTTCCATTAACTTATTGGTCGCTAAGAACACATGGTATGAAACACGTGCTACAATGTTCTCACTTTATATTGGTGCATGTGTCTCATTCTTTTAGCCATTCAACATCATACAGATCTAGGTCTAGACACCTCTAAATGTCTAACCTGAGTTTTTTTCTTTAATAATCCTCAAATACATATTCTTGGAGAAACTCACATCTGGCTTTACAAAACAAGTCATTATCTTGTGGTGAAACTTTTCTCTTCATGTTCCTCGACATAAGAGGCGACTTCTCGTGTGAGAGAGCCAATCTCACGACTTGTTTGGCACACTATATTAATAAAACACATTTTCACATGCATATGAGATTGAACATAAATTCAAGATTCTTATGTTGATAATAATTACAATCAAGTCATCTAGAATACATAAACATAATTATATCCTACATAATCCTAGAGCCATAACATGTTTCTCAAACAAATCTCTAGATATCGCCTTAGTAAAGGGATCAACTATCATTTCTCGTGTAGGAATGAATTATAAATTTATTTCTCCACTTGCTACTATGTCTCTTACAAAGTTATACTTAATATTAATGTGCTTGGTCTTGTTGTGATATTTAGGACCTTTTGTATATGCAAGAGCCGCTTGACTGTCACAATATAAAATCATGGGACCCTTAGAATTCTTTGTGATGTTCAAATGCTCAAAGAAACTCTTCAACCAAACAGATTCTTAAACTGCAGATGCACAAGCCATAAATTCGGATTCCATTGTTGACAGGGCAGTGCAAGTTTGTTTCTTACTTTTCCATGAAATTGCACCACCATTTAGTAAGAAGGCATAACCAGAGGTTGATTTTTTATCATACCGATCGCCAGCCCAATAAGCATATGTATAACCTCTTATGTATAAATTGGATCTATTATAGCATAGTGAATAATTAGCAGTTCCTTTCAAGTATCAAAAAATTCTCTTTACTGCTTTCCAGTGATCTCTTTCAGGATTGGATTGATACCTGCTAACCAGACCTATGGACGAGTACATATCATAGCATACATCGAGCTCCCAACTGCACTAGAGTAAGGTACTCATGACATATCTCTTTTTTTCCAGTCTTTGGACACATTTCAAGGCTTAAAGTTTCACCTCTTGCTATAGGAGTATCCATTGATTTGAAACCATTCATTCGAAAATGTTCCAAAATTTCATTATGTATGTTTCTTGAAATATACTCAAAATTTTCTTGGAACGGTCTCTTTGAATTTTAACACCCAATATATAGTCTGCTACACCATATCTTTCATGTCAAATGAATTTGAAAGCCATGACTAAATAGTTTTTACATACTCCAAATTATTTTTAGCTAATAAAATATCATCCACATAAAGCGAAAGAATCACAAATATTTCATTGGACTTTTTCACATAGATGTAATAGTCTTCATCGATCATGGTGAAATCAAATGAAATCACTTCCTTATAAAATCTCAGGTATAACTGCCTTGAAGACTTCTTTAGGCCATATATTGATCCGTTTAATTTATAAACCTTCTTTTCTTGGCCTTTAACTACAAAACCTACAGGTTATTTCACGTAGATTTCCTTATTTAGTTCTCCATTGAGAAAAGCGGTCTTCACATTCATTTGGTGTAATTCTAAATCTAAATGTGCAACTATAGCTAAAATCAATTGAATTGAGGTAAATTTCACAACTGGTGAAAAAGTTTCCTCATAATCTATTCCAGCTTCTTGAGTAAAACCTTTTGTCACTAATTGTGCTTTGTGTCTTTCTATTGACCTATTTGATTTACGTTTAACTTTGAGAATCCACTTGTTCTTAATAGCTTTACACTCAGAAGAAAGGTTAACTAGATCCTAGACTTTATTGGTTTTCATGGACTCTAATTCTTCTTTCATCACTTTTATTTATTCGTCTTTATCAGGTTTCGATAAAGCCTCATTCACAGAATTAGGTTCATCCAATTCTCTGGGAGATACCAAAAAAACATAATCCCCAATCTCATAAGATTATTTAGGTACACCTTTTCTAGCACTCTGACGTAATTGAAGTTCAGATTCCTCAATAGGATTGTGGGATTCACAACTCCCACTTGTACCAAGAATCATTTTTTGATCTGAATTATCAATCATGTCCGATGACTTTATATGATCATCTGAATTCAACATTTCGTAAAGAGGCTCATTTTCCTTTATATCACCCCTTTTGAAAAAATCATTTTTCAGGAATGTGACATCTCGTGATTCAATCTCAGTAGAACTTCCATCTTCTAATTCACCAATGAACACATACCCTTTGGAGTATTTTGAGTATCTTATAAAGATACATTTCTTTTCTTTTGAACTTAGTTTTCCAAACTTACGAAAATGGTCTTTAATATATGCAACACAACCCCATGGCCGTAGATCATTAAAGTTTGGTTTATTACTAGTCCATAGTTTATAAGGAGTAGAAGATACTGATTTAGAAGACATTTTGTTTAATATGTAGGCCGCAGTTAATAATGCATCTCCCCAGAAAGAGATTGGTAAATTTATCTGCTCCATTATGGACCTTGTCATATCCTATAATACTCTATTCCTTCTTTTGGCTACACCATTTTTTTGAGGTGTATAAAGAGTAGTTAATTGTCTGTTAATGCCTTTTTAATACACAGTTCTTCAAACTATTTTGACAAATATTCACGACCTCTATCGATTCTTAATGCCTTTATACTTTTGTCTAATTGATTCTCAACTTCATTCATATATCTTTTGAAGCATTCAAGTGCTTCGGATTTATGAGATATCAAATAGAGATAACCAAAGCGTGTGAAATCGTCAATAAATGTAATAAAATATGAAGCAACACTCCTTTCCCCATATTCATTGGACCACAAATATCAAAATGGATTAATTGCAATGGGAATTCGCCTCTTTTATCCTTCCTAAATGGTTTACATGTAATCTTTTTGGCAAGATAATTTTGACAAGTTGGCATCTCAATTTTGGAGAAAGAACCAAGATGTCATTACTTTGCCAATCTATTTATTCGATCTTGCCCTATGTGACCCAATATAGCATGCCATGTAAGTATATCAACATCATTATTACTTGAATAACATGACATTACACAACGATCGATATAATAGTCATAAGTTGAAGGATTATAATCTAAAACAATAAAGTGATCATAACGATGTTCAAAACCATAAAAAATATTATCTACAGTAATGCTTACACAATTACGACTAAAAAAACAAATGAAAACCAACATCTAAAAGAACAAACACAAACACTAAGTTTTGTCGAATATCTGGAGCATATAGGACGTCATGTAATATTAAAGACCGATCTCCACGCAAATTTACTTTGTAAGTGCTGATCCCTTTGACTGCAAGTCTTGCATTATTTCCAACATAAATCCACCTAGATTCAGGTGAAACTCGATGGAACTCCAAAAACCTTTCTCGATCTCGACTCACATGGTCAGTGGCTCCTGAGTCTACAATCCATATAGAATAAGATTCGGTTATAAAGTAGTGCTAGAAACATATGTAGCATTAGAGTTGTGTTTAGAATTGCTACCTTTTTCTGCTCAGGACACTCACAAGCAAAATGCCCCAGAACTTGGAAATTGTAGCACTTAATCTTGCTCTTGTCTTTCTTCTTAAAAAACTTTTTGCCCTTCTTGGATTTGGCTTGTTTTTTTCTCGGAGGGTCCTTCTTCGGCTTCTTTACCCTTCCCGTTCTTTTTCCACTTCTTCTTATGCTTGAATCCTGAAGAGATCTTACCACTTGATTCTGGCATAAAGGCATTATAAGCAACTTTAGCAGCAACAAGGCACTCAGCTTCAAGTTCAACATGTCGGGCAATATCAGAAAAAAGTTTTGATGCTATAATTGTGGGTTAAGTTGACCTTCAAGTGGTCCAAAATATTGGGAAGTGATCGGATCACTGGTTGAACTTGCTTCTCATCCGAAAGAATGTGACCAAAATTGTTTAGTTGAGCTATCATATTCGACATCACCCTAAGGTGTTGTTTGATGTTCTGATCATGAAGCTTCTTGTAAGTGTCAAACTTGATAGTCAGCTGTCTGAGGCGGGTGATAGAAGTACCCCCATATATTCCTCACAAGTGTGCCCAAATGGAATTGGCAGTAGGAAATTCCTCACACTCATGTATGAGGTTATCAACCACAGAACTTACAATGATTCCACGTGCGATGAAATCAGCCTTTTTCCAAGCCATATAAGCTCCAAGGTCTCTTTTGTGTTTGTGCAGTGTTACCCTCTTCTGGTAGACATATGACATAGTTAATACCTTCAAGAGCATTTTACTCTTCCAGCACATACCACATTTTATGACTCTAAATATCATAACTATCACCATTTAGTTTTTCTCCTTTGTTCAAGTCTGCAATTATAATTTTCGATGTCATGTCTGTTATTCAGAGACAATCACATAAGTATTTTATCAATTATGCATGCAAGTTACATATTCAAGCAAATTATTTTACATAAAGGTTCCATGTTTAGTGTATAATCAAAAGGACACTTAAGAATCCGATCATCTTCCATGAACTAAACTTTTGACCAAAATTTGAAATTAATTTCTTAATGTGTATTAGAATGATAGCTTTTAATTAAGTCGTTTTAAACTCAAATAAATGAATGAAAGTCATATAAAAGGAGATAAACAACTTAATATTTATATAATATTAAGTTAATAAATAACTTCATGTTTCAAGTCAATCTAAAGATAAAAGTCATTCCACAAATATTCTAGATGACTTATATACACCCAAAAGGGCTCGCCAGGACAAATCTCGTGGTAAACATCAATTAATATCTCGCCCTAAGGATCACATAGAGAATTTACTAAAATAGCTAATGCTTCCCAATCTGAGCTTTCTACATAGTTTTCTAGTTCTTCACGTTTTAATTCAAACAAATGAATAAAACTAGCAACTGTAATACTAGGTAACATTTTAAAAGACTTGAACTCTTCCAATTTCTTCTCTCTTTCCCTTCGTATAGCTCTTTCATTCCGTAACAGATTTTGTGTTGCCTTGGGGACACCATTTCGTATGATCTCACGATCTCTAAAACATGCCCTTCGACGACATGCTCTTCCACTTTGTCTCTTTGCTCGGCATCCAGAACTCCCACTTGGAGTTATTCGAGTTTGCCCCTATTCAGCCATTTCTGAAATAGGAACCAAGAAATAATAAGAATGGATTAACCACTCAATTTGACACTTATGTCACAATTTATTATAGAAGACAAAATCTGTTTATTAATATTTAGGAATTTATTTAGACAAGGGTTATATCAAGTCTAATTTATACACTCAATTAATAAATAAAATTAAAAAGTATATTTTTACACTATACAATTTCTCATTATATAGTGGTTGTGCTAGTGGAAAAATATCACACCTTTGATTAAAGCAATTATATAGCCTTTTTTTATTATTATAAAAATTGGTGAAAGATAATTGAGCAACAGTATACACCCTTTTATATATATGTACTATAATTAGTACTTGTATTGCATATAAGTACCATATAACAACAACAACAAAATTAAATAAAAGGCGCATTTTTCACACAAGCACTGAAGCATAATGTTTTTCTTCACCAATTCTTAAAAATAATACTTCTCATCAGAGAAGCAAAACTAAACAATGGCGCATCTTATGAGATTGGTGGCGCGTCTAACCGGATTAGCGACACATCATACCAGAGTAGTGACGTGTTTGACTAGATAAGCGGCGCATCTGGCTAGACTAGCGACGTGTTAGACCAAATTAGCGGTGCGTCTGATCGGAGACTGGCGGCGCATCTAATCGGATCAGGGACACATCTGACCAGAGTAGTGATGCATTTGACCAAATAAGCGGTGCATCTGATCGGAGACTGGCGGTGCGTCTGATCGGAGACTGGCGGCGCGTCTGACCAGATCAGCATCACGTCTGACCAGATCAGCGTCACGTCTGACCGGAGATAATATTCTTACAGGTATTGTTAATTTACGATCTTTTTAAGAGTTTTTGCACATTGAACTCGAGAAGTAACATTAAAATAGGATAATTCAACCTAGTCTCTGATGTTATTAAAAGTAAATTATGGAGCAAAATCAGTATTTATTTGATATTTGCAGCGAAAGTAGATGATTTTGCCAACGAAAGAATCGCTCCAAGTAAATTTTGTTGATCTTGGAAACAGAATGTAAATCGATAAATTAAATGCCTTTTAATTTCAGTGTTTTTGTTTTTGTTTCGTCACTGCTCTTTCTTGTATAGAAGGAAGAAATGAACTACAAACATATTGGGGAAGTAGAACAGTAACTGTTCCCCCCAAGTTTCAAATTCATAACTTATCTCTTCTTTTTCTCTTTTTTTTTTCAAATAATCCAAAAACAAAAATGGGTCAGGTCGGTCCACATGGGCAACCCATGACCTGTAATTTAATAGTTATAAAGAGTTAATTTTACAAAGAATGTACCTCTATAATAAATGTAAACGTCACTACTAAAAGAAATAGAAAAACCGACCATACAAACTGACCACATGTGGTCAATTTTTTGGTATTTTTGGCCACAAAATCAATCAAAATGCATGGTCGGTAAAAGCATGGTAGCTTTTTTAAAATCGATAACGTGTGGTCGATTTTTTAAAAAATATATATGTATTATTAAAATTCAATATTATTTAAAAAAAATTCAAAATCTTGTGGTTGGTTTTATTTTTAAATTAATTAATTTATTTTAAAAAAATCAACCACTTGTTGGTTTTTGTAAAATTACTAGAAAAACCGACCACATGTGGTCGTTTTTTCTGGTAATTTTTTTTAAAATAAGAGCTTATATATGCTACGTTCCATCAACCAGCCAAACAAATGAGCATACAATAAATATACAACATTCCGTTCAAACAACCAACGTCCAATACAATTCTAAAAACATATAGAACATACAAAAGTGTAAAAACTACCAACTCATTTCCAAATCCAAACAACAACACATACAAAAGTAAAAAAACTACCATTCATCATCATCGTCTTCGTGATCCGTATCCTCAGCTGCACACATTAGATCTGATTCCTCATCTGTGTTGTTATCATCCAGTTAACCTAGACCTTTTGCAGCCTGAACTGCATCACCAGGACATGGAGGAAGAATCCTTGCAGATTGAATAAAAGAGCTGAACAGCTGCTGCATTATCCTGGCTTGTGATGTTATTTCCTCCTCCTTCTCCTTCGCCCCCTCTCTTTATGCAGTAAGCTCTTCAGTGAGTTTAGAAATCATATTTCTTAGTAATTTAACGGTTTCTCTATCAACTGATGAGGGATAAGATGTAGGGCTGGACGAAGACCTAACATTCTCGCCAAAATACTTTCTGTGGTATCCTTAGTATTGGCCTCTTACTGGAGGACCCACAATTTCTTGCCATAACTTCTCATCTACATCTTCAGGTATTGTGTCACCCTAACTTTCAGGAGGCTGAGTACTATGATACTCATTAACGAGCTGCATATATTTGACCTATATTCAAAGTAAAGTTAAAATTAATAGTAACAAAATATTAAACTACTTGTACTTGAATAATATCAACTTTGAGAAAAAGATTCATAAATACAAAATTTGATTCTTACATAGGCCGCTTTTTTACGAGGCTCAACCCATACATCTTCATCAGTTGGGTTTTTTTTTTCTTCCTCACATGTGTCTCCTCGAATACCTCACCGTGTCTTACCTTCCTACCTAATTTTTTTTCCTGCATATGATAAAATTATTAATCTTCAAATAATTATAAATTTAAATAGAAACAAGCAATTAAAACTGTCAAAGTTACATACCATTTTTTGCTCCACAGTAATTTGACTAACTGCACCCGCAGTATGTAGAGAGCCACCCATGGATGATGTCCTAGCTTTCTTTCCTTTCTCACTCAACAATTGGTATTCTTCACTATTCCAATAGTGAAGATAATCTTACCACATGGGTTCGAGTATAAACCCCGGTCGTACCCTGTTCGTTCTGGCATAATCCAACAAATTGTTCATTCTGGATCTAGCTCTTCTATAAAAATTCCTCTGTATAGCACTTTTATGCGTGTCATTCCACCAGAAATACTTCTATAATAAAAATAAAAATATAATATTCAATTTTTTGTTCTAACAATATGTTAAGTAGTCGATAAGTTAAATCCTTGCATAAAATTCTTTAAACATTTCTTCGCTGTTATATTCTGAAATCTTTTGCTAACTGGTCCAATAGCAGTTGAAGTTCCAACTAATGCATTTGTTCATAGTTTTTCCAACTCCATCATCGGGCTTAAATCTACAACATAAGATCAAACAGTAATTTCATAGAACATAATAACATAGTAAATGAAAAATGAAAAATAAATAATATTTTTATATTTAGAAATCTTACCCTATTTTATATGGAATAATATGCCACCTCCGACAATCGTCTCAGTCTCTAGGCTGTGGAACAAGTGCTGGTAGATGCACTGGTGTAGAAAGATCTGAAGCAACGGATGGAGTACTTCCAAGATGAAGATCCGTCAACCCAATAGATCCAGCAGAAACACTGTGAGAACATGGGTGACTACTAGTAGAGGGTACTGCAAATGATAGTAGATGCCTGGATATACCAGTGGTCATCTAATAGTACTGTGATGGTAGTGGCATAGGGATGAGAGCAGAATGAGTCGCTCTAGACCCATGAAGTGGACTCACATACATAGGAGCAGGAACTGGATGCTGCGATGACCTAGAATATGAGGGTCGTGCTGGCGCGTCAGCAAACCGACCCTCAGATATATGAATACTTGTCGGTCGTATATAAGGTGAAGGTTGTTTTTTATTTTTTATTTTTGTATCAACTTTTTTCTTACCTTTGTTAACTCTACCTGCCATCTAAATTATGTAAAGTTAACAAGTAGTTAGTTCTTACAAAGTGAATATATAAGAAAACATTCCAAGTAATTAATTTCAAGTTACTAATTCACATTTCAAATTGCTCCAACAACACGAGATAGACAAGAATATTTCTATTGCTACATAAATTATTGAAAGTGAAAACAACAATCTTACAAAGTATATTACATATCAATCTTAAACAAGAAACATAAAGGTGAATAGTACAAAGCATAAAGACATCAATACATAATAAATACAACCTACACAAACTAATCCTTCTCTCCTGAAGATTCTCCACTAAACCATTCACCCTTTTCAAAAATTTCCTTATCTCCTACTCACTCAACCTCTTCTACTGCAATATTAACTTCTTCAAATATATTTTTTGGGTGATTCAAACTATCCACTAAATCAATGTCCACTAACTAGTGATCAATATGTAATTCATTTTGATACACAGTCTCCAATACATTCTCAACCTCTACCCATCCAATAAGTTTTGTTTTGATTACAGCTCACCAATCAGACTTATCACTGCACAATGGATAAGGCGCATAATAAACTTGTTTAGCATTTTGCACGAGAACAAAGGGATCGTAAACAGGATACGGCCTATTGTGCTTCACTTCAATGATATTATTCTCCTTATGTACTTTTGTGCCTATTGTGCTTGGATCGAACCACATACATCGAAAGAGGACAATTTGTTTTATTGGGAAACAAACATACTCCAGTTCTAAGATCTCTTATATGATGCCAAAGTAATTAACATCATCATCACCCTTAACCCAAACACCACTATTGTTTATTTTCCTTATTCTGGAGTGTTCTTCAGTGGAAAATTTATACCCATTTACTATGTTATGGGATATTGTATAATCTTCAGTATCTCTCAAGCACTGATTGTATGCAGCCGCATTTAGTGACCGGTGTACCTAAAAATATTTTACACACACATATATATGTTAGTTGAAGAATGTGTAAATTTTTAAAATTTGTAGAAATATTAGTACACTTATGAACCTCATATGTAAACCATGTTATAAAGGATGCATACACTTGATTTTCGTGGAATTGAGTCTTAAATGAACGGAAGATCCAACATGCGAAACACAATTAATTTTCTTAAGGGAATGAGTAAATAAGTAAGATATATTAATATTTAATATCCTTACTTTAGAGAGGGCTTAACTTTGGGAAAATTCAGCAAGACATACAAAGTTGCTGATTTGTGATTCATGGTAGTGAGCCGATGAAATATGATCTTTTTAACCTTATTATCAAATTGATTAAAAATTGATATCAGTTGCAAATGAGGCTCATTCTTATCATCTTGATAACGATTCGATCTGTTTCTTGAACAAGCAACTTTATCACCAAAGTATTAGGAACAAAATTGAGACGTTTCTGTTGAAAGATATGCCTGAACTGTAGAGACTTCTACCCTATGTTTATTTTTGAGACCCCTTTTCAATTTTTCAATTGCCCTGCACAATCTTAATATTAGATGTTTAATATATAAAAAAGATATTATGAATTTAAATATGTTGCAATTGCTTATCGTTCGAATGGATAAATCCACTTAGTTTGAACTGGACCGCCTAGTCGGGCTTCATGGACAAAGTGAATGGGAAGATGTTCCATCATATCGAAGAACCCTGGTAAAAAAAATTTCTCCAACTTATTGGTGATAACAACAATATTACTTTTCGTTCGCGCTAAATTTTCTTCTTTTAATGTGGTGGCACATAAGTCTTTGAAGAACAAACTAATCTCTACTATTGGTTTCCATATGTTTTCAGGTAAACCAAGAAAAGCAATTGGAAGTAATTGTTCCATAAAAATATGACAATCATGGCTTTTCATTCCATGTAAGATTCCTTGTGCCATATCAACCATCTTTCCCAAATTTGAGGCATATCCATCGGGCATCTTTAAACTCTGGACCCACTCACATATTTTTTGCTTTTGCTCCAACTTGAATGTATAACTAGCCGGGCTTAAGAACATTGCCATTGGGCCCCTCATGTAAGCGTAATTCTCTGTGTTTGTAATATTTTGATAAATCAAGTTTGTCATTAGGATTATCCTTTGTCATGCCGGTGACATCCATAACTGTATTGAATAAGTTGTCAGAATAGTTTTTCTCAGTATGCATGACATCAACATTATTTCTAAGTAAATTATCTGGCCAATATTCTAACTCCCAAAATATACTTTGCTTAGTCTAGTTATGCAAAATGCCATATCTATTAAGCCTATACAATGGTTCCTCGCTAACTTTAGGCAAATCCTAAACTATCTCCCAGATTTCAAGACCAGATAACCTTAGAGGTGGACCATTATGTTCAGTTCTATTCTTTCTGAATGTATTCCTAAGTCGCCTAAACGCATGATCAGGTGGCAAGAAACAACGACGACAATCAAACCATGAATTTTTTCTATCATGTCTCAATGTGAAAGATTTTGTTTTTTTTCATGCAGTATGGACAAGCCAACTTTTCAATTGTCATCCACTTAGAAAATATTCCATAAGCAGGAAAATCATTAAGAGTCCACATTAGATATGTATGCAGATTGAAATTCTATTCAAGTGAAATGTCCCAAGTTTCAACCCCTTATGCCATAAAATTTGAAGTTGATCAATCAAAGATTACAAGTAGACATCTATCCCATTTTTTGGATTACGCGGGCCAGGGACAACATAATTCAAAAATATATATGGACTAGTCATCAATATTTTAGGAGAAAGATTATATGGGGTGATAAATATAGGCCAACATAAATATGGCGCAGCACCAACTGAAAAAGGTGAGAAGCCATCTACACATAACTCCAAATGAATATTTCATGACTCAACTGCAAAATCTGGATGAGTTGCACAAAATGCTTCCAAGCCTCTCCATCAGATGGATGACACATAACACCACGGGTAAAGACAAATATTGTGGAGTCAGTCCTAGCTAACGAGTTACCCCTGAAAGCAGTCCTGTACTAGCGGGTGATCCCTAAGTATGTCAGTCCGATCTAAAGGGTGACATCTCATACCTACGCTGGATATATAGTTCTAGAACTTAGGGATTAATTCTAGGGACCCAGTCCTAACTAACGGGTGTGCCCCCATCCCTAGGCTCGCTCGGTGCTAAGTCCTACTCCCAATTGAAAGACACTGAAATGATTTCCTAGTTTATACCAGGCTTGACTGAACTATTACTAATCTTACTATTTTACTGAACTGAGTTTACTGAGTTTTGATGACTGACAGAATACTACTGAATTCTATAGATTGACTGAATGCTACTGAGTTCTGATCTGTATACTTGAATAATATTGAGGTCTGAACTGAATACTGAACTGGACTGGACTGATACTGATATTACTGAGATTTCCTAAGTTCTGTGACAGACTGAGTTCTGTGGATCGTGGCTTGATTGAGAGTATCTTGAAGACTGACACTAGATCTAGACAATCATCTAAATGGCTGGGTATTAAATACCCCAGGACTCGATAACATGGAAATAAAGTAAAGCATAACTTTGAATAACATATAATTGTTCACTTGATCATAATCCATTCATAGAGATATTTCATCAAACACTTGTAATGCATTAACTTGTACATGAATGGGGAATACATGTTAGCATGCTATAATGACATTATTTCATACTCATAATCAATTTATAAAACACATGGAAATCATAATTGGTACCTTAAATCATAAACACTTAGGGTTGACATGATTACAACAATCAACTAGCACATTGAAGGGTTTACTATGAATACCATATAGTTCAATACATATTAGGATCAATTCTTAGAACTTGTAATCTAGATCATGGATTGAAATCAAACTAATATTATAGACACCTTAATCACTTTGTAAATTCAAGGGTTTATCAAGATGATCACATATATATCACACATGCTATCTAAATTCATGAAACTTGCACTTAAATCATGGATCTTAACCCAAACAATGTCATGAACATGAATTCAATCTAATTTAAACATAAAAAACATAAATCAAAATCTTTGTACTTTTGAAAAAGGATTTTTGAACATTATAGGTGGAAGGTACCCATGAATGAACATCTAAGATACCTCAAAATCTTGAATCTTAAAGAAGATTAATTTTTCTTGAAGGTTCTTGAATGGTGACATTTTGATTTTTAAGTTTTATTGAAGAAGGGTTTGAATCTTTTTCTTGGGAATAGATCTTGAAAGAAACCCTAATTTTGATGTTAGGGATGAATGAGGAGTTATTGGCTCTAGTCTGATATAATTAGGAGTTAAAAGAAAAAGACCCAAAAACCCTTTTAAAAATAGATTTAAATCGCTGAATGGGATTTGCGACGGCTTGGATGACGATTCATCACTAGCTCGATGGTCCGTTGGTCTGCCTGTGCCACTTTGGTAGAACACAGGTTCACTGCCTCAGTTGTAATGGCTTGTGCGATGGTTCGTCGCTAGCTCGATGATCCGTCGCTAGCTCGATGATCCGTCGCTTGCTCGATGGTCCGTCGGCATGTCCATCGCACTTTGGCTAGAAGATGGGGTTACTTCCTCAGTTGAAATATCTTGGGCGACGGTTTGTCGCTAGCTAGATGGTACATCTGTCTGTCTGTTGCTTCTGGGCAGTTAGTATAGCTCTCGATAAAATGGCCATAACTCTTTACCTCGATACCAGATTTAGGCAAAATTGGTATCGTTGGAAAGCAAATTCAATATTCTATCTGTTGTCATGTCAATAAATCAAAAAATTCTTTGTATAAAGTAAGATATGATCATTTGAATTTGACTAAGCAATTTCTTTCTCAAGAATTTGATTGGTAAAGGATGTCTTGATTCGTCTAATAGCTAGGATGTAGTTGAGGCCTTAATACACATCAAATATGGTCATAAAACTACTAAATCACTAAAATTTATTTCTCATGAGCTTGAAGCATGGTTGTACGATTGATTAGGATTCTCGGGGTATTACAAGGGGCTTGTCCCATCAACTCCATAGTTTAGACAGATTAGAGGCTTTTCAGACTAGAGTATTTTCAGACAGATATTTTATTTTTTGTATTATTATACCGTACTCAGTTCTATTTACAATGTTGAACCTTATTGCCAGTTTTTACCTACTTTCTATACATTTACAGTATTATTATTTAGTTATTGCAACAGGTACCAGAAATGGGTTGGCTTGTGGTCCTCTGAAATTATGAGCACCATATAGCATCTGGGGTACAGACTCGGGGCGTTACATAAGGATTAGGTCATCGGCAAAGAAAAGGTGAGAGATCTTGTGGCCTTTTTTATTGATGAAGATTGGGTCCCAATTTAGGAGGTCCATTTCATGGTCAATCCTTCTAGATAGGAGTTTCGTGCGGAGGATGAAAGTATAGGGAAAGATGGGATCCCTCTATCCGATTCCCCTATAGGGTTTGAAGAAAGTTGTCTTACCCTTGTTTATGAGAATGAATATAGAAGAGGTGGAAATGCATGACATGGTAAGCTTGATGAGGTTGTATGTAAAGTTGAAGAAGTGCAAGGCCTATCTTATGAAAGATTATTCAATTCTGTCAAAGGCTTTCTCAAGATCAATTTTGAGCATCATGTTGGCATTCTTTCCTCTCATTTTGGAGAAATAAGTGATGTACTCCTGAACAAATATAGCATTTTCAAAAACCCTTTAATTGGAGAGAAATCTTGCTTGGGATTGGCTAATGAGGTCCCCTAAGTGGAGCTTTATTCTGTTGGCAATAATCTTGGTAATGAGTACTGGGTGTTGCAAAGGCCAATGGGTCTAAATTTTTTGAAGTTAGTAGTATTTTTGCACTTGGGAATTACACAGAGGTAGATTGAATTAACCTTCTTATTTATAGTACCGGATATAAAAGTTTTTTTGCAGAATTATACTATGGAGTGCTCTAAGATTCCCCAGTACTTCTAGTAGAAGAGGAGATAGATTCCTTCTGGCCTAGGAGCCTTATTGGGTTGAAAGAAAAAAAAACAACCCTTTTGATCTTCTCTTGGATGGGGATGGCTTCTAAGATAGAGTGGATATCAGGGCTTAAGGATCCCCTGAAGGAGGGGTTCTTTTGGAAGCTGAAGGTAGAGTAGAATTGTTCAGAAGAGTACAGATGGTGGTAGAAGTTGAGGATGGTGGTAGAAATGTCCTCATGAGTGTACTTTTAGTTGCCAAAATCATCTTTAATGGAATTAATCATATTGTTTCTCCTCCTATTGATAGTAGAGGTGTGGAAAAACTTAGTATTCTGATCTCCATCGGTGAGCCAGTTTATTCTAGATTTGAGCTTCCAAAATTCCCGCTCTTGTCTAAAAATATCACTATACTCCTTTGTGAGGTGTAATTCAAGGTTGTGCAGGAAGAAGTTATAGGGACAATCTTCAAACCTCTGGATGCCCTCAAGTCTAGCATGGATTTTCCTCTTTTTATGGAAGAGATTTCCAAAGATCTCTCTATTCCAAGAGGTGATGATAGGCTGGAAGTTGGTAGTGGATTGAGTGAGGTTAGAGTTTCCCTGAAAATAGCTTTTGACTATGTCAGGGAAAGTAGGATGGGACTACCAGATGGTTTCCATTCTAAAAGGTTTAAAGAAAATCATATGGTATTTGGAGATAGTGACCAACATGGGGGAATGGTCAGAATGAGTTCTTGGAAGGTGATTTATTTTTTGCTTTTGCTCCAACTTGAATGTATAACTAGCCGGGCTTAAGAACGTTGCCATTGGGCCCCACCTGTAAGTGTAATTCTCTGTGTTAGTAATATTTTGATAAATCAAGTCTGTCCTTGGGATTATCCTTTGTCATGCCGGTGACATCCATAACTGTATTGAATAAGTTGTCAGAATAGTTTTTCTCAGTATGCATGACATCAACATTATTTCTAAGTAAATTATGTGGCCAATAGTCTAACTCCCAAAATATACTTTGCTTAGTAGTCTAGTTATGCAAAATGCCATATCTATCAAGCCTAAACAACGGTTCCTCGCTAACTTTAGGCAAATCCTGAACTATCTCCCAGATTTCAAGACCAGATAACCTTAGAGGTGGACCATCATGTTCAGTTCTATTTTTTCTCAATGTATTCCTGAGTCTCCTAAATGCAGGATCAGGTGGCAAGAAACAACGACGATAATCAAATCATGAATTTTTTATATCATGTCTCAATGTGAAAGATTTTGTTTTTTCATGCAGTATGGACAAGCCAACTTTTCAATTGTCATCCACTTAGAAAATGTTCCATAAGTAGGAAAATCATTAACAGTCCACATTAGATATGTATGCAGATTGAAATTCTATTAAGGTGAAATGTCCCAAGTTTCAACCCCTCATGCCATAAAATTTGAAGTTGATCAATCAAAGATTGCAAGTAGACATCTATCCTATTTTTTGGATTACGCGGGCCAGGGACAACACAATTCAAAAATATATATGGACTAGTAATCAACATTTTAGGAGAAATATTATATGGGCTGATAAATACAGGCCAACATAAATATGGCGCAGCACCAACTGAAAAAGGTGAAAAGCCATCTACACATAACTCCAAATGAATATTTCATGGCTCAGCTGCAAAATCTGGATGAGTTGCATCAAAATGCTTCCAAGCCTCTCCATCAGATCGATGACACATAACACCACGGGTAAAGACAAATGTTGTGGAGTCAGTCCTAGCTAACGAGTTACCCCTGAGAGCAGTCCTGTACTAGCAGGTGATCCCTAAGTATGTCAGTCCTGTCTAACTGGTGACGTCTCATACCTACGCTGGCTATGTAGTTTTAGAACTTAGGGATTAATTCTAGGGACCCAGTCCTAACTAACGGTTGTGCCACCATCCCTAGGATCACTCGGTTCTAAGTCCTACTCCCAACTGAAAGACACTGAACTGATTTCCTAGTTTATACTAGGCTTGACTGAACTATTACTTATCTAACTGTTTTACTAAATTGATCTGAGTTTACTGAGTTTCGGTGACTGACGAAATACTACTGAATTCTATTGATTGACTCAATGCTACTGAGTTCTGATCTGTATACTTGAATAATACTGAGGTCTGAATTAGACTGGACTGATACTGATATTACTGAGATTTCCTAAGTTCGGTGACTGACTGAGTTCTGTGGATCGTGGCTTGATTGAGAGTATCTTGAAGACTGTCACTAGATCTAGAAAATCATCTAAATGGTCGAGTATTAAATACCCCAAGACTCGATAACATGAAAATAAAGTAAAGCATAACTTTTAATAACATATAATTGTTCACTTGATCATAATCCATTCATAGAGATATTTTATCAAACACTTGTAATGCATTAACTTGTACATGAATGGGGAATACATGTTAGCTTGCTATAATGACATTGTTTCATTCTCATAGTTAATTTATCAAACAAATGAAAATCATAATTGGTACCTTAAATCATAAACACTTAGGGTTGACATGATTACAACAATCAACTAACACATTAAAGGGTTTACTATGAATACCATATAGTTCAACACATATTAGGATCAATTCTTAGAACTTGTAATCTAGATCAGGGATTGAAATCAAACTAATATTATAGACATCTTAATCACTTTGTAAATTCAAGAGTTTATCAAGATGATCACATATTCATCACACATGCTATCTAAATTCATGAAACTTGCACTTAAATCATGGATCTTAACCTAAACAATGTCATGAACATGAATTCAATCTAATTTAAACATAAAAAACATAAATCAAAATCTTTATACTTTTGAAAAAGGATTTTTGAACTTCATAGGTGGAAGGTACCCATGAATGAACATCTAAGATACCTCAAAATCTTGAATCTTAAAGAAGATTAATTTTTCTTGAAGGTTCTTGAATGGTGACATTTTGATTTTTAAGTTTTATTGAAGAAGGGTTTGAATCTTTTTCTTGGGAATAGATCTTGAAAGAAACCCTAATTTTGATGTTAGGGATAAATGACGAGTTATTGGCTCTAGTCTGATATAATTAGGTGTTAAAAGGAAAAGACCCAAAAACCCTTTTAAAAATAGATTTAAATCGCTGAATGGGATCTGCGACGGCTTGGACGATGGTTCATTGCTAGCTCGATGGTCTGTTGGTCTGCCTGTGCCACTTTGGTAGAACACAGGTTCACTGCCTCAGTTGCAATGGCTTGTGCGATGGTCCGTCGCTAGCTAGACGATCCATCGCTAGCTCGACGATCCGTCCTAGCTCGATGGTTCGTCGGTATGTCCATCATACTTTGCTAGAAGATGGGGTTACTTCCTTAGTTGAAACATCTTGGACGACGGTCTACCGCTAGCTCGATGGTACATCCGTCTGTCTGTTGCTTCTGGGCAGTTCGTATAGCTCTCGATAAAATGGCCATAACTCTTTACCTTGATACCAGATTTAGGCAAAATTGGTATCGTTGGAAAGAAAATTCAATATTCTATCTGTTGTCATGTCAATAAATCAAAAAATTCTTTGTATAAAGTAAGATATGATCATTTGAATTTGACTAAGGCAATTTTTTTCTCAAGAATTCGATCGGTAAAGGATGTCTTGATTCGTCTAATAGCTAGGATGTAGTTGAGGCCTTATTATATATCAAATATGATCATAAAACTATCAAATCACTAAAATTTATTTCTTATGAGCTTGAAGCATGGTTCTACTATTGATTAGGATTCTCGGGGTATTACAAGTTGCTTGTCCCATCAACTCCGTAATTCAGACAGATTAGAGGCTTTTCAGACTAGAGTATTTTCAGACAGATATTTTATTTTTGGTATTATTATATCGTACTTAGTTCTATTTATAGTGTTGAACCTTATTGCCAGTTTTTACCTACTTTCCATAGATTTACAGTATTATTATTTAGTTATTCCAGCAGGTACCAGACATGGGTTGCCTTGTGGTCCTCTAGAATTATGAGAACCATGTAGCATCTGGGGTACAGACTCAGGGCGTTACATAAGGATTAGGTCATCGGCAAAGAAAAGGTGAGAGATCTTGTGGCCTTTTTTATTGATGAAGATTGGGTCCCAATTTAGGAGGTCCATTTCATGGTCAATCCTTCTAGATAGGAGTTTCATGCCGAGGATGAAAATATAGGGAAAGATGGGATCCCCCTATCTGATTCCCCTATAGGGTTTGAAGAAAGTTGTCTTACCCCCGTTTATGAGAATGAATATAGAAGAGGTGGAAATGCATTACGTGATAAGCTTGATGAGGTTGTATGGAAAGTTGAAGAAGTGCAAGGCCTATCTTATGAAAGATTATTCAATTCTGTCAAAGGCTTTCTCAAGATCAATTTTGAGCATCATGTTGGCATTCTTTCCTTTCATTTTGGAGAAATGAGTGATGTACTCCTAAACAAATATAGCATTGTCAAAATCCTTTTTATTGGAGAGAAAGCTTGCTTAGGATTGGCTAATGAGGTCCCCTAAGTGGAGCTTTATTCTGTTGGCAATAATCTTGGTAATGAGTACTGGGTGTTGCAAAGGCCAATGGGTCTAAAGTTTCTGAGGTTAGTAGTATTTTTGCTCTTGGGAACTACACAGAGGTAGATTGAATCAACCTTCTTATTTATAGTACAAGATATAAAAGTTTTTTTGCAGAATTATATTATAGAGTGCTCTAAGATTCCCCAGTACTTCTGGTAGAAGAGGAGGTAGATTTCTTCTGGACTAGGAGCCTTATTGAGTTGAAAGGAGAAAACAACCTTTTTGATCTTTTATTGGATGAGGATGACTTCTAAGATAGAGTGGATATTAGGGCTTAAGGATCCCCTGAAGGAGGGGTTCTTTTGGAAGAGTGGATATTAGGGCTTAAGGATCCCCTGAAGGAGGGGTTCTTTTGGAAGCTGAGGGTAGAGTAGGATTGTTCAGAAGAGTATAGGTAGTGGTAGAAGTTGAGGATGGTGGTAGAAATATCCTCATGAGTGTACTGCCAGTTGCCAAAATCATCCTTAATGGAATTAATCCTATTGTTTCTCCTCCTATTTATAGTAGAGGTGTGGAAAAACTTAGTATTCCGATCTCCATCAGTGAGCCAGTTTATTCTGGATTTGAGCTTCCAAAATTCCCGCTCTTGTCTAAGAATATCACTATACTCCTTTGTGACATGTAATTCAAGGTTTTACAGGAAGGAGTTATAGGGATAATCTTTAGACCTCTGGATGCCCTCAAGTCTAGCAAGGATTTTTCTTTTTTTATGGAAGATATTTCCAAAGATCTCTTTATTCCAAGAGGTGATGATAGGCTGAAAGTTGGTAGTGGATTGAGTGAGGTTAGAGTTTTCCTGAAAACAGCTTTTGACCATGTCAGGGAAAGTAGGATGGGACTACCAGATGGTTTCTTTTCTAAAAGGTTTAGAGAAAATCATATGGTATTTGGAGATAGTGACCAACATGGGGAATGGTCAGAATGAGTTCTTGGAAGGAGAGTTATAGACGCTTCAGGAAAAAAATTTATCCAGGAATCATTAGCTAAGCACCTATCCAGCCTTTCCATGATTAGGGAACCCCTGTTCCTGAATCTTTTGCTAGAACAGGTGAATTTTCTACCTTTAAAACCCAGGTCTATAAGGCTGCTATGATTTATGCATTCCCAGAAAAGACTAGCTCTATTGTGACTGATGCAGTTCCCCCCAAATTTCTCTAAGGATTTAAAAATTTCATTAAAGTTCCCTTCCACCAGCTAAGCATTATTGAGAAAGTCCCTTATGGAATCAATAAAGGCCATCAACTGTTCCCAAAGGTTCTTCCTCTCCTCAAGAGAGTTGTTAGCATAGATTGTACTAAAAAACCAAAAAGAAGGGAGATGGCTATCCTGAATAGTAATATGGATATCCTGAGGAGAGATATTGATGTCATTGATGGTGATATTGTCATTATTCCATATGATGGCTATGCCACCTGCGTATCTAACTACAAGGTACTGAATTTTCTTATCAAAACCAAGTAAGTCAGCAAGATGATTATGGTCACCCATATGAGATTTTTGGAGAGCTAGGATGAGAGTTTTATGGAGGTCTACTATAGCTTTATAGTGCCTTTTGAAGTCTGCACCATTAGCTTCCTTAGTGTTCTATATTATGTAATTCATCATAAATGGTTGGGGGGTTGTGGGCTCCTGTAGAATCTCCTTGCCCTTTCCCTAAACTGGATTCCCCTCCTCTAGATATTTCTTCTTTCTTGATAGAGGGGATATCTTTGTCTTGTAGAATTTCCCAATCATGAGGGATGGGGGAACAACTTCCAAGTCGAGGGTTCTTAGGTTTTGTGGTATAAGGATTATTGTCATTTCGCTTATGGCATCTTCGAAGGTAAAGTGAACTAGCTTTCCTAGAGTTTCTACCTCTGTTCTTAGGGCTCTCACAGATGCTAAGATATTCTCCATTTTTAGATTGTTCTCCCTTAAGGCCTCTAGTGTTAGCTTCCTTTCTCTTACCTCCTGAGGGGTGGATGGTGTCGATAGGAATTGAGGGTTCTAAAGTAGTTCCTCCTAACTTAGGGGGCCCAAGTACTAGCATAAAAGGAGGGCCCCTCTCCAGCATCAGTGGAATTTTGGTAGGGAGGAATGGAAGAGATTGACCTGTGAGGGTCATTTCTGCATTCAGCAACTCCTAGGATAGGGGAGCTACTTGGGCTTAGTTGGATATCCTTATGAGGGCTGTCAGCCATATGTTTTGCCCAAAGTTTTGGAGGCCTTGGTTCAACCCCTCCATCACTACTTGGGCTAAGTAGCATGGGTCCTGGATTATTATTCTAAACTTGATCCCTTTCTATTCCAGATGTAGGGGGATTATTTGGTTTGCTAGGCCCATCTCGAGCAAGGATATTGGTAGATGGCTCATTAGGAGTAAAGCTATTGTGAAGGTGAGAGATTTAGGAGGTCCAAAATTAGAAGAAGTTAAGAGGATTTTAGAATGGTCGAGGTAGTGAGTAGAGGAGCATTCAGTGGGAGTCTTAGAAAAGAAAAGGTTAGGATGGTTTAAAGTTTGTTCCCCTATTTTAGTCATATCAGAGTTAGTGATTTGACTCGTAGCCACAGTGAGGGGGTAGTAGTTGACTGAGGATGAACCAAATTTTGAGGTTCTGTTGCCTCAAAAGTCTTTGACAAGATAGTTAAGACTTCTTGTGCCTTCATTCCCAAAGAAGGAATAGTTTGGACCTTAGTCGGGGGATTGTTGGGCCTGAAAAAATCTTTTTTATTGTTCTTATTAAAGTCCAGTTTAAGAAAGCCCTGTTTGCTCTCATTAGGAGAGTTAGAGTCCTTATTAGTCCTAGGAGGACTTGGGCTGATGTCGCTGTGTGGACCTATTCTACTTTTGGAAGTATGGTAATGGGCCTTGGAAATCGAAGCCCTAAAT
The DNA here is from genome assembly GCF_002878395.1 of Capsicum annuum. Classification (NCBI taxonomy): domain Eukaryota; kingdom Viridiplantae; phylum Streptophyta; class Magnoliopsida; order Solanales; family Solanaceae; genus Capsicum; species Capsicum annuum. Next base: position 162,245,480 of record NC_061114.1, on the reverse strand, counting down.
TATCTGCCTTGCGGTAGGGTTTCGGCGCTAATCGCCTTACTTTTCCCGGTGGCGCCATTGTGGAGGTAGGAAACTTACCTGATCTGGAATCACTCACCTTTGCATGTGTGTTCTCCTTAGATAGGGAACTTCTTCTGGTTCTTTTGAAGCTTACCGTAGTCCATTAATCTTTCGATTCTATTTTTCCACCATCGATTTGATGGTTGTCACCCATTTATTGCTTCATATTTGTCTTTGATGGTGGACAAGTACTTCTAGTGTGTCCCAACTTTCCACAAGAGTTGCATAGGAGACCATCACCTTTGTAGTGAAAGGCTTCCTGGTGATTCCCTATGTTAATTAAATGTTTGACCTGGGTGTCCATCCGAATCTGCACGCATATCTTTGCATACTGACCCCGCAGAGCTGCAGATGTACATGCATCAACTTTAACTAGGGAGCCAATCTTCCGCACTACCTTCTTAAGGATGATTCGATCATAGAACTCAGTTAGTAGTTCTGGTAACCTGACCCAAATAACCGTAGTTAGCACTTTGGAGTCACTGGGGATGAAGTTGGGAACCCATCTTCGGACCAATAAGTAGGCACTAGCTACAAACCATGATCCTTGTTGGAGCACCTTCCTTTAAAGATCTTCACTATTAAACTTTGCGGTATAGAAATCCTTTCCTAGATCTATTAACGGGAAGGGATCATTTATTTTCCACAGATTAGCTGGTTTCTTGAGTAGGCAGTGATGGTTGAACCTCTTTTCCATCACTTTTAGGATGACAAAGTGGCGCCACGGGTTATAAATCCTTTACTTGTCCTCCGCCGTTAGAGGTATTGTGTCGCCTAAAGCAGTTGATTCTATCATAGGGGTTTCCTCTTGGAGTGCTATTGGGAAGCTTGTGGCAGTGATGCTTTGGGCCATGAGGATTTCACTGTAGCTTGCTGGAATGGAGATCTCAGTAGCATCGTGAGAAGCTCTTGCTAGTAAGTATGTCCAAGTCCCTTTACTATAGTCATTTACTATAGTCAAGAAATACCTATAATTTTTATGAGTAGGTGACTGTTAGGGACCCCAAGTGTCTACATGAATCAGATAAGAAATAGATTGAAAAGTAACTTGTCTGATAGGAAAAGGTAATCTAGCTTGCCTAGCTAAAGGACAAATTTCACAATGACGATCATAATTAGAGGGGATTGTAAGGAAATGGACATTTTTCATTGATGAATAAGGAAGATGCCCAAGTCTTACATGCCATAACCTTACATCAGAATTAGTATTGAAACATATTGAAAAATAATATGAATCTGAATTGGGACTAGAAACAGCATTGTTAAGGCTAGAAAATACTTTAAAATCCTTGTAAATCTCTTGGTTCCTACTAGAATCCTTAGGAATGATTTGAAGCAAGTATAGACCTTCCTTTACTTCACCAAAAGCTTAAGGCATCTTCATTAAAGGGCCCTGCAAGACACAACTATTAGAAGTGAAGGATAGAGTATAACTATATTGGAGATTAAATTTATGAACTGAGCGTAGATTGTATCTAAAACTTGGAACATAAAGAACATTATGAAGTGTGAGGTTATTAGGAATTAGAACACTTCCTGTGCGAGTCATAAGGGTGAACTGCAAGTTGGGTAAGTTAATTTTAACAGGAATTTTTAAAGCCTTCATGGAAAGAAAAGAACTAGAGTTGTAACACATGTGCTCAGAAGCAACTGAGTCTATTATCCATGTTCCAGAATTAAAAACTGAAAGACAAGTTCCAATATATTTAAGCACAATACCAGCAACTGTATCAGCATTTATCCCAGATGATCCCTCTGTTGATTTCTGTTTTGCCATTTGAATAAAATGCTTGAATTGTTCTTAGGTGAAGTGTTGATTGACTAAATTCATATCAATCATATGCCCATCATCACCTTCTTTTCCAGATATAACTGCATTTCCTCTGATCTGAACCTGTCTACCTCTATTGTTTGTGAACTGAAAATCTTTTGGAAAATTATGTAACCTAAAGCAATCATCATCTACATGCCCAGTCTTGCCACAAAAATCACAAGACACATTAGGATTATACTTCTTCTTAACCCTAAACTTCTGTTGTGATTGGTTTATTCCTGTGTATTTGGGTAAACTGTTGATGATTGTTCAATTTTGAATAATTGAATGATCTACTTCCAAAATTAGGCATAGCACCAGGGGTTTTCTGTACGTTCTTGCCAAATTTGTTTTGACTCACGTTGCTTACCATAAAATAAGAAGAATCTGTTGGGATCAAGCCACTAATATAGGTTTCTCTTTGACTTCCATCTTGTAAAATCAGAGAGTATGCAACATTTATGTTGGAAAGAGGATTCATCATTAAGATGTTTCCTCTTGCTTGAGAATGCACATCATTTAGACCAATCAAAAATTGTATAAGTTTCTCATCTTCAAGAGACTTTTCCAGCTTTAATTTACCTTCACAGTTACACACACAAGTGTACTTATCAGACTTGAGAGATTTCAGCTCATCCCAGAGTCTCTTAAGTTTAGTGAAATATCCTGCAATGTCATTATTTCCTTGAACTAACCTATTTAGTTTTTTTGCAGGTGAAATAGTTTAGCTCCATTAGATTGTCAAAATCTATGCTCTAGACTCATCCATAAATATTTAGCAGTCTTAGAGTATATCACACTATCAACAATATCTTTGGAAAGAGAGTTAAGGAGCCAAGACGTTACCATGTCATTGCATCTGCTCCAAGATTGCAGATTTGGAGACTGGGCATCTAGTGAAGCATCAACATTAGTGATAAAACCAAGCGTATTCTTGGCTGACAGTGCTATAAGCACTGATCTCTTCCATCCTTGATAACCTTTTACATCAAATGAAGTGTTAACCAAGGCCATTCCAGGTGAATCTGAAGAGTGACGATAACAAACATGAGTGGGATCTATAGATGGTGGAGTTTTGGCAGTAGAACTAGAGGATGTTGAAGAAGCAATGACTCCATCCGCCATTGTAGAGAAAGGTCAGCTGAAGAAAATTGATGATTGAGAAGATGATTTCTATGAAACTACCTTACGCTTTGATTTCATATTAAAATAAGAGACAATATTTGGGAATTTTCTTCTCTTCTATATTCCTTGCCAATCACCTTTATTTATACAAGCTAAAAAAATCTTCTCTTCTAAGCTAAACAATGAAATTCATTGCCAATCACCTTTATTTATACAAGCTAAAACAATCTTCTCTTCTAAGCTAAATAATGTAATCTGACAAATAGGGACTGGAGAGAATAGAGTGTCATAGACATTACCCTTACTTCAGAGTGATAGAGAAACTATTTTCGATAGACTCTCAACTTAAATAAACCTTAGTCAATCTGTTGTTGCATTACTTGAGGCTCCATATGGGTAATGTGTCATCCCCGTGTCTTTGATCAGTATATAATCCTCCTACCAATTTCTCAAACTTGTTATATGGTGTCACCCACACATTGTACTTAGTAAAACGGGAATAATTGACAAAGAAGGAACCCTCCAAAACTAATTTTCCAAATACCTACTTAATTTTTTTTTGATTTATTTTTTAGGTTTAGGGTGAAAAAAGTGGGGCCCACACGTGGGCCAAGGGACCAATTCATCATTTTTACAATTTCACAAATTTAATATAATACACCTAACATCCTCCACTTATTCCAATATTCAAAAAAAACCTCTCTCTCTCCTCTTCAATTCCCAACTCAAGCTTTTGAAACTACTTCTCCCAAAAAATGCCATTATCATTTTGGCTTCTTCTCCAGTTGCTAAGGGGTGGTTGTTGCTTCGCAAGGTTAGTTAAAATGAAGTTTCGATCATTTCTAAATCCATTTAAATGATTTTTTTTTTGCTAATCGATTCGTAGTGAAGTAGGATTTTTTTTTCTAATTTGGTGTTTTGGTTTAGTCGTGTTTTTTTAGCAACGAAGTATTGAATGGTGGGATAATTATTGTTTGAAGAGTTTTTTTGGCACTTTGATTTGAACAGTGACCCGTTTCTGTCCATAGACCCGTGGTCTATGAAATGAGAATACCCTAGATTGAAATCAATTTTGAGACGCATGAAATTCTTTTAAAACATGATTGCTGGAATAGTAAAAATTGAAATATTAATAGCTAATTAGTTTGATTAGGTGCACTAGTTTGATTTTTAGCAATTGTTGTGTTTTGATTTCTCATGCTAGATTTTGGTTCAGTTATTGTATGTTTGTGTAGTGAATTGTTTAATGGTGGGGGTGTTTGTTAACTTTTTTAGAGGGTTTTCATTTGAGCATTGAGTTATTTCTATTGATAGACTTGTGGTCTATAAACTGAAAATGAGAGAATTTGTTCTTCAGGTGTAGATTGTGTTGAAAATGGGTAAAAAATCATCATTCCTAAATGCAAAACTGGTACCGCTGGTAGCTGTAGAAAAAGAAGAGCTGAGGCAGTTGGAAATGTCTCAAAATGAAAGAAAATACAAGAGTTGGTGTCCGAGTTATATTAGGAGTTAAAAGAGATAAGCGAGTACGTCGATTCTAGTAAAGATGTTGCCAAGAGGAGTGTTAGTGGTGACAGTGAAGAGAGCAAGAGAAGTGGGAGTAATAGTGATAATGGGGATAATGATTCCTTGTCCGTGCCATATCTTTCAAGGTGTATTTCTGTGGAGCGGTATGACCTTCGAACGATAATTGATGAGGTCGGATCTTTCCCGGCAAAGATATCATTCAGATTAAGAATGGCTGCTTATCGAGAATTTAAGAAAGTTTTTGTCGACCCAGAATTGAAGAAAAGATTCTAGCGATCCTGTTTTGGACACTTGTGAAACCTGCCGGAACATCTCAAGTTCAATGGGTAGTTGGTTCATTATTTATTATTGTGATGCATCAGGAATGATAAGATGCGTCATGAGATATGATTCTGCGTTAACAACAAGCCTGCTTGTTTTGGCTTGAAATAGTTTTGTTTGATTACGGGGCTGAACTGCTTATCATACCCAGTGAAATAAAAATGAAGAAGGTGTTAGCAAAGGGGGACAATTTTTATTTTAAGGTGATAAAAAACAAAAACATCACGGTGGCCAACTTGTTACACCTAATAAGAGGGAATAAGCTGAACGAGGACCAGAAGTTCAAGTGCTGTCTACTTTGGTTCTTGCACACCATGTTGCTTGCGAAAGATTCGATGAAGGTTGTCAACACAAAATTGATTCGAATGGTCGATTCGTTGAGTTTCTTCGAGAAGTATCCATGGGGAAAAGAGAAATTTCAACTGACCATAGACTATCTAATGAAGAAAAGTGACCTGAAGAAGCAGAAGGAGGTATTTGATGAGAAGTAGAAGGCATCCTATGTTCTATTCGAATTTTCCTGGGCATTCATGGAATCTACCATAAATCCTTTAGTAAGTTTATCGTAGATTCTCATTTTATTTATACTGTGTCATAGACTCTGAGTTATTTTTTTCACTGTTATACTGCTTACAGATTTGGATCTATGAGGCCTTTTCTCATCTTGGAGACTTTGCTGGAAAATCAATGGATGAGCCGCTTCCCATTCCCTGCATACTCAGATGGCACACTATAAAAAGTGATAAGATAATCAAAGGCGACCCATTCAAGTATAAAGGAAAAGTTACCGAGGTATGAACTTATTTTCTATTATGCAATAATACTACCGTTGCATCGAATGCTATGTAAATGTTAATTGATATTTTATAGAATGTCCACCCGTACATCATCCCTACTTTTCATGAGATGAAAATGGATTACATGATTACGTTTGAGCCATATACGGAAGAGGTGAAGAATAACGTCCTTGATAGCTTGAAGAAAGAGTTATAAGGGGTGATTGTCCTTACTTCAAATGAGGATAGTGATGATGACGGGGATTTAGGTGGTAACTCCATTGGAGTACGCATTGGTGATGATGATTCTCCGAGAACCTCCAAAGATGCAGCAGGAACCTCATCCCCCGGGGATCTTCATAAGCATATCGTTGTGCTCGAGGAAGCGATGTTGGATATTGTTGCCTATATCAGAGAGAAAAGATTAAAAAAAAGGAAATGGATTAGCGACAACACGAGCGAGGTAACTTAATTCAATAATTGATGTTGTTAAGGAATTTTCAACTTTAAATATCAGTAACACTTTGTAATATAATGATATAGCACATGTGGACCTTCGTGAATCGGACAGGAATGAAGAAGGAGAAAAAAAGAGCAAAATAGATGAGTTGGCCTCTGTTGTGGCAGAAGAGGAAAATGAAGAAGAAAAGTTGGATGATGAAGAAGATAAGAGCCAAGAAGAAGGTGGAAAAGTAGCAGCTGCAGAAGCAGAAGAAGAAGTGGCAGAGATGAACAAGAAGGCAAGAAAAAAAACTGTTGAAGAAGAAGCTGACAAAGCTGACAAATCTGACAAAGAAGAAGTTGAGAAAGAAGCAACAGGTGAACGAAAAGAATAAGCTGAGGAAGAAACAAATGGTGCGGGTGAAGAAAGAGAAGAAGGTGTGGAATAAAAGAAAACTAAAGAAGCACCAGCTACTACACATGCTGAATAAAAAGAGAAGAAGGTGAGAATGAAGAAGCAGCTGCAACTATTGAGAAAAAAGGAGCTGAAGCTGACCAAAAAGATGTGGTCATGGACATTGTTGATGAAATCAACAGTAACACTTGTGTTGATGAGGAACTTAGGGAAAAATACATTTGAATCCTAAGCCGTTTAATGTGTTGTTGAATCATGGTTGTTATGATATGACAATTTTTTTTATTTCTCAAATATGAAGGTTGAAGGAGATGGTGGTAGGATATGACAATTATTCTTTTATTTTATGAAACTTGTTATGATTCTGCAGTGAATCTATTTATGTCAAACTGATTTGTGGCATGAAATTTGAATATGCATGGTGTGGTCATAGTTGGTACATTGTATGTTTGATATCATAGAATGCATACTTAATATTTCATATACCGTATGCATAGTCTATCATTACCCTGGTGGTCGCATTTAAGTTGACGTGTTGTTTAATCGACTAAGATTCTATCAAAAATAGTATTAACATTATAGAAAACTAGAACTAATAATATTTATTCAATATCACTGCATCCATGTTACAGTTTTTCAAAGAACGAATACTAGCATTATAGCACATAACCTCATTTTTAGTACATTCTCCCTTTCTTCGACCAAAATTAATTTTTGTTTTAGTTGATCCCTCTCTATTTGGGTGTCATGTAGCAATATTTTAAAGTGATACCACTGTTTTTTTGGCTTCTTTGAACAAAGTCATGAGAAAATCTTTATTTTCTTCGCATTGTTGGAGCCTTTGTAGTAGATTAAATTTTATCAAGCCTTGAAAATTTGATGTCTCGAGTTCCGGACTCAATGTTGATGAACTGGTCGGAGGTGATAGCTCATCAAGCCATTTAAAAAACGAGCATGCGCCATTATCCTAGGAAAAAAATAATAATTACATAATATTAACTTAACTTTTTTTTAAAAAAAATACACACCTCACCTTCGCAATTGCATAGTTATAAAATTTACGACCAGGATTTGAATCTGTGTGTGACGTCCTCAAGATAGCTGCATTCTCACAATGACAAATTAGAGTATATTTAGAATTGGATGTTTGAGATGCTTGCGACATTGTAGAATTTTTAAAAACAGAACAAAGTGAACTAAATAAAATAATGAGGGATGAACACCTTATATATAAAGTAAAAATGAAGTGTTAACACTGATGGCTTACAAAAGTAGCCGTTTATTACCGTTGGACGTTAATAGCCACTTAAAAATGAGTATTTTCTCATGAACAAACATTTTGTGCAGCTTTTTATTAAATAGGAATGGAAAACAAGGAAAATAATGATTCACTGCATCGATTGGAGAGATAAGGCGGGAAAATAAACAAGTAGCGTGTTAGATGAGCAATAATATAACTAATACATAATATCTTATAGATCTTGTGAAATATAAACCATAGACTTTACGTAGTCTATCGTAGACAATGATTTAAGTCGATTACAACTGAAGGTTAAAATCTACAGAAATGCACATTTAGCAACCAAAATAGTAGCCTTGCAACAGAAGCTAAAAAAAAGCCTATCTATGATTTGATGGCTATTCTACACGTAGTTATTTTGTGTCCGGATTTCTTGCATATTGAACACCTATTCCTCCTTTTGGAATTGAGTGTCTCACCGACGCCCTTAGTGCGTTTGAATTTCCTCCTTCTAAGTTTGGGATCGAAGGGGGTGGAGAAATTTTAGTATCTAGCAATTTCTGTGGTACAGTCCATTCGGCCTCCGGAGGGACAACGTTAATTGCTTTATAGTATGCAAGGAGGTAACTTTCAGATTTATAAATTGGCAAAGTTTAATTGTAGATGGAGTTACCATAACCTTCGCCATCACCATACTTTGCTCATAAAGCTGCCATCGCATGTTTGCACGACATTTTCACCAAGTTAAATTTCCGACAAGAACAACTCCTCTCCAAGAGATTGACCTTGGTAGTAATGCCATTGCCGAACACCGTGTACTGGTCGAGAACCCCATTTGGATTACTCACATACAAGGAATCGTTCGCGCTCTTATTATTCCTTAGGTTCCTTTCCGCATAAGTCACCAATATGTTCTCTTTACCATCGACAAAGACATGCCACTCCCTAAACTTTTTACCAAATTTTCTAGTAATTGAATTGAATATGTACGACACGGGGTACTCTCATTCATCCATCAAAATCAAGTTGAGCAACTCGGCGATGTTTGTGGCCATCACGTCGTACCTATTGCCCAGAAAGTGTGCTCTACTCTATCCTATTGCCCAGAAAGTGTGCTCTACTCTATTTTTCAAAACCAAGCACATATTCAAGGACATGTGCTACCTTGGGGAAACTACTCTTCAATTCTTGAAAATTATCACTAAAATCATCAAAAGAATAAGCCTTTGCCTCAGCGTAGAATAGATAAAGTGTTCTCCGCAGTGTTGATTTACGCAAAAAATTTTAGCGAGGTGCCTCATACAAAGTCTGTGATGTGCATGACTGTATACGCGGGAGAAGGCATTGGCGATGCTAATGTGCTTGTCGAAGATGACCCATAGATTTGGTTCATCTTCTAGGATAGACTTCAGTTTCTGGAATAAGAAGGTCTAAGAAGCATCGTTCTCTTTATCGACCACACAAAAGGCAATCAGAAAGATATGATTTTCAGTTTCCTATGCAACAGCACTCAATAGAACGCCCCCGTACTTGCCATACAAATGTGTGTTATCGATGGCTATTACCTTTATCATGTGGGTATATCCCCGTATGCAAGCTCCGAATGCTAAGAAGTAGTAAACGAACGATTCATTCATCCAGTTTACCATGATAAAGTAAGAAAACCCGGGATTCAATAACTCCACCATGTGGGAAAAAGCCGACAAGCAAGCATATCCGTGCTCCGGTGCCACGCGAATGATGTTCTTTGCAATTACACTTCCTTTCTAAAACATCTAATAGCTTGTGTTGCAACGCAACTCCTTAAACACAATCCTTTGAATTTCTCTTATATTTGGACACTTACCATCCCAAAAGTAATTTCCGCATACTGAAGCAATCAATTCGGATCATACTTTCTTGTGTCTGAGGGTGGCGTGTTCAACACTACACGTGTTCAACCCAACATACTTGTATATCCAAAATTTGTCCGAGGTCTCATACTTTTTTGCCCGCAAAAACTAGCCACAACTATTAGATAAACATTTCGCCTTAATCAATTTCATGAAGCTCTTCTCCATATGATAATCAAAAGACTGTTTTGCCGTTGCTGCGTTAGTAGCATTTTTAGCTCTTTCTTATCAATGAATATTTGACCACAACAGAAATTGGTTGCGTTTGAGAAGGAGTGTCTTGGTTGTGATGCCGTTCCACAGTCTTCTTCATCATCTTGTGAGTCCGATGAAAAGTCTTCCACACGCATAGAATCATCTTCCATATTAATTGGATCATCGCCACTGTTCTTGTAATCATTCAAATCATCATCAACTGTTTGGCACCGCGGTGAGGGTGCTGATGAGTTCAGCGGTCCTTCAAAGGACCTCTCAACCACATTTATCCTCAAAATAGGCCTAAATCCATCTGCATCAACATCTATTATGTACATCAGCACACGTACATTGCTATTTATGATCGTAGGATTCACCTTTTTCCTCGAATGCATTAGATAACTAATAACCACGTCGCTCGACGCGCAATCTAGGTTCCCGCTCTGCATTACGCTTGCAATGAATTCATTGTACGAACTATTGTGGTGAACAGGAATGGGAATTATCACCTTGGTAAATGATCTCCATTTCCAACATTTGGGAGTTTTCACTCATTTTTCCATGAAATCACCAGAAATCAGAATAAATTCGGCAATAGAAATCATAAAATTAAGATTTGGTCGACGGTTTATGAGTGACGATGACGGGTTGATGACTGCGCAGATATCCGTACTAAAACTTTAAATTGCAAATATTGCTTCTAATCAATGATTGTTGGGTTTATGGAATAGAGAAATCAACTTGGAGTTACCTTAGATGCTGTAATGCACTTTCTTAAGTGGTTTTGAGTAATGTGATTGATTTAAAGCTTTTTAACAATGGTGAAAAGTGTGTTTGGGAAGATAGGAAATAAATGGGGTAACAATGGATGCAATGGACAAGCTTATGATGTTTGTAGACTGATTTGCAACTGATCGACGAAAAAAGATGCCGAAAAAGTGGCCGGAATCGGAGCTTTTTGGAGGAAAAATAATCATTTTCTATTTTTAGCTTTTGGATTTTTTTTATATTTTTGGAAAACCTAGTTATTTTTGTATATATAATGGTGGATGATGGAGTGGGTTGAGTGTATTAATAAAAACTTATGGATTAATTTATTAAGTTAAAAATATTGGGTTAAAGTGAATTATTATAAAAGTTGGGGCTGAAATTGTTAAGTTGGAAAAGTTGGTGGTGAGGTGGAATTATGTGGGTATTTGACCAATGTTTTAAAAATTTTGGGTATTTGGCAAAATAGTTTGAAAAAAGAGTTGTTTTGGCATACTTGCCCTAGTAAAACCTCCACGGATTAGTGGGTAGTCATTGTCGCTCAACAAGGGACTTGTTGCAGACCTAGGATCAAATAATAGCTTATTTTATTCCCCATCTTAGCTGTCTTGTTGAGGTTCACTACTACCATTTCAAGAGCTTCTGAACCTAGCTGAATCCTTGTATCTAACTTCTTTTTAGCTCTTTCACTAACAACTGTCCAGTAACTCTTTCTTGGTGAACTTTATTGATCACACGTATAGTTTTTAAGTTATTTTTGACAAAGAAATTTTCATGACCATCCACGTATAAATCAAGGTGAAAGATTGAAAAATGATTATGATATGTACCTAAAGTGTTCTCTGCTACTAGTGTACCCTAGGCTTTTTCCTTTACTTGGATATTACAAGGTAAAAACTTATTCGAACTCGGTATTTATAGTAGATTAATAAAAATTGATATGTTCTTATAGGTTAGCTTTTAGCACTTAACAGACATTCTTATACGTTAAATTTTAGAAATTGACGGGCATAATAATAATCAATTTTGCAGCTTTCTCTTGGTTTTTTATTCCTCTAATTTCATCATTTGTTATCTTAATAGAACAAGTCATAATAATAGTCACAATAATTTGAAAAATCAACTTTGAATTTATGATGCTTTATACGCTAATACATGTTGTTTGTATCTGCTAATTGATATGCTTTTATTTGATACTATAATCTAGTATAACTTATGTTAATAATATATTTTTTAACACTTTACACAACTTGAATTAATGTAACCTTATGTAGAATGAGTTTGAAAGAAAGAAACAAGAAATATTAGCTGCTCAAAGTGCATCAGTTGTGGAAGGAGAAACTAATTCAGCTGATCAGCCTTCTCAGTTAAGTGAAATGGATATTTGGGTGAAATCTGTTGGTGGAAAGAAAAAAGAGAAGAGTCAAAGATCTTGGCTCTCTGGGTCGAAGTATAAAGGCATCTAAGAAATCAACATCAACTTTGCCAAAAGAAATTGATGAGATGATTAAGTCCCAGGTTAATGCTTCAAATTCAATTTGTATGCTCAGTTGTAGAATGATCAACTCAAAAATAAGAGGATGAGAAAGGAAATGGACTTGTTGAAGAACCATGTATACAAGAAATCATCTTCAAATGATGAACGCCTATCTCAAAAAGGCAATCAAACTTATGAGGATGAACATGATGATAACTCTGGCAACGTGAATGAAAGTGATTCTAACCCTAATAGTTGGTAGTTTTATTGAGGATTCAAGTTTGAAATATTTTGTTTGGACCATTTATGAATCATCTATTATTAATGTGGATGTTATGAATTATGTTTTTTGTTAGCTGTAATAGTTTACATTAGACTTGTGTTGAGTGATTTTTTTTGAAAATTATTGAAGATTTTAAATAGATTTTTGACTAATTGTGAAATATTTCTAGTGATTTATGTATGAATTATCAATAAGGTATTTCCATGGGGATGTACATGCTAAATATTCATGAAAATTTTCTTGTGATAATTTATTTTTGCGAATTTACTTGGGACATTTCAAAGAATTTTTCTTGTAAAATAGTTTCATAAATATCTGCAACATTTCAAAGGTAAACTTGATGATTATTCTTACAAAGATGGGCGGAGTGGACAGGGGTAGGGGTGGATGGGTTGAAGAATGAAAAATAAAGTTTGGGTGGGCGAGTGGGCAGGGGTGGGGGTGTTTGTGTGGGTAGGGGGTTTGCAGAAGAAAAAGAAAATGAAGCTAGATTGAAGAAGAAAGAGGGTGGAGTTGGGGTGTTATATATATATATATATATAAAGAGAATAATTTTATCGATGTCAAAAAAAGCTTAAAAGAATCAAATTTATGATCACGCGAAGTGTGATCGAGTTCACTATAATATATATATATATATATATATATATATATATATATATATATATTATAATAGATTGAATTTTGTTAAGAATGTAAATTTGATTTTAATAGATTGAATTTTAATGTGAATATCTATCTATACAAAATATATGATTTTTTATTTTTTTAAAATTTCTAATTGTGTTATGTAATTTACTGCAGAGTATTCCTTAATATTTGAACCTATTTTAGAGATAATGTAAGGAGAAAAATACTAATAATTTTTTATATCTCTGATTCTACTAAAATATTTATATTGTGATTTTATCATTTCTTGTTCTTATAATTGATTTTTCTATTTTTCTAAATCAATTAAATTTATACTATAAATTTACTGACATTTTTACAACTGTGCAAAGTACAACAACAGAGGTGACACATTACCAACTTAATGCATAACGTTACTATATATATATATATATATAGATAGATAGATAGATAGAGAGAGAGAGAGAGAGATAACGTTACATGTAGTAAATATAATATAAGTAGTTTTGGTTATTAAATACATTTTAAAAAAATAGCAAATTATTGATTTTTTTCTTTTATTTACTTTAGATTTCATAGAATGCTCCTATTCTAACTGAACGAGATTTATAAACATGAGTTATAAACAAAATTATAATAACTAATTTGCATCTAAACGAAAATACAAACTTGCTATAATAAAAATTTTAATTAAATAAGTTACATAGAGAAAACACACAATACACCCATCTTTCTTAGTATTTTAATCATAAGAAAAAAATACAGAATCAATGCACAATATATACTTATTTTTTGCTATTTCTTTCTAAAGTAAAAACAACTAACGAAGATGAAAAAAGAAATAGCATAATTTTTGAAATTTTGTCTAGCACGCCAAAAAATCGATCAACATTCAACAATCTTCTGCACCGAGTCAAGTTAAAGCATGAATTTGATATTACAGTAGTAGTATAAGAAAAACACATGAAATAAAAGGATAATCTTGAGTAGGGGGCATCATGAAATAAAAAAGAACAATATTGAGTGGGGATTTCATGAACCACAAGTTATGAATTTATACATATGAAAATTAAGAAATATCATAAAGTATCTTAAATTTTATTATTAAATAGATTGAGGTTATGAATATGAAAACTCAAAATCCTGGAGTTAATGATGTTATTAAGAGTAGAAGTTTAATGGGTATGAGTTATGGAGGTGAAAGTTAAAAAAAAAAGAAAAAAAGAAATAGAACCAAAAATAAAATAAAGCTAACATATTATTAATTAAGGATTAACCTGATATAATATTATTCTTAATAGTGAAATTATCAATCAATATTTATTTTTATAAAATTTACAATTAAACATAAATAATCAATTGCACTGAAATATGTCTTTCTACAGGTTTGAACCAATACGTAATTAAATATGAAATATTGTTTGGCTAGAAAAATATTCATTAAATTGTATTTAAAGACTTTTGAATAGGAAGTGGAGTGGAGTATTAATTAATAAAATGCATTAAAGAATAAGAAAAAATAGAGGAGTAGTAATTGATACATATATTCTTACATAATAATAAGTAAGGAATTATAGAAAAATTATCAAAAAATAAGAAAAAGATAAATAGGTTTCTTGGTTATAGAGAGGTGCCACATCACTTTGCCTATATTTTGTTTTCTTATTATGTATAGATTACATGCCTTTTAACATTAGGAAAAGGTAAAAAAGAAACACAAAAAGGATAAATTGAAATTCTGATTATATATATATATATATATATATATATATATATTATATTGATTTTTGATTTTTCACAAATAATTTTTAGATTTATTTTGCATATTTAACATGATTAAGATAGTTTAAGGTAGTTTAAGGGGCGATTTTCAAATTTTTTTGTTTTACATAGCACATAAATGAGAAAAGTTTAATAGCATTGATGATGAAAGGAATTTATTATGACTATCTTTAATGTTGTGTATACTGTTAAGGTGAATTTTTAATCTTTTAAAATTAAAAAATGACCTAAAAAAAATCACAAAAAGATAAATAGCAATGGAGATCATAGAGAGGTGCCACATCACCTCCTCTATATTTTTCCTTTATATATTTAGGGTGATATGTGATTCACTTGAAATTTATTTGTGAGGTAAATAAGTAGTTATCGTGTTAAAGATCTAAAATAAATATATTGAATAAGTTTAGATGTGTTTTGATATCTTTTCTCTAAAATAAAACAACAAAATTATACTATTATACTATACTTCAAAAGGAGAATGTATTGCCCTTGTCCTCTAATGTTTCATATTGACCTTTGCATGCATATATGATGCATGAATCTTGCCTTTGCCTGAATGGACATGTTTTTATCATTACAAGCAATAAAAATAGGCGCATGGCACAACAATTTGCTTTCATGACGTTTTCTTACTTCACTAGTCAAGTAGTCATCATCTTTCATAAGTCATCCTTAAATATTGAAATGTTAAGAGAGGCCACATACCCCCTAGAGTTGTGGTGGATTGATTATACATAAGATATATTTCTCCAATTAATTTCCTACCTGAAGTGATCACGTATTCGAGGAAAATGCACGTTTGCTAGAAAACATTTTTTCCTTGAATTGATTTCTTAGAACACTTAACTAAAACAGAAAACAAAACAAAAGAGGCCAACCAAATAAATGTTAAAGGCCTACATTTTTCAATGATATATTACCGCGCGCATTAGTAGACCTATTTCCTACGTATCATAAAGCAATAAATGAAAATAATAAATGAAAATCCTACTCTTCCCTCATTTAAGATTAAGATTGGTCTTGTTATATTGATGGTACGAACTGAATTAGTTTTTAATTAAATTCATGTAAAGTTAGAGATTAATTGATACGTATTAATTAAATTATTTGAAAGGTTCTTAAATTTATATACAAAATTAAATTAATAAAATTTGAGATTTCAATCTTAGATTTTTCCAGTTTTTTCCGTTATAGATCCTACGAACATATAATTAACTTGTGGTTAATTTTTTTTTTTTTTGTCCTAGCAAAATATGTTCTTTAAGAAAATAACACAATATAAAATGAGTTGTGACTGCAAAATATTCAACCAAAAAAATCATATAAATAAATATTGCATATTAATAAGTTATAACAAAATAAATATGATTTTAAAATAAAAAAAATTACATAAACTAGCAGCCTTCAGACATTAATTACAATTAATAGCAATAGTTTCTCAAAATTACAACTACTAACAAAACTACCAATATTTTACCTTCTTTAGGAAAAAGCGCGTGTCTTTTACTCATTTTTTTACCTTACCCTTTTTTCACATCACATACTATTTCAGTTTCTTCCAACACTTTTTTTTTCAAATTTCTAATTTTTCTCTCTGAACTTGATAAACATTGCATCCAACTACTAAGGTAAATTTATTTTTACAGTTAATGCATGTTATATTTTCCATGTAAATTCGTTTATGTATTTATTGTCAATTTTTTTTTTTCAAATTTCTCATTCTTCTTCTGTGATTTCGCTTGTTAGGATTTTTTTTTGGGAAAAATTTTTGTTTGTGTGTTGAAACCTTTATAGTTCCGCTATAATGGAACAACATGCAAATCGTAGTAGTTCAATTAGTGATATTCAATCGATGAATTTAATTTTCGATGAACTACCATCGTTTAGTCTTGGGTTAACACAAGATAAAGATTTTAACTTGGGTTCTACTAATATACAGCCTAAGGGAGGTGTTAGCAGTGAAGAAGCGAGATTGAAGCACCGTAACAATCCGAAAAATATTGGAGAAAAAATAAAACGAAAAGATTTGAAAAAATCTTCATCCTCAAAACCCACAAAAGTTCAAAAATCGATGAAAAAGAGAAAGTCGGATGAAAAAGGTGAATCTAGTAAAATTTCAAGCCCTGTTTCATCTGATTATGAATTCGAAGAAGAGAAAGTGGAGGAGGTATGATGCTATATATAAAATTTTATAGTTTCTTGACAACATGTTCATATATGTATTTTGTATATACAATTTTATAGGCTTGTATTTATTTTTCAGTTTTGTTAAGATTTGAAATTGTAGTCCCTAATTGTATTTATGTTATATATGTTAAATGTAAGATTTGTATTTTTTGCAATGATTTGTTACTATTAAGAATTGTATATTTTATGTTTTTTGTATCTATGAGATATGTATTTGTATTTAAGATATATTTAAGATTTTTGTATTTGTCACTTATAAGATTTGTATTTGGGCCATTCATGTATTCATAAAATACATATCTATATGTTGTAATATTAGTATAATATGTATTCTGTAAATACATAAATGTCACTGTTTTGACATATAAAGTATATTCATGATATATTTTAGATATGTTTTTATTTTGTTTACTGGTAAGATGTATATTTGTTGTTAAGTTGCATTTGTTAATCATTAGATTTTGACAATGACATGTACTTTTTTCTTCTTCATAAGCATGATTTTTGTCATAGGTATGTATAAATACAATACATGTGTATTTAATTCTCTTGAAATCATATGAAATGTATTTGTTATTGCTTAGATAAGCTTTTTTTGTTTGTTATTGATAATATTTATATTTTTTGGTCAGTTGTATTTGTTATTAATGAGATAATGTCAATTTTTGTATTTTGATGTGTGATAACTTAGATTATTGACCAGTCACATATTTCCAAAATACATATATGATAGTTTTATTTATATATTGTATAATGTAATTTTAAGATGTATTTCATAAATACATATGATAGTTTTATGTATATATTGTATAATGTAACTTTAAGATGTATTTCATAAATTCATATATATCACTATTTAGACATATAATTGTATTTTTGTGGTGTATAGGTGTTGCGTGATAAGATATACATGACAAGAGTACTGTCCAAATTTGCTCCACATATAGGATGTCATACGGTCAACGACATTGAAGATCGTATTAAGTCAACGTTAACGAAGAACCAGTACAAGATATTTTGTAATAATAGCATATTTGTTGTCTACATGAAGAAAAAGATTTGTGTGGTCCAAACGTAATTAGAAAGATGTATTATGTCGCTGGAGACCAAGGAAAGTTCTGCAAATTTCATAGTCATTCGTGTGAAGGGCACAAATCTTTATTTCAATCCTAGAGAGTTTATTGTGGTTACTAATTTGAATTGTGTTTCAAACAGGGATGATTTTGTGTTTGATGAGGATCTTCCAAATAGAATTATTGAGAAATATTTTGAGGGTGCCAACTATATTCAGAAAAGAGAATTATTTATTGCTTTTTCTGAAAAAATTTGGGGAAAGAATAATTATGAAGATGCCGTGAAATTTTCTAATCTCTATTTTATTCACGCATTTTTATTGACTGTTGTTGATACTGTAGTTATTTCAGGCTACATTTTGATTTGATTGAGAGTGGTCGCTACAATTATTATCCTTGGGGGACTGTTGCATTCTAGAAATTATCCAAAAGCTTGAATAAAAAGTTAAAATTGAAAGAAAAATGTTATATGCTACATGGAATGCCTCTTGGCATTCAAGTTTGATTGTACAAGTGTTGTTCCACAGTTCCTCGTAATGTTGCTTCAAAGGTGGACAAGCAAATTTTACGTATTTTGAATTGGAAGACAAATGCTCTCCGTCTATGATATAAATCTCTTATGAAAAGCATGTTTAATGAGTCATATGACAAGGTAAGTTTTCTTTTTTTTTTCTTTGTTCTTTATTTTGATTATTTGAAAATACATTTACTGTTTTTATATCTTTATATACAAAATATAATTTGTCACTGATTATGCATTTATGTAAAGGTTAAATATTTTGTAATGTCTGTTATTTATGATCCTACTGTCAGTGGTGTTACCATCTAAAATACTTTTCCGTTTTATGTTATATAAATTGTAGGTTTTCTTTAAGAATATTGAGCCAACACGAAACGATGTTGTCCTTTCAAATATCAAAGAAGGTTGTTCCTGCAGGTACAAGTCATAAAGATTATGAGATTAATTCGGATGATGATTTTCAGGATTCGCCACGTCCACAAAAGCATTCAATCACAAAGAAATATCACAATGATTCATCAACTTCACCTGTCAAGAAAAATTTGAAGCAGCAACATAAAGGGTTGGATGAACAGTCACCAAAAGGGACCCCTCAACCTCGTGTTTCAAAGAAACTTTCTGTTAGGACTTCTATTTTTAAATCAATTAAATCAAAAAATAAATTAGCTTCAAAGAGGAAGGACATAAACCGGTCAGCAAGCAAAACATCTATTTCGGTTCAGTCACCTGATCCGTCTTTGTCCAGTTTTGAAGATAAAAATATTGTTGTCATGAAGAAAGTGTTTGAAAAGTTTTGCGATGAGGTAATTTATATTTAAGATTTCAATTATTTTTTTATCATTTCTAATTTTTTTTTAATCAGATTTGTGAAGAATTGAATTTCATTCTTGAACTAGTCTCATCAAGGTTTGATCGGTTAATGATTGCAATAACTGAGAATAAGGTACAATAATTTTAATAAATAATTTGCGAGGTTAAATACATATACGACATATGTATTTTATGAATCAAGATATACATATATAATATTCTGTGTCTTTTTTATTTTGTTGATATGTATTTATTTGGTTCATATATACATATGTTTTTGATAATATGTATAATACATGATGTGTTAAATATATATACTGTATATATATTTTGTATTTGAAAAAATGCAAATGAAATGTGTTTTGATTTATTACTATTGTAATATGTACCTTTAATTCAGGATATGTATAACCATATATACATATGATTAGTAATTGTAGATAGTTAGTTTAATGTTGATTTTGATATTTTTTTACTTTATTTTTAACATGAAAAAATAAGATAAAGACAAAGCAGTTAACAAGCCATCAATAGATAAAGCTGACAAGAATACAACACACTATGACTCCACTTCAATGATTGTGGATGATCTTTATAAAAATTCTAAAGGCATATTGGTACGTTAATTGTTTACATTCATATGTATTTTATTGTATATATATAGTGTGATTTTATCTTTACATATAAGAATTATAGATGTGGTCCAAATGCTTTTATAAAAACAGGTTACTGAAGAGATCAAAGGGAATCGAAGCACTAGTTTGATGGAGGTGTATAATGAGGATAATGATAATGTTCTGGTAAATAGTTTATTTATTTTTTTCATGTATATTCATATATTAGAGTAATAATATTTTTTATGTTTGATTTTCTCTTTTATGAAAGGATAAATTGATATTGATATGCATGAAGCAAGAGATGTATGTGATTTATCGGTATGCTGAATATTTTTATGGTGTTTTTTAGTTCTAGACAAATGTTATTGTTATTGAATTTATACCAATATGATGTGTAGAATACAAAAGCTGTTGATGAAAATATCAGGGAAGCACATATATCAGATTCTCAATTCTCATTTTCAGATGAGCTGCTTAGAAACAATAATCTTGATTTCATAAAATTCAATTTGGGAGTTGAAGATGAGTCTACGGTATTTGCAATCTACACCTTCATTTCTTTTGATAATGTTTTGCAATTATAAGATCTTTCTAATCTTTATATAAAACACAGAAGGTACTGCAAAAATGACTGTAAATACATCAGCAGAAGATGAATCCAAGATATATTGAATACATGCATTGTTTATGTTTATGTCTTTTGCTGAAAATCTAATATAACAAGTTTTTTATATATTCTATACAGAACACAGATTATCCTGCAGAAATGAATGAAAATAAATCACCAAAAGGTGAGTTCAAGATAGCATTGTCTGCTTTTATATATTTTGCTACTGTTTCAATATTATAATATTTTTATATACTTTATACAGAATAAAGAATGTGATGCTGAACAGATTGTAAATCCATCAAAAGATAATGTGGATAAGTCAAAGTTGGATCCGTAAAATAAGACTCCAGTCAACTTTCAAGAATCAGTTATAGAAGAAAGCAAAGTTGGATAAAATTTACTAGACTCGCAAGTCATAATTCCTGATGAGCTTCTACCGAGTCTTAATGCATTTTTGAATCAAGAAAGAAGAAAAATTGTACACCCAATGACAAATAAAGCACAAAAAATGTCTATGTATGTCTCAAGGATTAGGCGACCATCTAGATTCAAAGAGTCATCATTTACAACGAATTTTGGTTCAGCAGATGGTTAGTACCCTAACATATATTATATGGTTACCAACTTTGTCTATTTTATATATTAGAAATTGTAATTTCTTATTTTTCATAATGTCTAAGAAGTATGATTTTGTATTTTATACAGTAATTATTCACTTTAGGTATTTAAGATGTGTAAGATTTTTCTCATTGTTACTGAATAGGTTTATATTTGATGTTAGGTTTTATTTTCCTTATAACTTAAATTTGGACCACTCTTGTATTCATAAAATACATATGAATATATTGTAATGTAAATTCAATATGTATTCTATAAATACATTAGTGACACTTTTTTCGCTATGATAAACTTCAAATATGTATTTGATTTGATTACTGATAAGATTTGTATTTGATGTTAATTTATATTTGTTATTCATTAAGATTTTGATTTGATGTATACACAAAATACATATGCTAAATCTATGTATATATATTTTGTATTGCAACTTTCAGATGTATTTTATAAATACATATGTGCCAGTGTTATGAGATATAATTATATTTTTAGTTCAGTAATATAATTATATCTAATATATAATTTTGGTATTTAATTATCTTTACATACTTTGCATGTCTTAACAATAAAGAGAGTACAGAAGGGCAGCGCAAAACATTCAATCAGAAGCATCCATTCTTATCTCATCCAATTAATGATATAGAAGATATTAAAATTACCAATAAATTTTTAAAGTGGCTTTCTTTGGACCTTCTTAAGTATTATTCGAAGAGGTATATAGGTTACAACTTAATTGTAATAATATTTAAATATAAGTTTCTGTTAATGATGAATCATTATGTTTAATAAATACACAGAAACACCAAACAAGAACATTATAAGAAGGGAAAGTCCATAACACCAGTTTTCAATTTTAAAGTTTTAATTGTTCAAGACAAGAATTGATTCTACATTATGGGTACTCCAGGCCATTCATGATCAGATGATGCAAGTGATGTAATATTATGTGAATAAACTGTATATTGAAATAAAACTTATTGCAGTATTACATATTTATATTTGTAAATGCTTATTACCATGTAGTTGAATATATGATATATGTATATGTTATATATATATGTAGTGTTAGATGCTTTGAGTTTTAATTTGATTATTTACTTTTTAATATGAATTTTTTGTAATGCAGCAAATAGATGTATGCTTCTACTATCTGAAAAAGAAGTCTAAGTATGATCCTAATAGTTCATATAAGTACAGCATTGTTGACTGCAATTTTACGAACATTGTAAACACTATGATAGCTGTGTATAGAATTGATGATGAATCCCTTAATGCTGGTGGAAAGAAATACCATCTAAATGAGTACATAAATGAATTTAACATGCATGCTACAGTGACAAGATATATGGTTGATCATATTTTTCATTCCTGTCAACGTAAAGGCTAAACATCATTGGGTTCTTGTGGTTATATCTTTCAACAATAGATGCATATATGTATATGATTTTTTTTCGTCTGCTGGTCATGATGCTTTGATGCTTGTTGGAGTTGAAAAGTTAGCTAAGATTATACCTCTATGTCTCGTTGTATGTCAATTTTACAAAAAGAAGGGAATTGATAATGATAATCATCCAAATTACAAATCATATAATAAGATGGATCTATTTGATATTTATATTATCGAGGATTTGCCTCAACAATCAAGTGACAACTTGTAAGTTATTAATATACATATTAATTATATATATATATATATATATATATAAATATATTAATTTTATAATAGATTCTTACTTATTTATATATGTATTTGTAGGGATTGTGGTTTATATATGGTGACATATGCTGAGTGTATATGGTGACATATGCTGAGTGTCTTACTTTTGGTGGTCCTGTTCCACCTATTGATTTTGACCCAGATCTTATACGTACGAAATATGCATCAATTTTGTGGGATTATGATATGAGGAAAGAAGAAGCAAAGGCACAAAGTGATGATGAAGCACCAATGAAGCCTACTCACAATATTGGGATAACAGAAGACACTGAAGTGCATGAAATTTAATGTGTATTTTTATTTTGCTGTAGTTTATAACAATTAACATTTTCTGGAGAAATAATTTTTTGAATATTTCTTAACTCTCATTAGCGACTTTAATATTCAAAGATGATATGCTATGATTTCTTTGTTGTTATATTTTAATTATTGATCTTTAATATGTTAAAACAAAATATTTTCGTGGTTAGTTTACATATTCATTACATTTTAATGTTCTATATATGTATTTATGTTCTACACATACATTTCAGTTTAACGTTCTATATATTTATTTCTTTACATATTCTTTCAAGTTACCATATGTATTTATGATTAATGCATGTACATTTTTCAATTATTTTTCTATATCTAGCAATAATACATAACACACATGTAGAACTGTAATTTTTAACAAATTTACATATTTATTTTGAACAATACTTATCTATTGTATTGTTCTGCACAACTTCATATAAATTTATGATTCGTATGTATGAATAATACATATCTTCATTCCTTTTTACATATATTTTTATGTAACGTATATGTATTTAAATAGTATGAATATATAGATAATTCTAATATATATATATATATATATATATATATATATATATATATATATATAGACACACACACACATTTATTGAATGAGTATTTTTTTTGCAAATCATATGTAAATATACTATTCAGTTAAATACATATGTTTTTTAATCATAATGATGAATATATAAAAAAAAATTAATATGTATATTTATAATTATTTGTCCAGTAAATACATATATATTCATAATAATTTAAATAAAACAAGTTCAGTAAAGTAAAAGTAAGATTAAAATTATAAAAGCTCAAAAACAAATTTAGTAACAAGCTCAAATTTTAGAATCACATTATTCTCAGAGAAAAAATTCAGTAATTATTTTGTTGACTAAATACATCTGAAAACTTATCATTTGTTGTATTTTCTACATGAACGCTTATTGTGATCTTTGCAGCCATATGAACTACAATAATTTTTGTTCTTGTTTTCAAAGATATCTCTTCCTGATTTACCACAATCCTTCTTTGGTGGTCTTCCAAGGATTGCTTGTATTTTAGGAAAAAAAAACTATCTCCTCCATTATTTTCTTTGGAATTATCCAGTCATCTTTGTGTGGTAGAGAATAAACTGAAAGATAATATATTCTCACGATGGTTTTTGGCTTGTATAGATCAGAGCAATATGATCCCTTCTTAAAATTTTTGCTATCAAGAACTGCATAAGTATGAACACACGGTATTTCATCTAACTGAAATGCATTGCAAGAATATTTTTTCTCCTTAAGACAAACAATAAAATATTTCTCCTTATCATGGACTGTATAGACATACTCTGATACAGGTATAACCTGAAATTATTAAAACAAAACTAATTAGTAAAATAAAAATAAATTTGACCGTTCTAATAGATACAGTTTGACAAATGTAATTTTTCCTATCAACATATGTATATTTTTGCAAGTCTGAATATGTATATGTCTGTCATGCATATGTATTTTTACTACACAACATATTTTCTTTAATTTCTTATCTATATATGAACATATAATTCATACAACAAATGAAAAAAAAATTATATGTATAACATGATTACATAAATTTCACCATTCCTTTATACGTGTACACTCAACTTTATTCTATTGTAGAATTTTTTAAAATTTACCAATAAGATCCGTAAAAGTATACAATGCCTGCTGTCTGTTTTCATAGTTCCATCTATCAAACATCAATCTAATTTCCTCTAGAAAATCATATATTGATAGTTCTCTAGCTGATACCAGTGCAACATTAATGGACTCAATAATATTTAATGTCAATGTCCATCTTCTATGAACGGATGCATATGATCTTGCCCACTTATCATAACCGGTCAATTCCAAGTAATTCTTCACTCTAACATCAATTGCCTCCACTTTCTTCATTAACTTGTGAAATTCAGTCTTCAAATATGATTTTTTCATGATATAGAAGACATCTGATAATGCATCATGTGATTTATGATTTTTTTTCACATTTCTCCATAAATGTCACATACATGCATAATGTGGTACATTATTGTATATGTCACTGACAGCTTTTATGATGTTTGCATTACGATCAGAAACCACACACATATTTTTTCTTTCACCGTATGCTTTCTTCAAATTCTCAAAGAACCAAGTCCAAGATGCATCATTTTCAGAATCAAGTATACCATTGACCAAAAAAAATATATGTCCTGAATGTTGAAAAAATACATATAAACATAATGATCATTTACACATCAAATAATGCACATGGATATTACAAATAAATATAGCTGGAAAGAGATTAAACTTTCAGTGCACAAATAAAACTAATGCATATGTAAATTTGAAATACATATAGCTGACAACATCTATCACTGCCACTGACCACATAAATATAATACATATGTATATTATAAATACATACAACTGAAAATATATTTGAATCCAAATACATATCAAGTATATCTTACTGGCTCCATCCATGATACATGCAGCTACGAAAGTGCCAGTATACAGTTCTTTGAGATGAGTTGCATCAACAACTATAACATGTCTGCAATGATCAAACCCTTGAATGAATGAAGTTAGTGCTACAAATATATATAAAAACTCATTGTCTTCGTTCTTTTTCATTCTTATATGTGAACCTGGATAACTAGTGTTCAACACATGTACGTATGCAGGTAGTTTCCCATATGATGCTGATGGTTTCCCTCTTAAATCTTCAAGTGATTGTTCCTTGGATCGCCAACACATAATATATGTTAAATCCATAGCCATGTCTTCCTTCATATCACTTTTGATATTAGTCGGGCTGTATTTTCGCTTGTGGCTTTTAAATTTTTGCTTGACTATACCACCAATCAACTTACTAGTAGCATGCAATTTAGGATAAATCTTATCTTTGATCGGATAGGTATGTTCTGCTAAAAATTCTCTTACAGTAAATTCAGATTCTCCGATAGCAGATGCACGAAATAAAAATTCATAATTTCTAGATCTGCACAACAATGTATAAGTGCAAATAAAAGTAAATACATATGCTCAAATACAATTAACAAACATTACAAAAATAAAAAATTAAATGCAAAATATACTTATCAGATCTTACTAGATCTTATAGATAGTGATTGAAACTTCTCCCGAATTGTATAATCCTCCATCACCGATTTGAATACACTTTTTGGGATATAAACTTGTTCAATCTAAATATGTTTGTGATGTGGGTTCAAGATAATAACTCTAGTTGTATCCATTTCAAATACATCCAAACATTCTTCTGAAGTAGGAACAATCAATGCTCTTTCAATATTTGTTCTTTCAATATTTATATTTACCATGTTACTCGCACTGACAGGCATCTATACACTTTCGACATTACACAATGATGAACTTACCAATGTGCTGAAAGTATTCTTGTCTGAAACACTTACATACTACGGCAAAATACTCATATCCTTTAATTCTTTTTTCTGCATAATATATACCTTCAAACCCATGTCATTACGTATACATATTTGACCTCCAATATCTGTTAATTGATACTTAATTTGAATGCATTTGTAGGTCAAATCTACTTCAATGTGAGAAGCCAGTAGTGTGTACAGTTGGTTATACGTAGCGTTTATACTCAATAATATTGCATCATTGATGTAATCTTCATATTGTTGTTCATATGTCCATCTACCAGAGTGTTTAAGAAGAACAACTATACTTCCCATTGTCAATCTCCAAAAAACTATAAAACAGTGAAAATTAAATAAATCTCAAAGACGTACTATATACAACAACTAACTCGATTATACAATTCTGCAAAAAGGATTCAAAAAAAAAAAATAGTATAACACTAGTTATCCTAAACTAAAATTCAAATTTAATGATTAAAAATTTCATCTCAAATTTCAAATGACAGAACAATAAGGGTAAAATTTGAAATTGAAAAACGGAAAATTTGCCTAAACAAGTTTTTTTTGATAACTGAAAAAATTGATTTACGATCTAAAATTTTTTGAGACCTTCAACTGCTACACAAATTTGTTATAATTTCTTTAGCAAATTTCACACTTTTATATTAGTAAAATCACAAATACAATTAAGTTGATGATAAATGCTTGTAATTGCACCGTTGTATTTTTAATCTTCTCTTCAAAATATTAGTTGATCAGCATAACAAAAAAAACTTGAAGGAAAACGTTTTTGAATTTGAATCTGTATTTTGGATTTGAATTGAGAAGCTAATTATGAAAATCGTTTTTGAATTTGAATTAGATGCTGTAATTTAGCGGTTGTGGTTAAAAAAGAGTTTTAAAAGGTTAAGAAATCTGTAAAATTAAATATGCCTTAAATTAAGGAATCATTTTTTCCTTATTAAACTCAAACAAATTGGAGTTAAATTAGGAACAGAATCTTTAATTGTATATGTATTTAAATAGCAACAGTTTTACTCAAATACAAAATACATATAGCTATTTTTTGTAATTTTGAAACTGTTGTAATAAAAGTTACAATTAAGGCTCTATAATTGCTATTTTGAAATTCTTTTAAAATATCAGGCTATTTTTTTCCTTTTCCCTTTCTTTTTATAGCAGTTGTTCTTTCTTAAAAAAAAATAATAAAAAAAAGCTTTTATGTTGTTTTTTTTTTGTTGTGTTTTTTTTTTTTATAAAAAAGACTTTTTTCCAACTTTTTCCGAATAACCTTTTTTTTTCATATATCAATATTGTGTAAATAATGTATAAACATGTATATAGAATGTACAAATAGTTATGTGGTGCATATGTAATGTATCGATATTACATAAATAGTTATGTAGTGTATATGCAAAGTATCAATATTATATAAATAATGTATAAACATGTATATATGATGTACAAATAGTTGTGTAGTGTATATGTAATATATCGATATTGTATTAAAGTGTATCGATAATGTATAAATAGTTATCTAACATGTCGACATTGTATAAATGATGTATAAGCATGTATTAATATTATATAAATAGTATTTAGACGTGTATTGGTATTTTATAAATAGGTATGCAATGTACTGATATTGTACGAATGGCGTATAATCGTGTAGTGATATTATATAAATAATTATGTAATGTATTGATATCGATACTTGTTTAACTATCATGCGTTTCGACCTTAATAAATAAAAGTATTAACATAAAATAATAAGACAACATAAATATTCATTTCTTTCAAAAAAAAATGAAAAAAATTATAAAAAAGTGCGAAAAAAAATATTAAACAACGATTTTTTTTTTTCTAAAAGAGCACAGAATAAAAAAATCTAATTAAAAATAAAATGACCAAATGGCCAAACAATCAGGTAAATGACGCCTACAAAAGTTTTGGTATCAATTGGCCGACCGATCATTTCTAGTAATAACTTTGGTCGGTTGGCGATTTTAAGTTAAAAAAAAAAAAAGTGGGTTACGTTTTTGGTAAAAATAAATTTCAATGGACATTTTGCATAATTTTTTCTATTATCATTTCTAGTGTTTTAATTGAATATCTTTGTTAATGTTAATATTGATTTGGACTTTATTTGAGTTACTAACATTTATGGGTTATAAAACTTATTGGATCATTCACCATTCTAAGTTTAAACTTGAAATAATATGTTTAAAGATAAAGATAATGAAAAAGTTTAACAAATATTTATAAATTACAGTAAGTTTTTTTAAAATTGTATAAATATAATGTCGGATTGGTTCGGATTGGTTTGATTTTTTTTTTTTAGTTAAAATCAAACAAAATCAATTATGGTCAATTATTTTTTTTCAAAATCAAACCAAATCATTAGTCGAAAATTGTTTTTTTGGTTTGACTCGTGCAAGTTGATTTGGTTTTCAGTTCGATTTGTTCACCACTAAAGGTAAGTATTCCTTCAATTTTCTTAATCAGAGGTTTCGAATTCAATCCTGAATATAGAGTCGCTTTTATTAGGGAATATTTTGCTCCCCAAAGTAGAATTTCTTGATATAAATTTAAAATAATCGAGCATAAATATTGAACATTAAGTAAAAGAAAAAAAAAGGAAAACTTACCCGAGATTTTACTTTATGAAAATATATATACTGAATATGTTATTGTCATTGTTGAAAACTTGAGCGTACCCTTTTTCCTTCACATGAATTATGTAACTATGGTCAAGATACCAGAGGAAATAGAAGGAAAGGTGTCTTTCAAGTCTTGAATGAAGGATTGATGACATTGATCAACTTAAAGGGTCAAACATCATTAGAAAACTTGATTAAGTTAATTATGAACTTGATTAATATTTTTAAAACTTTCTAATCTTTTCAAAAATACAAATCAACCTACACCCCTCTTCAATCCAAATCAACCAGTCTCTCTCCTCTTTCTCTCCGGCTTCTTTCAACTCTCTCCCAACTAACAGATCTGCAAAATTCTCTCTTTAATCTCCGACGACTTCAACCTCCGGCAAAAAATAGTCGGTCAAGTTCACTTTCTACTTTCAACTATCAATCGACGTGAAGACTTCTCCGGCGACAACAGCTTCGAGTTCTTCGTCGTCCCATTTTCTTTTTCATAGGTAAAAAATTATGAAGAAACAGAGGAACTTGAGCCAACTACTCTTCTAGTATTGAAAAGTGGACTGAATGAAATCCTAATTTCTGGCATTTCTTCTTCTTGTTGTCGTACTATTGATTCAGATTTATTGGTAATTTTTGTTCACAGTTGATGTTCTGTGTATGTGTGTGTGATGTATCGGTATTGTTGGATTGATTTATTGTTTGTCTTGATAAAAATGGTGTTGCAACAGATGAAACATCTGATGCGACAGATGAAACATCTGATGTGACAAATGAAGACATCTGATGCAACAGATAAACAATCTAACAGATCATTTATTTGTCGCGACAAATGACTCTTCTATTTGGAGGAAATCTAAATAATATTGATCCAATAGGTAACTCATTTTACAACAAATGAGTGATATGTTTCAACAGTTCAATGATCTATTTTTATTGTCTCCAACGGTTTACTCATCTGTTACAATAGGTCAGTTATATGTTGCGACAGATAACATACCCGGTGCAACAGATTAATGATCTATTTTTATGGTTTCCAACATATTACTCATCCGTTGCAATAGGTCAGTTATATGTTGCAACAGATAACATATCTGGTACAACAGATTAGTGATATATTTGTATGGTTTCCAATGGATTACTCATTCGTTGCAACAGGTTGGTTATATGTTGCAACAGATATCATACTTGGTGCAAAAGATTGGTGATCTGTTTTATGGTTTCCAACAGATTACTCATCCTATTCAATAGGTTTGTTATATGTTGCAATAGATAAACTACCCGGTGCAATAGATTAGTGATCTATTTTTATGGTTTTCAATAGTTTACTTATCTTTGCAATAGGTCAGTTATATGTTGCAACAGATAAACTACCTGGTGCAACAAATTAGTGATCTATTTTTATGGTTTCCAACGGTTTAGTCATCCGTTGCAACGGGTTGGTTATATGTTCCATTATATAAAATACCTGGTGCAACAGATGTGTGGTCTGTTGGAACTGTTATTTTACCGTTGTGCATATTAAATATACTGTTATCCCTTTTTAATGATGCATTAATCAATTATAATCTATTTTATGTTCCTGTTAATTTAAGATAATATGGCTCCCAAAAGAAAAGAAACCAAATTAAGTCCAAGTAAAGGAACAAGTGTAGTAGCTCGGCTAAATCCACCACTCTACGAGCTTACTTTACAAGCGTTATCTCAATCAGGAGCAGAAGATAATAAACACGGGGAAGAGGAATGTCTCTAAGAAGATGATCCAAATGCTAATAGCCCTTCCGCTGAAGAGTTGGTCCAGACCTTCAGCATTAATCGTTATCCCGTGAGAATGCAGTGCGATGGTACCACAGATTTAACGGGTGATTTCGTGGTTAAGTTAGCCATGAGAAATCTTTTGAAGCCTTCAGAAAAATACTTCGAGAACAAAAATTGGATGCTTATTTCAGGGAAAGCAGCTTTGGGTAGTATCTTAATTTACCGAAGCATAACAATGCTCGTTTCTAGATGAAAATGGTATATGATCTTCTCAAGCGTAGGTTTTTATATGAAAACAAAGTCAAGATGGATGAGGTGTGGATAATTATTGTTGCATACCTGTTTGTTTTTGTTGGAAGGAGTTTGCCATAGTTACCGGACTAAAATGTTATCCTTCTTCTCCTTCTCAAGTTATACCTACTCTGACAAAAAAAAAATACTCAGCACACTCAAAAAATGCAAAGGCAAGTCGAGTGATCGTGAGGACCTGGTATCCATTATTGGTTCAAGTTTCAAAAATAAAAAATTGATAGAAGCGTTGAAAGGTAAAGGACTCTCAAAGAAGCACAAGCAATCATTGTGCTTGGTTTGATTTGTACATAATATTCTTTGGGCGAGAGATGTTAACAACAACATAAGTCCCGGTTTAATAAATCTCTCCGAGGATCTTAAGGCATTTAACAACTATCCTTGGTGTTATGAACACTTCAAAAATAATTATCCAATATTTGTTGACTCCGTTGATGCCAAAGACAATCAACTTATATGATATGATTTTATCATGTAATTATCCAATATTCTATGGGCCTTCATGGTAAATATTTCTTTTATCATGATATGATTCATCATTTTTTTTATTAAATAATACTTTTGATTTATTAGAGTTATGTTATAGGCTTGGGCATTTGAAGTCATTTCTTATTTGACACAATAAGTGAACTACCAGGAAAAAGTTTCCTATCCAAGAATCCTGAGATGGTTGTTGGCCAAAACCGATAAAAATACAAAATTTCTTGATCTTTTCAATCCCCCCAAGGAAGCAGTAAGTCCAATTCTAATCAAGTTTTTATTTTAATTAGTGATTATTTTAAATGATTTCATCATCATTCTAATATGTATACCAATTTATTTTAGATTGTCTATTCGCGGCTTGTTTCGACCAACCAAGAGTTGAAGATGTCATTTTTTCTTACTTTACAATCTGTGCAAACTTTACCAGACCCTAAGGTTGTTGATGGAATATAAATGAAATTGTTTGGAGCAACAACCATCACAAGAAAAATAATTTTGGAGGGTAAGCTTGTTGTTGTTGACGATGGTAGTCGTAGTGGTAGTGGTAGTCGTGCTGCTGTTGGGGCTAATGATGCTCCTCTTATCATTTTTGAAACAACAAGCCATTATGATTATGATCATACTGGTTGTATAGATTTTTCTCCAGATTTTGCGATATCTAGTGAATGTTCGGCATGCAAATGTCAAGACTGCAAGGTGAAACACGATAGAGTGATTAATGTTATTAACGCACTAACTACTTCTGTAAAGGAAATGACATCTAAGAGGGGTGTCATTCCATCAAAGAGGATTTCATATTCATACACTCCACTAGAGATCAAGGCGGCTAAGAGGAGAAGGAAAGATACTTTGAAGGCATCATCAAGCATCGAAAAAAGCAAAATTATAATGCATTCGTCTTTATCTTGCATCGATGTTCAGTGTGCAAGGGCCACAGGAGAGCAGCATGAGCCGAATAAGGTGAATGTACATCACCTATTCCAACAAACAAATAGGCTCATATCTATTTCAACAGATGATACCTCTGTTGAAAATTATCAAACAGATATATACATCTGTTGCAACTGTTGTCTAATATATTGCATCAGATGCGTTATCTGTTATAATAGATGAATCTTATGTTGCAAAAAATGGATTATTTATTCAAAATTATCGTACTTCTCTGATTTACCTGTTCGAATTTGGCCCAACAGATGATCTATCTGTTGCAATATAAGGCTCGTTTATTACAATAGATGAACAATCTGTTGTATATCTGAAATTAGCATTGATAATTTTGGCTTTCCAGGTGGATGTTTCAGTAGAAGACACTACTGAAGAGCATAATATCACAGTTGATAATCCATCAACTGCTTTCAAAGAAAAAGAAAAAGTTAAGCCTGACAGTTTGGGAGAACGGAAGAATTACCCATTTGAAGAGTTCAACATCTCGAATGAAGCTCCAAAAAAACTAACACGGTTGATTAACGACTATTCAAAATGGATTGCCGATAGGCTGTTAAAGCATCATGTCGAAAGGTACGTAAATTAATTTTTAAAGATATTGGTTTATACTATTCTTGTTGTAAGAACGTGACATTAACACATATAAATCATAATGTAGAAAACAAAAGGACTAAAGCTACAAAGTGAAAAAATCGAGTCTAGGTTTTGATATGTTCGACTTTGTTGTTGCACATCCAGAATGAAGAATTGGTTCTATTTGATGTCATAGCCCCAAACTTGCTAGAATGATGAGTTTTAAATGCCATACATATTACTATTAATCAACTAAAGTTGTCGTTGACTCTGTGAGCTTATTAATTCATCCTTAGTTCCACCTAAATCAATGTAGGTACTATTATTAATCTTAACATTAAGTTAATGAGAACTCAATTCAACTCAGAGTGATCGATCGACGACTTGGGTTGGGATGAATGCAATACTAACATCATACAAATGCAACAACTTAATTGAAGTTGTTGTTGACCTTGTGAGATCATTCATTGATCTCTAGTTCCACCTAAATCAATGTAGGTACTATTATTAATAAAGTTAATGAGAACTCATTTCAACTCAGAGTGATCGATCGACGACTCAGGTCGGGATGAACGCAATACCAACACTATGCAAATGCAATAACTCAATTGAAGTTGTTGTTGACCCTGTGAGATCATTTATTTATCCCTATTTCAACCTAAATTAATTGCAGGTACTATTATTAATCTTAACATTAAGTTAATGAGAACTCATTTCAACTCAAAGTGATCGATCGATGACTTGGGTCGGGATGAATGCAATACCAACACCAGGCAAATACAACGACTCAATTGAAGCTGTTGTTGACCCTGTGAGCTCATTCATTCATCCCTATTTTCACCTAAATAAATATAGGTACTATTATTAATATTTTCATTAAGTTATTGAGAACTCATTTCACCTTAGAGTGATCGATCAACTACTCAGGTCGGGATGAACGGAATACCAACACCATGCAGATGTAACAACCCAACTGAAGTTGTTGTTGACCCTACGAGTTTATTCATTCATCCCTAGTTCCATCTAAATCAATGTAGGTACTATTATTAATAAAGTTAATGAGAACTCATTTTAACTCAGAGTGATCGATCGATGACTCGAGTTGAGATAAACGCAATACCAACACCATGCAAATAAAATGACTCAATTCAAGTTTTTGTTGACCCTGTGAGCTCATTCATTCATCCCTAGTTTCACCTAAATCAATTGCAATAAAATCTGTTGCAACAAACGACTGAGCTGTTGGATATTTTTTCAAACAGATAATCTTATCTGATTTAATTATCAAATAGACATTTGCATCTGTTGTGATAGATGACCAAGCTATTGAAAATTTTCAAACAGATATTCATATCTGTTGTAATAGATAAGATATCTAATTTAGTTATCAAATGGACATTTGCATCTGTTGTCACAAATGACTGAGCTATTGGGATATTTCAAACAAATATTTATATTTGTTGCAATAGATGACATATCTATTTGAAATTTTTATTTTTATTTTTATTTTAAAGCAAGCTTCTGTCCGAGTAGATAAAGTAGTACTACTAAAGGTGGTAAAAATGTTTCTTGGATAACTCAAAAATCTCATTGAGTAGTCTTGTCTTGTTTTTCCAAAGTCACCCATTTTTTTTCCTCGTGCCCCTCAAATTATTAATATATATTAATTAATAAATATTGAAACCCCTAATACTTCCTCCGTTTCATATTAGTTGGCCCCTATTGACTTGGCACACCCATTAAGAAAATATTAATTAGGGGTTTATTTTACCAAATTAGCCTTATTAATTATGCTTTAAAAATATAAATTTGAATAAATACACTTTATTTAGTCATTTAATATTAACGATAGTACATCTAGAAATTAGAATTATCTAATCTCTCCTTCAACCGTAAATTTATTTTGTTCGTCTCTCATCTTTTTCATTCTATCCTCTTTAGGGTTATACAGCCTTTTTTATCTCCTCTTTCTCATAAATATTCTTTCGGATCTAAACTGATCCATATCTTAGATTTCTCAACTGAAATTGTTGTTTTGATCTGCTTTTAACATTAAGGTATGATTCACTATTGCTCTTTTATTCTCGTCTTCTTCTTTGCAAGTTATTTACATTAATTTTTTTTATTTAATTATCATTTATCCATATCATATTTATTTAAAAAAATTGAAGGAACTTTTAATTGTTGAATAAGCAAACCGAGAATTTTTATTACAATATACGAAAAAAGTCATCTGTTGGGAGAAGTTTAAAAGCCTTGTTGGCAGTATTATTTTTTTGTATGTATTTTATTTGTTTCTTTGTTATTTATGATGTTATTGATGTTGGTGGTAGGGCTGGCGTTGTTGGAACTTATGGTGTGGTGTTGTTGATGGTGTTGGAACATAGGATGTTGCTTCTTTATTGTTGATGATATTGTTGGAACAAATATTGTTGTTTTCTTTGTTGTTGATGTTTTTTATTTGTTGTTTCTTTGTAGTTTATGCTATTGTTGATGTTTCAACAGACGAAGCAATTGTTAGAATAAATCAAACCACCAGCAAGGCTGATTTGATGTATTCCAACAGACTCCTCATCTGTTGCATCAGACTCTGCATCTGATGTAACAGACTCCACATCTAATACATCAGACTCTTTATCTAATGCAACAGACTCTACTTCTATTGCAACAAATGGATAATGTTCTTTCTGTGATATTTATTTTTTTCCTCTTTTTTATAGATATAAAGAACTGAAAGTTGATCAACTTTTGCTCGACTATCACAAGAGGCTGCAGTAAAGATGGATTCGAAGGAATAAGCTGCACGCATATAGAACCACTTTATATGTGGGAGGTATGTATTACTGATAATGTTATTGTTGAAACACACATAAAGTACTCTCATTTTGTGAATCTTGTTTTTACCAATTAGTCATAGATCATTCAAATAGGCTATCTGCAATTTTATAGTTAAGTTTGGTAGGTTCAAACTGATAAGGCTGAGGGACCATAAATATGGTTCTGATACCCTGTTAAGATTTAATGTCGGTTATTGGTCGTGTTTATTTGTCATGCCTTCCACATACTTTCACTGTGGCAATCATTTTTTACGACGGTGTAGACTTTTGTATGACAGATATGTTATCCTCTATTAGAAAAAAGGCTAAGATATTGAGATCGTTTAATCTGTTCACCAACTCGGGCTAAGATTTGGAGATCTTGCCCCTCCTTGCTTATCTTATGCATGCAAATATGAAGAGTACAAAACAAAACATAATAGAGTGATTAATATTGTTAATGCATTAACTGCTGATGCAAAGGAATTGATATCTAATAGTAGTGTCATTCGATCAAAGAGGATTTCAGTTTCATTCACTCGATTCAATCAACAAAACTACTTGACACAGTGAAAGCTGATATCGAGATATTACTGATTATGTCTTCTCAAGGCTTTCTTCTACTAGAAAACTGTTTTGCATCAAGTGTTGCACTATCCATATATACTACAATACCAAATTTATCAACCGAGAGAGCACTTGCCTTGGAAAAACTCAAAGAGAACCTTCCATACTTCTCCTTGACCTTGCGTAGAGCTAAGAAGTACCAAGAACAGTATTATAAGAAAGCTGGTAAGAATTCATTGACAAACTTACTAAAGATCAGGAGCTCTATACTGAGCTTAACAACCAGAATGACAAAATAATTCAATTGGAAGGGGTGACTTGACTTAGTCAAACAAAAAGCCACGACTGTCCATATCCCTTAATTAAATAAAACTGGTGACTTTTCGAATATGTAGATTAAAAAAATGGATCTAAATACAATATTTTATCATTTTATTGTATTTCGGAAAGAAAAAAAATTGCTTTAGAATAAATCTAATAGATAGATAATCTGTTGTAAAATATATTCCACCTGTCAGATAACTTACAACATATTGATAATCTATTGCAACAGATGGATATATCAGTTTGCTTTTCCAACAGATGTGGCATCTGTTGCAACTTGCTAGTCATCTGTTTATTCAATTTTATCGAGAGCATTAGATTTTTGTAAACACTTCTTGGCCAAACTCAATTTTTGATTTTGGATTGCTTCTCTTTATTTCTTTGCATCCTTCAAACGGAATCCTTCTAACGTAATCTGTTTGAAGAATGCAAAGAAAAAAAGAGAAGTAATCCAAGAGCAAAAATTGAGTTTGGCCAAGAAGTGTTTAGAAAAATCTAATGCTCTCGATGAAATTGAATAAACAGGTGACTAGCAATCTGTTGGAAAAACAAACTGATATATCCATCTGTTGCAACAGATTGTCAATATGTTGTAAGTTATCTGACAGATGGAATATATTTTGCAACAGATTACCCGTCTATTAGATTTATTTTAAAGCAATTTTCTTTTCTTTTCGAAATACAATAAAAAGATAACATATTGTATTTAGATCAATTTTTTTTTAATTTACATATTCAAAAAACCACCAGTTTTATTTAATCAAGGGATATGAACAGTCGTAGGTTTTTGTTTAACTAGACTTAAGTCAAGTCACCCCTTCCAATTCAATCATTTTATAAATAGGTCCATCCAGCTTCCTCTTACTCATTCATTCTACTACACTTACAATACAAATATGGTTGATCGAGATTCGTACAAAAAGATTCATAACGAGTCCTTACAGGAACTTCAAAGACAGTTTGATGAACTCCAGAGGAATTTGGCCGACTTCGGAGCAAGGCTGAGGAGGGCCCTGCTGCTGCCGGATGAAAATTGTTTGGTCGACAATAATAATAGTAATAATAATAATAATAGTAATGATAACAATAATAATAGT
The DNA here is from genome assembly GCF_002878395.1 of Capsicum annuum. Taxonomy (NCBI): domain Eukaryota; kingdom Viridiplantae; phylum Streptophyta; class Magnoliopsida; order Solanales; family Solanaceae; genus Capsicum; species Capsicum annuum. The sequence goes on along the minus strand of NC_061114.1, from coordinate 162,207,339 downwards.
AGTAGTAATAATTAGGTTATATTTTTTATTTCTTTTAGCGTATGTATTTTCTTTTTTTATATCCGATCTACCTATAAGGGATTCAAAAATCTATGTATATGTTTGGTTTGGCTTGGTCAAATTTGAATTTTTAATTTTTATTTAATATTTAATTATCATTCTATTTATTCACTATTCTCAACATGTCGACGGTTGGAGGTAGGGATTGAGCACTTGTGGCAATAGAGGGTGGTGAAAAGTCATGATGATTCTCTTAAAAATGGTTCGTTAATAAATAATAAGGAACTAAACTAAATGATATACACAATTTATAACCGTAAAAGAAAGATTATTTAATTTTTAAAAAATCACAACATTGGATTAATTAAGTTATATGATGATATGATTGTTAAGAAAAAGGTGAATAGTCGTGACTGTGACTTTTTGTCAAAATACATTCAACAAATAAAAACAAACAATGCTGCTGATGCATCAAATTCTTCATCTGTTGCGACTGATGGATCAGTTGTTAGAAGAAATCAGAAAAAACTCCTAAAATAGATGGTTGATTTGTTGCAACAGATGGTATATTTGTTGCAACATATGGGTTATCTGATGCAACAGATATACAATCAGTTGCCATAATTCAATAAAAAAATGATTATTATTTTATTAAAGAAACGGTTATTGAAAATCAGGTGTCTTCGATTTTTAAATTGAGAAAAAAGTTACTTAAATTTAATAAGCTGAAAAGTCATGACTTGGCACAATAATAAAAGCTCACCAGCTTGATTTAATTAAATCATTCCTTTTCACAGAAAATAATAAGAAAATAAATGATAAACACAATTTAAACCGTAAAAAACTCACCAAAAATATTCTTATTTTTAAATCTATTTTATTAATTTATATAATAAAAAAGTCAGCAAATTTGGATTAATAATGTGTTGATAATTGTTTTTGAAAAAAAGATAGATTATATGTTGCAACAGATAGATTATCTAATACAACAGGTTATCTATTGTTGCAATGGTAATATATCTATTGTCACATATGAGTTATCTGATGCAACAGATATATAATATATTGTCACAACTCAATGTAAAAACAGTTTCTGGAAATAACTAATTATTAATAATAATAAGCTGAAAAGTCATGACTTATCACAATATTGCTTAATTTAATTGAGTCATAACTTTTTACAGTAATCAAGAATGTCATTAATAAATGGAGGTAAACAGTCGCGCCTTTAAATCTATTTTATTAATTTATATAATTAAAAAGTTAAAAAAATTGGATGTCACGATGATAATTTAAAAAAAGATATATAGATTATATGTTGCAACAGATATATTATCTGATGCAACAGGTTATCTATTTATTGCAACAAATGATATATCTGTTGTCACAGATGAGTTATCTGATGCAACAGATATATAATTTTTTGTCACAACTAAATATAAAAACGGTTCTTAGAAAGAACTAATTATTAATATAATAATAATCTGAAAAGTCGACTTATCACGATATTGCTTAATTTAATCAAGTCATAACTTTTCACAGTAAGCAAGAAATGTCATTAATAAATGAAGGTGAACAGTTGCGATTTTTTGCCTAACACATTCAAGTTCAATCCTCTATAAATAGGTCCCTCCTTACTCAATCGTTCATTCTACTACACTCTATTTTCTTCCTTGCTCTTGTTACACCTTCAACTACTTTCTCTTCAAGGACTTGATAGCTTTTTCTTGTATCTGGTAAGTTTTTTTCTTGATTTTTGTGTAATATACGTTGTATTATATTTGAATTCTTTCTTTTCTTTATCAATATATGAAGAAGAAATTTAAAATATATCATAGTCAGAAATAATTTTAATTATATATAAGTATAATATAATATTTTGATAAGGATATCTTCTGATATTCTAATTCTGCCATTGAGTAGGACCTTATGAGATAGTGCATGGAGCCGGGGAGGGGTAATTTATTTCAGTTACGGGTTGGACGGTGGGAGCAACCTTTGAAAATGGCCCCTCTACTTAACTGACGCAAATCACAAGCCCACGACGGTTCGACATGGTTCCTTCCATTATTTATCACGTGATTCCCACACCTACTTTCAGCCTATGTGGCCTCTTTCTATACGCTTACTCACCCAATTATATAGCTATGCCTGCCTAACACGTCCTTTTCAAGCTGACTGACGGCCGTACAGTTTCTTCATTTCTACCTTTAGTATGGAAAATATGGATCACATAAAAAACAATATTTATTTTACCATACAAACGCATTCCTATTCAAGCTTCAACATAACGAAACCACATTTGTATTTTTTATTTCATAGGTCAAATTTGTGTAGGTTCCTATTAATTTAAACCATTCCAAAGTTATCGTTTCAATTAAGTTGACTTTACCGATCAAAATAAAGAAAGGTAACTTGATCATCATTAACTCGCAATTTTAGTATTCTGCAATGTATTAAAGCTTATTCGATGCTATTTTCGTTCTCATTAAGATTATCTTTTGGTTGCTCAACCCATCTTCAAGCAACCAAATTTCTGTAAAGAATCGTGAAAAAATTATATTTGAGACTTTGAGTTCCAAATTTGAGTAATCTAACTCTATTTTGTCATACTAAATGAAATGTAATAGAATCATCTATCCTATTCAGAAGGATGAGATGCTCGAAAGACGCTCTAAAACACTAGCAAAAGTCTCTTATTTGACAAAGCTTATGTATTGTTACAATCAACCATTACAGTTGGAGTATAATAGCTTTGAGGAAAAGATGAGTATTTGGGAATAAAAATACGTAAACCGTAAATCATGTGTATAAAAGCTATATAAAGACAAGTGTAACCATTACCCTCTTAATTATCAATACCAGCTTCAAAGTACATAAGTCCACACCTCTTAACATTCAATAATTATTAATTGACACCTACATTACTTTTTATTCCAATACTTATGCTCCAAACTTTTGAATATGAATGTGTGCCTCAAGTGCGTTCAACGCTTATTGTTGTATAGAGTCAAGTGCGCAAATGTATTGGTAAGCACAAATTATGTGGATATGATCGCCTGATAATTTGCTTGGACGAAGAATTTAGCTTATTGCATGTAAAGACCGAATAATTAGTTGAAGGATCTCCCTATATTGTTGTAGTAATTACTTTGTTAGTTCAATAGATGATCTTTTTTCTCTTTCAATAATCTCTTGTTATTTCAGTAAACTTGTGTAGTATACTATTTACTGTTATGCTTTGGATTTTGAAAAGAATGATTTTGGGCATATTTTTGTATCAGAGCCAAAACACTCCAAAAGGTTAACACCTAGAGTGATTTGGTTATTATGGCTGCTCCACCTAATCTAGAAGAGGGGCAGTCTACTACTAGACCACCTAGATTTAATGGGAAGTTCTATGGGTGGTGGAAAACAAGGATGTATGACTTCATTATGGCTGAGGACGGTGAGCTGCTGAATGTAATACTAGATGGTCCTCATGTGCCAGTAAGAGAAGACAAAGAAGGAAATATAACTAGAATGGTTGTTAAAAGTAGGAAAGAGTATGATGATGAAGATAGAAGGGTAGTTGAGAAGAATTATAAGGCCAAGAAACTATTAGTTTGTGGCATAGGGCCTGATGAATTGAACAAAATTTCAGCATGTGAAAATGCTAAGGAAATCTGGGACTGCTTGAAGACTACTCATGAAGGAACTACTGATGTGAAGGATTCAAAATTTATATGTTGACTACTCGGTATGAAACCTTCACCATGAAATATGGAGAAATTATCCAAGAGATGCATACAAGATTTATTTCAATCACCAATGAGTTGCACTGCTTAGGAGAAGTAAATCTTTTGTACAAACAAGTGAGGAAAATTCTGGGGGTTCTGGCTAAATCCTAGAAAAGTAAAGTGGATGTTATCACTGAGGAAAGGAACCTAAAAACTCTCACTATGGACGAGCTTATTGGTAATCTGAAGACACATGAACTTAAGAAGCTACTAGGGCAAGAGAGGAAGCAAGTAAAGAGAGAAAAACCTCTGAAGGCTTCTAAGTCAGATTCAAGTGACGAAGACGCTGATGTTGCCTATTTGACAAAAAGAATTGTTAGAGCATGAAGAAAAGTGGTCAGTTTCAAATAAGAGGAAGCAACAACAACAAAAGAGGCACTATTGAAGTTTATCACAAATGTGGAAGTCCTGAGCATTTCATCAAGGACTATTGAATGTAAAAAATAGATTACCAGGAATAAAACAAAACTGGGGTGACAAAGGAAAGCATAGGGGCCAGGTCCCTATAAAGTAAAGAAGAAAGGTTGCAGTTGATTTTGCAGTTAAGTAAGCCTTAGCTGTCTTTGGGGGATTCCTCTAGTGAATTTGAGGAAGATGGGAAACATGAAGTTGTTTCCATGCTGGCGGTGGAGGATGAGAAAATAACTTTTTATTTCTTGTTTGCTCTTATGGTAAATACTGAAGATGAAGAAAAAAATATTGTAACTTTTTTTTATATTAAAGAAAACTTGGAAAGCTACTGTCCTATAAGGATAAAAAAGCTTGCTAATGTGTTAATTGATTCTATGTATGAACTGACTTCTGAGAAAAATCTCTAGAAGAGGAGGTATAAATAAGGAGCTTGAATTAATTACTTTAACTCTCCAGATATCTGAAACTAAGAAATAGGTTACTAAGTTGATAACTAAAAATCTAAGTCTAGTGAGTCAACTGGAGAAAGTAGATGATGATGGTGATAAAGAGAAGAAAAATGCTCTAAAAGAAAAAGTAGAAAATTAGGAGCTTGAGTCAATATCTTTAACTCTCCAGATATCTAAAATCGAGGAACAGGTTGCTAAGCTAAAATACAAAGATCTAAGTTTGGTTAGTTAACTGGAGAAAGTAGATGTTTCTGATAGTAAAGGAAAGAAAGAAGCCTCAAAGCTTCGAATTGAGCTTGAAGAAAAATTGAGGGATTCTCAAAAGCATCTCATAACTGCACTCCATAAGAATAAAGAGTTAGAAAGGGACCTGGTCCGTTCGAGAGAAGAACTTAGTAAATCTCTACAATGGACCACATCCTCACAGATCCTTTCTAATTTAACTAGTCAAGGTGTCAGAAATAGTAAGGTCCTTGGGTATCAGTACAAAACTCAATCACCTAGGTCTCAATGAAAGGTTGTTTAAGATGTTAGAATCAAAGGGCACAAACCTCCATGCATTTATTATAGAAGAGATAGTTACATGAAGTAAAACTATCAAAGTTGAATTAGAGCTAGAACGAACAATGTTAGATATATCCAGTTGGGGAATACCTATACTAAGTGTTCAAACAACAACAACAACAACAATAACAACATACCCAGTATATTCCCACCAAGTGGGGTTTGGGAAGGGTAAGTGTACGCATTCCATACCACTACCTCAAATATGAGATAGAGTCAAATAAGAGATAGTGTAAGTGTTCAAACAATAACAACAAGAACATACACAGTATATTCCCACCAAGTTATACTAAGTATTGAAAACCTTTGAAAAATATGAAGAAGTACTCATTACCTAGATGGTATTTATCGACTTAGAGAAGGCATACGACAAAGTTCCTAGGGAGGTTATTTGGAGATGCTTGGAGGTGAGTGGGGTCACGGTGGCATACTTTAGATTGATTAAGGTCATGTATGAAGGAGCTAAGACTCAGGTGAGGATGGTGGGAGGAGATTTTGATCATTTTTCGGTCCTGACAGGGTTGCATCAGGAATCGACTCTTAGACCTTTTCTATTCGCTTTGGTGATGGATATCTTAACGCGGCGTATTCAAGGTGAGGTGCCTTGGTGTATTATTTTTGCAGATAATTTAGTGTTGATTGATGAGATGCGGGGAGGTGTGAATGATAAATTAGAGGTTTGGAGATAAACACTTGAGTCTAAAGGGTTCAAGTTGAGTAGGAGCAAGACAGAGTATATAGAATACAAGTTTAATAACTTGAGGTAGGAGGACGAGTTGGTATTTAGTTTGGACTATCAGATGGTGTGTAGGAGGGATAGTTTTAAGTATCTCGGGTCCTTGATTCAGGAAAATGGTGAGATTAATAAGGATATCTCCCACTGAATTGGGGCAGGTTGGATAAAGTGAAGGCTAGCCTCGGGATGTTGTGTGATAAGAAGGCGCCGCTCAAACCTAAAGGAAAATTTTATAGAGTGGCAGTACGTCCGACCATGTTATATAGAGTGGAGTGTTGGCTGGTAAAGAATGCCCATATCCAAAAATTAAAGAGGGCAGAAATACGGATGTTGCATTGGATGTGTGGGCTTACTAGGAGTGATAGGGTTAGGAATGAGATTATTTAGGAGAAGTTTGGAGCGGATTCGGTGGAGGACAAGATACGGGAAGTTCGGTTGACATAGTTCAGGCAAGTGAGTAAGAGGGGCGCGGATGCCCCAGTTCGTAGGTGTGAGAGACTATCTTTGGATGGTTTCAGGAGAGGTAGGGGTAGGCCAAAGAAATATTGAAGGGAAGTGATTATATGGGACATCGAGCAGTTACATCTTACGGAGGACATGACCCTAGATAGGAAGGTGTAGAGAATGCGGATAAGAGTAGAAGGTTAGTGCCTGCGGGTAGGCCATAGTTGGAAGCTAGGAGAGCTTTGGGGTGGGGGTATTAGGGGTAAAGGTGCCTTTGGTTTGTTAGTATAGGGCTCTACTGTCTGGGTGCCTTATTTTTATTATTCCAACGTGTTTCATGCTTTATTATGAATTTACTTATTATTCTTTATCCAGAGCCAGGGGTCAATCCGAAACAGCCTTGCTACCTCTCCGGAGGTAGTGGTATGGACTGTGTATATTTTACCCTCCCTAGACCCCACTGTGTGGGAATACACTGGGTTTGTTATTGTTGTTGTACTTATTACCTGGATGGGCTAAGAAAGACTTGATCACACCCTTGTCCTTCTACTGGGAACTCAAACTCAAGTGGGTTTCCAAATCTAAAAAATGATTTTGTTTGTAGGGTGGATAAGGAGACTATAATCAGAACAGGTTCAGTGATAGTAGATATTTAAAGAATATGACTAGAAGGTCTGACTGTATTTTCTCTCTCAAGACACTTCAAAGTGGATGTGTCTCATGTGAAAATGGTAAAAAGGATAAAAAAAATGTGTGTGGCTGATGAAAAGTAACTTACTTTGGTGTTCAGCATAAAGATGTTGGTTTATGGGATATCTAAGTTCCTCTATGTTGAACTAGTTGATTTCAAGGGACCTGGTCCTTGGAAAGCCAAAGCTGAAACTTTCAATCAACAAGGTTTGTAGTGCCTGTGTTAAGGGTACATAAACCAAGTCTTCCTTTAAGATTGAAAAGCAGATGAGTACTTCTAGATCCCTTGGGATGGTGCATATGGATTCATGTGACCAATCAAAGTCCAAAGTATAGGAGGAAAAAAGCATGCGCTTGTGACTGTGGATGACTACTCTAGGTTCACCTGGACTATGTTCTTAGGAACCAAGAATAAAATCTATGAGGCTCTGGTTTTTTTTGCCTGCAAACATAAATTAATCTGCTCCTGTGGGCTACAACTCATCAATCTAAGTATACAAGGTTTTCAACAAAAAGAAACTCTATGTATTGAAGAAAGTATGCATGTGATCTTTGATGAGTCAAGAAAGATGGTGAATCCAAGTGATGAGGAATATTATGACATTGAAGAACTTATTTTTGTTTAGAGAGATAGTACTGCTCAAGATAATGGTCAAAGGACTCAATGTTACAGATGAAAGTGATGGTGATCAAGATCTCTGTTACAAACTTTTGCTCCAGCTGAAAGAATATTGAGAAGGATTCAATCAAATTCTTCATGGACCTAGTCCCTATAAAGCTCATCTTAGAAGGCAAGATAAAGGGACAGGTGCTCTCACCCTTTTGACATTCTGACTTTACCTTTTGGAGATTGGAGTCCAAATAAGATCTTAAGTCAGAAAGCTCATGTTTTTCTTAACATTCCAGTTCCAAAAGTGAGTTTAAAACTATGAAAAGGGTTCTGAAAGATGTTGACCTATTCAATCCAATGCAATGCAAAAAGAGTCTTGGAAATTTAAAGAATGTTAATGAGACCTGATCCCCAGACCCATTTTCAGAATATTTTTTGGAATGAAGTGGTGTACTAATACTAACAAGTTGAAGCTGGAATTGATTAAATCAACCTAACTTACTAAGTGAATCAGTTTTTCTTTCTAAAATTAGCTATGATCATGAGACAGTTATCCTTCATAAAGTAGGTACAAATTTGTCTAACTCAGTACCATACCTTTGCAGGTATACACCCATGGGAACAATTTTTGGAGAAAAATAATTGAGTCAAACACAAATGATTAATTCACTCAAAAAAGAGAGGGACCTGGTCCCATCTCTCAGGTTAGTACCAAAATTTTGTACTTTAAAATTCATAAAATTTTCGTTTAAAAAAGCCACATGTCTTTCCTCATCTGAACAAAAGCTATCAATTTTTTTTATTCTCACTCTTCTCTGAATTAACTCAAATCATCTTCCTAAATCGTCCTCATCTCTAAAATAACCTGGTCCTTTTCTTTCTCTCTCATAAAAAACCTCAAAATGGCTTACATTCTATCTTTCTCAACCCCCATAAAAGCATCTTCTTTTGATCTTCCTCAAGAATCACAGAGTGTTTTACTTACCACGCCTTCCCTTAAAGTTCCCAACTCCCCAAATGAACCTATTTTAGAAAATCTCCAAATCAAACAATCTGATTCTCTAACACCCAGAACCATAGAAAATATCACTATAAGTCCACAACAAAAACCCATATTGACTCCTCGCATTCAATCCTCTTCAAAAATTCAAAAATCCCTAAGTGAATATGTTCTAATCGAAACTCTAATTTCCATTAAAAACCTGGCTGAGTTAGCCTTCAAGGTAGACTTAAATCAGGGTTTTAGGTCTCCAATTGAACAAGAAGTCCATCTATCTAAAGTTTCTCTCTCCTCAGAAGAGCCAAAATCCTCAAATGTTTCTCATAACCCTATTCCCTCTGAAGAATTAGAAGGTTTTGAAATTTTAGAAAACATACAAGTACCTAGTTCCCCAACTCCCTCAGATTCAAACCCTATCTTTGCTCAACTAGGTGACCAAAAAATTCCTATAAAGAAATTTGGTCCTCTTAGTAATGTAAATTGGGTTGCTGAAAACTTACTTCTACTTGTATATGATCCCAAAGAAAGCTCTGTTAGTGTAGAAGAGTAAATAGTAGGAGAAAGAAATGAAGTGACTAAGAATGAAAAAGTTGTGTTACCTCCTAATAAGGAGTATGAGGATGAACTACTTCTAAGGTGGTTCATGAATTAATAGAGGGGAAGTAAAGAGAGAGCAAGTGACTATAGTGTAAATATTGCTAGATCTTATTCTACTAGGGGATCTGAAAAGAAGCTGTTGGTAGCTGCAATGAAGATAAGCAAGTCCTTCACCACTAAGAAAAGAAAACTTAATAAATCTGCTATAGTGGATGAGTAGGAGAATATTGAGGTTGTAGAGGTTGGAGAGGATGAAGACATTGATCCTGATGTTGTTGCTATAACTGAGAAAATAAGAAAAGATATTCATGTTGTTGGACGGACCAGGTCCTCTATTTTAAAGTCTGGTAGCTCTGCAAGAATGAAATAGAAACACATAGATATTAAGAAAAAAAAAGTTTCTAAGGGACCTGGTCCTACGAAGAGAAAAATTATTGAAACAAATCAAGCAGAGATTTAAAGAGAAGAATAAAAGAAGAAGAAAAGAAAGATGTTACTAAAGACTAAAGAAATGAGATACTGAAAACACAGAAGGTGCTCTCAAGAAGGGTTTTTGATCCCAAGATATATGAGAAGCCTAAATGGTAGAGCTGGTAGAGTATGTGAGACATTAAGGTTGGTTGCACCTGTTAGAAGAACTAATTCTTCTTTGAGGGTGAAATAAGAGAATTATATTACACTATGGAATTCTCAAATGATGGTTTAAGTCTGACTGCATAGGTGGAGGGAAAGCAAATTAAAATGGATGAAAAGACTCTAGGAAAGATTTTGGATATGCCTGGAATTGGTGTGAAGACTGTTGTGAAGCAACAACCCTCAAGTGAATTCATGATTGATGCTTCTAAGGTGGGAGGGATATCAATAGCTGGTGTGAGAAAGAAGTTTCTCACAAGTGAGTTCCAATTGGTGTTTGAGTTTATAAACAAGGTCATTTTGCCAAGGTTAGAGAAAATAACTATAGCCTCTATTTCTGATAGAATGTTTGAGAAAGTTTGAGCTGATAAGTTGCCTTCTCTAATGATAAAGCATATGCACAAGGTGATTCATGATATGGAAAAAAAAACATGGGATTCCATATGGATATTTCTTGAACAAGGTGTTTCAGCATTTTGGAATAGTTAGACTAAAGGGGCCCTAGGGACTATCAAACAAATGTTTAGTTTGACAACATTGGTTCAGAATGAATGCATAAAAGGAAAAGTGGGGATTGTGTCCCAGGTTTTCGAACTATTGTCTGTTCAAGAGAATCTAAACTAGAAAATGGAGGAGTTGGGGATCAAGCTAGTTGCTAAGGATGTTGAGATAGTGTACTTGAAGATGTAGAATCAGAAGTTGTCCTCATATGGACCTAGTGCCACAGAGGAACTTGCAGCAGAAAATGCAAAGCTCCAAGGCAAGGTTTCAGAAATAACTAGTGAGATTTAAGGGTTGAATATAGAAGTGAAGACCCTCATTAGACAGTTTTTAGATGCTCAAATCCTTCTCCCCTAACCCTCTCTTCCCGAGTCTAATATTTATGTGTCAGTTTTTATCTATGTGTTAATTTCCAATCCCAGTTTCCACTGTAGTTTTTGAAGACAGTTATTTTATATTTTTTTGGTATTAATGTAATGGTACTAATCTCCCTTTGACAATGAATGAATTTTTATTTGTATGTTTCATCTGTTTGCTCTTTATTTTAAAAATTATTCCTCATATTAGTGTTTCCCCAATGTCCATGAGTTAACTATCTTGTTCTTATTCTTATTTTTGGTTTGCTGGCATCACTTTTCAATGATGCCAAAAGGGGGAATAATTGAATTTATATGGTAGGACCAGGTGTGTTGCATGACATGATGTGTTAGAGACCAGGTACCAAGCAGGTGCACATGTGTTGAATACAAAAAAAATGATAGGTGATATGTATTGAATACAATAATGATGAAGTAATAAAGCATGAAGGCAGATTAACGGGGGAGAATTCTCAAATGCACATTGATGAGTGCAAGTATATTGACAGGGGGAACATTGAAACACAAGGAATAAGTTGGGTTTTTTTATATCAATTAACAACAAGGGACTAGGTCCCTAAGTTGCATGTTATATTGACAGAAGGAAGCAAAGTGCAAAATATTAGGCGGAACATTCACTAACAGTAGTGGTAGTTACTCCGACTGAATAAGGTGAATGACATTGATGCTCAAAATTTGTGGTTGGTTTGTCATCATCAAAAAGGGGAAAAATTATTATATCTTATTTTGATGATGATCGGCTGACAACAAGGGACCAGGTCCCTGGGTATTCAAATTGCTATATCCATTTTGATAGAGAGCAGCTGACAACAAGGGACAAGGTCCCTGGGTTTTCATGAAAACAGTACAACTGTTACTGTCCTACGCAGTTTTGTCTTCTAATGTGACAAACTGCGTAGGTGAGCTTGTACCCATCAGGACACCTTACCCATTCAGATTTCTACCCCAATTATTATTCCACTATAAAAGAAAAAGAATGCTTCTCAATTTGGCAGTTTTTGAAAAATCAGAAAAGAGGAGAGGAAAATAGGCAAAAATTCAACTTTTCAATATTACTCATGTTCTTATTACTTTATGTACTTAAAGAGTGAGTGTTATTGATTCAATTCATGGTCTGTGACTAAATTACTCATGTTATAAGAGTAATTCCATCTTTGTGTTCTTGCGAGAGCTTAGGTAGAGTTGCCTGAGTTTGATATTGGTCAGAGTTAATCAATATCAAGGTGAATTCTTGGCAGAGTTGTCAAGGGAGGCTTGGAGTAGAGTTATTACAAGAAGGTGGAGCCTAGAGTTAGGTTCATTGGAGTTTTTAATCAAGAATTTGATTATAGTGGATGGTTGAGTGTTTACGAGGGCAAACCGTGGTTTTTCCTCCCTTGAGCAAGGAGGTTTCTACTTTAAATATTTGTGTTCTTCAGTTTTGAGCAAAGTTTTTAGTTTTCCAGCACTTTACTGTTTGATTGCCTGTAACTGACTCTAAGGAAACTGGTCCATCACAGCGTGGTACAACCCCAACGTTTCAACATATTTATACGTCCAATTGTTAATTATTACCCATACTTTTATTTAATTTGTGAGCTACTTTTCTTATGTTCTCATATGTTTGAATTACAGTGTGCTTGTGAACTAATGGATGTGACTAACGTGTTTAGGTTGAGATTTTGTGAAGATTAAGCTTGATTTGAAGTCAAAGGAGTGATTTTGCATAATGAATGTGATGTACCAAAATTAATTGACACAAGAATAGCTGAAAATGGGCATTTGGAAGCAACAACGTGCCATAGACGCCAAGACCCGTGATCTTAGCATGCCAGGAAGATAGCCATTTTCAAGCCAGGCACAGTAGCCTGCCACAATATCAACGTGCCACATGGGTTGTGCTCCGCGATATCAGCGGGGCATAAAGGGACTGTTTCAGCATCTGTTTGCAATAGACTCTAAATAGGACTTTTAATAGAATTTTACTTTACTTATGTATGTCTTTGAGGAGAAGAAATAGATATATAAGGCTTGTATTAGGATTTATTTCTCCACTCTTTTTTCTACTTCAATTATCATATGAAAACTTTGAATTCTATGACGTTGATTCTAAGTATACATGGCTAAATAACTTTATTCTGGGGCTATGTCACGACTCATAAATAGGCACGTGATGGCACCAGTGCATCCTCCAGTACATGTAAGCCTATCCCAAATCAAAAAATAAAATTTAAGAATAAATAAGAGGAAGACCAACGAAATAAGCTCAAAAAATAAAATAAAGAAGAAATAATATTCATGATACATCCTCGGGTCTGGTTGTCACTAATACAAGCACCTAATACATATTTGAACAAGTATACTAAGATATCTTATATGCAAATATAAGCATAAAACGGTAAGAGAGAGAGAGATCCGGGTAAGCTTAAACTCCATCCGCCACTACCTCGATCTCTACAACGTCAATGTAATAAGAAATGATCTACAAACTGCTACTCGATCCAAAAACTGCACGGAGTGCAAAAAATAAGAAAAAAAAAGAAAAGTAAGGGTGAGTACGAAAATCTACATGTACTCAGCAAGTATCATCTATAACAGACCCTAATCCAAAGCGATGACGAGAAACATCACACCCGCTATCCAAGGTATCAAATTAGTCTACATCAAATATAATCATGATACTTAATCCTACCAGGGTAACCCAAAACAATGGACAACAATCATAATCAGAATAGACCAAGCATTGTAGCCTAGGTGAGTCAACACTAGCTAGCATTGTAGCCTAGGTGAGTCAACACTAGCTACTTCGTGAGCCATAATTAAAGAGAAACACTTATACAGAAGACTCACTACACGACACATACATTTTAGGCTTAATCGCATGATATAAACCAATAATTATGGAATCAAATAAGGAGATATTGTATAAAAACTCAATACTATGCTACCGAAGGTGCAATCCAACAATCTCTCAGATTAAGCCATAGCCTTTCCCAAGTATCATAATATCTCAACCCCAAATCCATATAAGATGATGAAAAGTAATGCAATGAAGTAAAATGCATGTTCAAAACACAATATCACAAATAAGTTTCTAACATGATAATACAGTACAAGAGTAAACACTAATATAGTATCAACCATACCAAAAAGGATAATGGAATGCAAGTGATGCAATACAATTTAGTGATGATAATGATGATGATGATGATGATGGTGTGATATGTCTGAGGTTATTGCATAACCTTTGTATACACCTATTGAGCACTATTCTAGAGGTAGGACCGATGGGGGATACATAATCCATATATAATTTCAATAACCAATCCAGTCTCAATATCCATATCTTCTTTTCGGCGCGTGAACTTCGACAGAGGGTTTGTGAAGGTGACACATTTCTGACAAAGATTAGTATATCCATAGTGGTATCAATTTCTTATGAATGTATGTATGATATAAGGATGTAATGCTCACAACCAAACCAGAATGACAATCTCAATCCAACCAGCATACACACATGTGAGCTAAAAATCCACTCAATAGTTCAACCGTCCATAATTTCATATAAGCAATGTATCATTGGAACAATCATGCATGTATCTTTAATGTCATTTGAATCCCCTAATCGGACATTATGTCAACTACCAAGGCACAAAATGCACTTACAGTGACAATAATATCAGATAAGACACAACAAATATCATCTCAAGTCACTAAACACAATAATATAATCCCCCACATGGTGTCACAACAATAATAGTATATAAATAAGCCCTCACACGGACATACGAATCTAATTAATTACTCGAATCTATAGATATTTCACATAAGTTTTACATGGAAACATAGAATAAATACTGATCCCAATAAAAAATATAACGGAACTACCCAAACTTAGCTTGTTCATACATTAATCCTTAACAATCAATGCAAGTCCATTTATACTCTAGGCATTATCTAAGGCTCGATCATTCTATCATTTCAGTAATAACATAATTGTTCCCTAGAGTTTAAAGGCCGCCCCAAAGTAAGCATCCAATAATAATAATCCTAACCTAGGTTATTAACTACAATCTATGTTAAGGATATCTATAAGCAATAATACTAACTAACTAATGAAATAAACTAACTATAATTTATTATTAAGAATTCGATATCTGTAGAGATGCTCTCCATGTCATATAAGGAAAATCCCAAACCCAATTGAATTACAATATACTGACAATCAAGCAAATAACACATAAATATTTTGGATAAAGATCAAGGTACATCTCAACTGAAGATACGCAAATCCAAATACTGCGCAAATTCCCTACCAAAAGCTCAAATTCTCCGAATCATCTCCAACCATTATCAAACTATCAAATATTATATCTATATATCAAAAGAAAGCCAACAATACCCATATCGACTATATCAAAGACGGGTCTAAAAAACAAACCTCAAAAATAGGTTCGAAAATGAAAGAGATAAAACTAAAATTTTATTTTAGAAATATTTTTCCCATACTTATAGGAGTCTACATATGAAAATCCATGCGAAAACGAGTTAAAAATGAGATTCAAATGAAAGAAAAACCATTTTCAAGTTTTACCTATTTTCAGGTTTTACCAGCAAAAATCACCCAAAACCAATTTAAAATCAAGAATTTGAAATTATTGTAATGATTAAATAGAGGGGATAATAATGATAAGTATAAGATTAGAAAACTTACCCTTGAAAGAAATCTCAAAAACTCCTTTGAAATCGCCTAAATTCGAGCTCCTAAGGCCCAAAAATGGTGAAAAAGGTGTTTTGATTCTCAACTTGGGTAGAAATCACAAAAATTAAAATAGAAGTTCTTGGAAATGGAAATAGTAGAGTTATAATAAGATATACAATAATTATACAAGGAAAATGCATCGAGAACCATCAAAATCGAAGCTTCCAAGCTCTAAAAATGTCAAAAGTATGAAATGTACAAGGTTTTGAACTTAGCCTCAGTGATGGTCGCTAAAGCAGCCTGGTAAAATGGTCAAAGTACCTCTAAAGCATCCAAAATGGCACTTTAGCAGTTTGTCAAATGGTCAACGGCTGCTTTAGCGCCTACACTAGCACCAACAATCTTCAAAACTTGTTTTTGACTCCTGAAACTCATTCGGAACCCTATGAATATGATCCAATAGAGAAAATTGACTGTAAAACATGTTCCAGATCTAATGAAATCATCAGATTTACGAAAAAAATCTTTATCACAAAATTGACCCCTAGGATTCTATTTACACTATTTTGAACCAAGGATCAAAATGGGATCTAAAAGCCACGAAACTGAACCAACCCCACTACTAACCTAAATTTGATATTTCGAATCTATTGACATAGTCCGTTTTGCCATCCGGCACTCAAATCTCGATATGTTGATCAAAGTCAAATATTATCTCCTAAAGCTTCACAATGACCTCATACTCACCCAATACCTTTCCGAAGACCTTTATAGCCATTCCAATCATTCTTGCAACTCATAAAACAGATAGCACAACCGTTAGGAGGGGTAAAATGGTCAAAACACATAAAAGGAAAAATCATCCAAATTCAGGTGACTACAATATCCACCATTAAGATTCGCGTTCATCCTTGAACGTACAAGCAAGAAAGCCAAAAATAAGTAAAGGGTGAAAAAATACTCTTAAGAAACATCAAACAATACTTCGACATGGATTCACAACCATAGAACTACTAGTCATACCATGGAACCAAAATTATATCAAATAAGGACTCACCAAATTATAACACAAGCATCAAAAGGTTAAATCATCAATAAAGCCAAGTTTCTAATTTCTGATCTTCCTCTATATCAATGACCTTGTCCAACACAACAAAACTTCTAGACATATATGACTAATCTTAAACTTGACCAAGGCACCACTAGACATTGGCTACAACCACAATACCAAAAACTATTCTCGGACTCACAAAAGCCAAGAAATGTATAAAATACAAAACTACTCACCAAACAACAGCTCAACCTATGATACTATCACTATCAACTCACACAATACTATAACTATAGGCTAAAACCCCAAAGATGAAATTCAATCTCAAAACTATATCAAAAATCAAAAGACCACACTTAGAACTCATAGGTCACTAATCTGCCATCATACCCTTGTGCTCAGCCCTTAAGCCGGATGAGAAACACTAATAAAACTCAATACACCAAGGATGTGAAATCTCTGAAAGATATTAAACACCCAAGCAACCCATCTTGGTAGCACATGCAGTCCTCAATATCTGAAAATCATCAAATAATCTAAAGTCCACAAAATCAGATGTCTATATACCATGGACATAACATCTATAAAAGACACATAATGCTCAAGCAACTCATCATGATATCCCATATAATCGCCAATGCTAAAGTGGTACCAATCACCCAAAGTCCTCAATAATCTGGTAGAATAAAAAGCTTCTATAACTACACGTACATAAGCAACCTGTCATACTAGAGTTAATAAATCCATGAAGGAAGTGCAATAACCACTATAACTCTATGATGAATGCCCAAATATCAATCAAAACTTGGGATGAATCACCACTAGACTCTGTAGAGCTAAAGATGAACTGCAACACAGAACCCCAAATTTCTATCTCTTGTTCATAGCTAAAATTTGAACATAACTGATTTCCTTAAACACGAGGATCCTTATATTTTTCTTAACTCTTTTTCTATTCAGTATACCTTAATATAAAAGTTGTAGACTAATAAGATACAATTTAAACCCACTCA
Organism: Capsicum annuum; assembly: GCF_002878395.1. Classification (NCBI taxonomy): domain Eukaryota; kingdom Viridiplantae; phylum Streptophyta; class Magnoliopsida; order Solanales; family Solanaceae; genus Capsicum; species Capsicum annuum. The sequence continues at coordinate 162,189,803 of NC_061114.1, read as the reverse complement.
ATTTTCGTTCAGTATTGTTTGACACAACATCCATGAAGAATAACATATACTCAAAATCGAAACTTATGGATGAAATATTTCACCAAGCTCCATGAGTAGCGAATGCTACACACTAAGTACCCATTTCCATTCGAAAATCTTCATAAGTCAAAAGTAAAAATCCTCATGAGCTGAAATCCCTTAACTCTGATCAAAGAGTGTCTCAAAACAAATTAACTTATCCAAGTAGGCAAAAGCTGAACACTAATGAAGTAGCAAATTGCAAGACCCAAATGCCTACAATATTTCCATGACCAAAAAAAAATTACTTACTTACCATCCTGTCAAAACAAGCACACCACAAGGCTAGGCTATTACTAGGTCTACAACTAACAAGTACCACAAGGCACGCTACAATCTGAGATGCCAGAACCACAAGACCAATCCATTCTGCACTCTAAAAGTATACCAAAATCTTAGAATCGATCCACGACTACTTTGCAACATAATAATCAAGAACACTATACTCAAAACACCAAAATTCACAATACTCAAAGAAATTCTATCAAACTCAGTGATATACTCTGAAAGAGTTTCCAACATAGGATTGACATATCCGATTCACCACTAAGGAAATATCAGTGGGAAGAAAACATCAACAAATCTAGGAAAAAATCCATGAATCATACCAAGACTTAAATCCAAACAAGTAAACATATAGGAGAATATATTACCATAGTCAAACGCCACTAAGGCATAACAAAGGTGTACCATGATCCATACTTATGGCTAACGTACTGGAAACTCTTATCTCGAGTTCATTCTGTAGAATGGTATACTAGGATCTAAAATTTGCTGAAGCGACTGGTAGAGCATCTCTCTGTCTAAGATGTGGGCAATCCCTCCTATAGTGCCTAAAATTACTACATAATAAATAACCCAAAGAAGTAGGAACCCACTAAGATAGGCTCAGAAAACCCAAACTACCACTCTAATCTTATACTCCCCATGCATAATCATGAAGATCCTAGCCTCCACGAGGAATATTACTATGATCACAAAATCCCAAGTCCCTTTGACCAATAAACCTTTCATATCTCACACAAATTCCTCTAAAAACACTCGAACAAACTAATCCTGGGAAACAGAAAGTGATCCAGCAAACCTACTCTTTATACAAGTCCTCTTCTACTATCTAGTTGGCCTAAAGAATTGGACGACACTAAAGTATACTTCATTAGGATCCACCAAATCCAACCTCTGCAACCTCTCACAGAAATCAAGCAAGAACATCTAAGCATCAACCCTAGGATCTGTATTGAAGCGAGGAAGATCTATCCTTATGAACTCTACTCTGTCCTTCTATGGACATAAATGGTAAAGTTATTAGATATGGAGCAATCCCCAGTAACATCATAAACAGTAGGAGATCCAGTAGGAGTCACAAATATATCTGTAGTCTGAAACCCTATCATAGCATGCTGAACCAAATTAGAAGTCACCCTCTGAATGAAACCCAACACTCAAACCAAAATAAATCCTCAAGCATAGGTAAGGTCACAGGTGGTGACTAAACTGGCCTCAACCCTTCTAACCCACTAGAACTCCCACCATTAATAACTCTAGAACCCGAAGAGGCAACTCTAACATAATCTCTAACTGGTCTAGACTTTCTTATCTGACCACTACTCAAAACCTACTCCTACCATACATCGAAGGCACAACCTCTGACTCTCTAGCCACGGACAAACGCCTGCTCATCATTTGTGAGTGAATGGATAAGACACTTTTGAGTTCGAAAATATTAGAACACATAAAATAGAATAAAAAAGTAAAAATCTCCTAAAGTCATGTAGCCTTTCAAATATAGATAACAAACGTCTCTACACTGATCTATAAGACTCTACTAGTCTTGGCTTGTACTAACGAGACCAAAATACCCGGGGCTCTGATACCAATTTGTCACGACTAATAAATAGGCATGTGATGGCACCTATGCACCCTTCAGTACAGGTATGCCTATCCCAAACCCAAAAATATAATTTAAGAATAAATAAGTAGAAGACCAGAGAAATAAATTTAAAAATATAAATAAAGAATAAACAATATTCATAATACATCCACAGGTCTGATTGTCACTAATACAAATCTCTCATAAAATTTCAAACAAGTATACTAATATATCTTATATGAAAAAGTAAGCACAATATAGTAAGAAAGAAAGATCCAGGTAAGATTGAAGTATATCTGCCATTACCCCGATCTCCGCCATGTCAATGCAGTAAGAAATAATCAACAAACTGTTATTAGTCTAATGCCTGCACAGAGTGTTCACAACTCATATAATTTCAATATACCTAGCGAGCACTGCTCTCGAGGTAGGACCCATGGAAGGTTCATAACTCATATACAATTCTAATAACCAATATAATTTCAATATCCATATCTTCTCACCAACTCATGAATTTTGGTAGAGGATTTTTAAAGGTGCATTTCTGTCAAAAATTAGTATTTCCACAATGGTACCAATGTATCATTAAACTAGAATAGGAATTTCAATCCAACCAATTAAATGCACGTGAGCTAAAAATCCACTCAATAGGTCAACTATCCTTGATTTCATATAAGAAAAGTACAATTGGAATAATTATGCGTTCTAAGGCATCGGTAATATCATTTTAAGCCCCCACTCGAGCATTATGTCAACTACCAAGGCATAAAATGCACTTACAAGGCCAATAATATCAGATAAGCCCCTACCAACCATAACAATATAAGCCCCCACACGGTGTCACAATAATAATAATAGATGAATAAGCCTCCACATGGGCATACAAATCTAATTAATTACTCAAGTACATAGATATTTCACATAAGTTCCACATAGCAATATAGAATAAATACAAATCGCAATAACAAAATATTGTGGAACTACCTAAACCTAGTTTGTTCATATATTAAGCCTCAACAACCAATACTAGCTCATTTACACTCTAGGCATTATCTAAGGCTCGATCATTCTATCATTTAAGTAATATCATAATTATTTCCTAGAGTTCGCTAAACACCAATCATCACAATAAAAGCCATTGTACAAGTTCTAAAGCCTTAATGTAAGAATCCAACAATAATAATACAGACCTAAGTTATTAACCACAATCTATTTTAAGGATATCTATAAGCAATAATACTAAGGTAAAAAACTAACTACAATTCATTATTGAGACTCCGCTGCCGCGGAGATGCTCTTCATGTCATCTAAGTGAGAACCCCAACCTAAACGGATCACAACATACCAATAATCAAATAAATAACACATAAACACTTTAAAAAAAGACCAAGGTACATCTCAAATTGCCTTAATCGAAGATTTACAAATTCAAATACTACACAAATACCCAATCGAAAGCACAAATCCTTTGAAAACACTCCAACCATGACCAAACTATTAAATATGATATCAAGACATCAAAATAAAAGCAACGATACTCATATTGACAATATTCAAGACGGGTCTAAAAACGAACCATGAAAATAAGTTTGAAAATAAGAGGGATAAAATTAGAACTTTATTTCTGAAATTTGTTCTCCATACTCATAGGATTCTACATCTAAGAATACATGCAAAAACAAGTTCAAAATGAGGTTGATTTAATCAAAGAAAAAATCATTTTCAAGCTTTAGCGGCAACCCCCCCCCCCTCCAATACCATTTTGAAATCAAGAATTTGAAGTTGTATTAAAGATGATGTCACGCCCCTTTTTAACTAAAAAGAATCACTTTATTTTTAAGTTTGAAAGGATTTTATTATTAAGTGACAAAAAACATTATTTCGAAAAGGATTGTTATGTTTAAACTCAGTGTCACCACTTGGCATGAATTGGGTGTGCCAAGTCACCTTTGGTAACTCCTTTTCAAAAATGGTTTGACTCTAAAAAACTGATCTACGAACAGAGTTTCTAATTAAGGAATTCTGTTAACCAAGGGGAAGGTGTTAGGCATCCCTCGGTCCCGTGGTTCGACCACAGTCGCTCCGTAGAGTATATCGGCTAGTAAGACACTATGACGTGAATCAACCATATAAAATACACAAAACGAACAACCAAATAAACCACACAAAATAAGTCTAAAATATAGTGTTCAGTCCAATTATTATAGTCCAAAATAAAAAAATACTAAAATAAACCTACACTAACCTATATTAACCCCGAACTATGTTGTATCCGACGCCTCGGGCCTTCATCATGAATGTCCTTCGTATACAAGATACTTTAGGGTATTCCCTAGTGAACAAATACAAATGGCCTCGGGGCATTCCCTGGCTAAGTGAATACATTATTAATGCGAGAAAACCAAAGTCATTCAACATATATTTATAATATTCAACAATCCACAATCATTATATTTGCCGACCCCATATTATTAGCGGCCTATCCATTTGACGGCCTAACACATGAGACTATAGAATTCAAGAAAATTAATAGCTATTTCAAATAAACTCAATCAATGAATCAAATGACAACAATATTAACCTTTTTTTTTTATCAATTTTTCAATTCCCACCTCAAAATTCAACTCAAGGTTCCAACATAATAATTCGCAATTACCATTCTTTAACAATCCACAACCATTATCAATGAAATCAAATGACGAATCAAAATCACTGAATATTTATATCATATTATATCATGTTTCACACAAATCAATCACATATAATGAAATAAAATGAGAAGAGATAGAATTGGACCCTCGATCAATCTTTAATTGTGCAAATTATAAAATTAGGAGACTGAACCAAACCTGAAAACCTCATCTTAAATATCAAATAATGAACCCCAAATCAATACTTCGACCCGGACTCCATTTTTGTCCAAACCCGATCATTTTTCTATGTACTTTGGTGTTGATATTGATTGGCCATTACTATTTTTGGTAAAAGTCAATGAGAATAGAGTTGTTCTAAGTTTTTGCCAAATATTAGTCGTTTCTCAGTGTTTTCTGATGGACTTTGGTCGCTAAACTATAACAGAAGTAGGGGCGAGGTTGGATTTTTAGGATTTTGCTGGAGGTGAAGCCCATCTCCGGTAAGAGGCGCATTTTTTATGGTTTTAGATATGGGTTCCAGAGTTATCTTTTCAATATTTTTCAGTGATTAACTCACCGACAAAAAAATTGAGTTCCATCCCCTCTCTCGCTCAAATCTCAGTCCAACCCCCTCCGTTCTCTCGTCTGTCCTAATTTTTCTTTTCGTTCAACTCTATCCAAAAAAAAATTTCTCTATTTCTAATTGTCTCTTCCTTGTCGGAGCTATATTTTTCGATTGCTTCTCTCTCTCTTATTATTTTTTATGTGTGTCCAAAATCCTCTTTTTCTGATGGGGTGTGTGTGTGCGTGAGTTGGGTATCTTTTTTAAGTGACTGTGAGGTAGTGTGTATGTTTATTTACTATGTGTGTTTTTATATATTTTAAGGATGAGAGTATGTGTGTATTTTGTTTGTTGATGTGGTGTATGTATTGTGAGATTGTGTGTGTGTTTCCCCGAGTGTATGTATATAAAAATAGAAGAATGGTGAGGTTCTCCCCTATGTGTATGTGTTATTCTATTCAAACGGGATTAAAAATGTGAAAGAAAGGGGGAAGAGTAGGCTGTAGGGTGGGTAGGGTAGTAATTATTATTTTTGTTAGGGTGAGGTTTGCATTTTTAAATGGAGATGTTGTTAATTTGTTAAAAATTGTGTTATTTTTTTCCTTTTGTGGATGGATAATCACATGGGGGAAAGGTGCATGGTAAGGCGGGGTAAATGGGTGAATTCGACTTTCAGGAGAGACAAAATTATGTGTCTACATCATGCCCCTCTTTGGATGTAAACACAAAGTGTTTTCATACAAAGAAATAGACAATGAGACAGAATTTTGATCGGACCATTATTCAAGAAAAGAAACAGAAGGAAAAAGGGCAACCGGGTCTTGATGGCATTCTACCTGTCTCAAGTTATGTGAGAGTCAAAGGACATGTAATTCCAAAATTGACAAGGAGGGGGACTATACCGAGTTGGAGAGTCGAGTGAAGCCCTTACAACGTTTCAGTCAGTGGCTCTATCATTACATTAAAAATGAAAATTACAAGTTAAGAAGATAAATGAAATTACAAAAGTCCTATCTATGTAGCTTCTTTTGGAGTCTTTACTTGAGTTTCTAATGCTTTCAAAATTGACAAAATATCTGATCTTCCTTGGGTTAAACTTGAAAATAGATTCTTTCTTCATACAAAATATGATGTTGGAGATAAACTCACAAAATTGACCATGTTCTGTCGGTGGTACTTATGAACCTTGATCCTGAATTTGAAAATCTTCAACCTATTCTTCAGGTGGGCTCCTGACTTATAATTTCTTCACCTTGTTGCTTGACTTTCAATTTTATCACCCTAATCTCAAGGTGGGCTCCTGACTTGCTATTTTTTAATCTTTAAATTTTTAATTTCATCACCCTGTTCTTTGGGTGGGCTCCCGACTTGTAATTTCGTCACTTTATTGACTTTCAATAACTTCACCTTGTTGGTTGACTTTCAATCTCTTTACCCTATTCTTCAGGCGGGCTCCTGACTTGCAATTTCATCACCCTGTTCTTTAGGCGGACTCCAGACTTGCAATTTCATCACCCTGTTCTTCAGGCGGGCTCCTGACTTGACATTTTCATCACCCTGTTCTTTGGACGGGATCTTGAATTACGATTTTCTTACTTTGTTATACGAGCGAGCTCTCAACTTGCAATTTTATCACCTTGTTCTTTAGGCAAGCTCGTGACTTGCCATTTCATCACTCTGTTCTTCAGGCGGGCTTCTGACTTGCCATTTCAGCACCCTGTTCTTTAGGAAGGCTCCTGACTTGCCATTTTATCACCCTATTCTTCAAGTGGGATCCTGATTTATAATTTCATCACCATGTTCTTCAATAGGGCTCCTTTCTTTTAATTTTCATCACCCTGTTCTTCAGGAGGGATCCTGACTTGTAATTTCATTACCTTGTTCTTCGGGCGGACTCCTAACTTATAATTTCATTACCATGTTCTTTAGGTGGGCTCCTAACTTTTAATTTTATCACCCTGTTCTTTAGGCGGGCTCCAGACTTGCAATTTAATCACCCTGTTCTTCAACCGGTCTCCTAACTTATAATTTCATGACCATGTTCTTCAGGCGGGCTCCTGACTTGCCATTTCATCACCCTGTTCTTCAGGCAGGCTCCTGACTTGAAATTTCATCATCCTATTTTTCAGGCGGGCTCCTGACTTACAATTTCATAACTTTGTTCTTCCGGCAGGTTCCTGACTTTTAATTTCATCATCCTGTTCTCCAGGCGGGCTCCTAACATTTAATTTTATCATTCTGGTCTTCAAGCGGGCTCCTAAAATCAAAATCAAAACTAGAATGAAAATTATCCCACATAAAGATTATGATAAAGAAAGATTCCATTTGCCAGAAAAATAAAGTCTCATTTTCTAGGAGGGTCCTAAAGTAAAGTTTTAACTAACAGGAATTAAATTTTTTTTGCCCCAATTTATCCTCAAAAGCTTTTGCAGGTGTCAAAGCCAATCATAACTACTTGTAACAATGCATAATGCAAAGATGAATCAAGATTATGATCAACAAATGCACCATTTTAAGGTAAAATTGAATGACTGAGACCAACAAGTCCTTCTCTTAAGAGTAAAAGTGGAAGATTCTTACAAAAAGTGCACCTTTTAGGATTAACGGCTCAAATTAAGAAGTGCACCTCCTAGCCATGAGACATAAAAGACCCAAATTGGAGAATATGTCTCTTAGGGGCGCAAGATGATGATTTTTACCATAATTATGATTACCAAACATATACAGCAACATTGCTCTTGTATTTGCAGAAATGAGGCATTGCACCTCTGGATATTTATGCTTTGAAGCCTTTGATTTGAAGGTAGCAATTGTTCTTGTTTCATACAAAAAAAACTTATGAGTTTAAAATAGGGTGGTTGGCTTGCGGTTTTGGCTTTTGAGGAGAATTCTCTTGTACTTTTTCCATTAATTTTTCTTTCAACTAATGGCATATGTCATTGACTTGTTTCACTATTGATCCAAACTTAGATTATTAAAAGTAACTTAGATACAAACAAAGTGTCTCCGTTTTGCTATGTCTCTTATATGAATCTTTTGAACCTTGGTATTTCCTTGATTACCCAAACTTGTTTTCTGACAAAACTTCCTTCTTGTCTTGTTTTGACTCACAATCATGTTCCCTTCATATGTTGGCCTTTTGCCTTGAAGTGTGCTATTGAAAAAGTTGGTAACAAGTTTTGAGATTCTTTCTCACTTATTTTGACATGACTTGACTCAAAGACATGAGAAAAATAATTTTTTTGTTCGAATGATAGACTCAATAGGACAAAAATAAAAATAAAGAGAAGAAAGAAAAGACGTTGTTCGTTCCTTTTTGAAAATAAAGAAAAAAATATTTATCTAAAAATGAGAATTAATTCTAATGATTATGTCATGCATTTTTGGATTAAGCTGTCTGATCTTTCCATTTAAACTTTCCACCAATTGTTGTTGAGTTAATGACCCTAAAATTGAGTTGTTTCCTTAAGTCAATTACACTCACAAACCTCATGTGGCTAGTGACGCCTTGAAGGGTTTTCACCGACAAGTCTCTCTCATTTTCTTTCTCTCAGCTCACCATTGCCCTAAGGTAACAAGACTCTCTTATTTTCATTTCTCTCAATCTGAGTGCCTATGAGAATTTACACCAATGAGACTCTCATTTTTATTTCTCTCAGTTCACCATAGCCTTATGGTGCCCATGAGGGCTTGCACCAGTAAGACACTCTCATTTTTATTTTTTCTCAACTTACCATCATCTTACGGTGCCCTGAGGGTTTTCACTGATAAGTCACTTTCATTTTTATTTCTCTCCCAATTTCTTATGCTGAGGAAGAAAAATAGTTCCCAAAATGCATCATCATATGCACTGCATGCTTAGCCTTATAATTCTAAAAAATTGATCTGAAGGTCTTTCTTTGGTTGTAACTTGGCTTTTGGATAGAGATAGAAAGAAAGAATGGCATGAGACACAAACAACACTTAAAGCGAGGTGGGACTTACAACTTTTTAGAATTGACTCAAATAACAAAGATTAAATCATGCCCCAGTTTCTTTTGATTGGGTAATTCTAAATTTTTTATTTGGTTGGACCAAGCCCAGAGTAGGTCAGCCTACATATCTCACTCCGAAAGAGAAGAATCAAGTCACGCGTAGTTTCGACAACCTCTTCTTTTGCTTGATTCTGATTTTCTTTCTCTTTTTTCATTTGATTGACTTTTTTCTCTTTGGGACCTTTTCTGATTCTATTTTCTTAACACTGTTCTCTTTTCTTTCTTTTTGACATATTTTTTCTCCCTTTTTGAAACTCTTCTGACTTTATTATTTTACTTACACTTTTATTGAACCTTGCTGACTCTATCTTGTTTCCAAAAGAGGGGTATGAAAGAAAATAGAACTAAAGATCAAATAGGGTAAACAAAGGATGACACAATGTTTGGATAGCAGAATGAAAATGCCTTCATCATATCAACCCTTGAAAATGCAATTACATATCATGCCATATGACAGTGAAAGATGAAGTCATTGTGACATTTTTTATAGCACTAACTTTAACTGAGCCTGTGCGTCACTACTTCTTCTGCACTTTATCCAGCATACAACTCCACATTTGTTGTACATCCCTCACATTAAATGACTCATGCTTTTGTGGAACTGATTATCATCTTGTTTCTCTTAATACAGGATTGTGCATCTCCTACTTGACCTAATTGAGCCATGCCTTTCAATCGATGACCAAGTAATTTTTGTGATTCTCAAAATAATTTCCTTAATTTTGAGAGAAGGCTTCAACGTGGTCACCAAATGTTTCAACACTCTATCAATTTCTCAGATGCCTTTTTTCTAACTTTAGCCCTTTGATTCAAAGTTCATGCTTAAAATGGATTTTAAGATCTACCTAAAAGTTCCACCAGCAAGTCATATCACTAGAACCAACATAAAATGAACTACGTAAAGAAAACAAACAAACAACTTAAAATAAGACAAAACAACAAGGACACCACATTTCATTAAAAGAAAAGATGGATGGGTTTAAACAAAAATGACAGAGAAATAAAACAAGATAGATTTCGAACTACAACCCTAAAATAATTTGGAAAATAGAAAGAAAAATAAAATAAACTACCAACAATCTTTCCAAGTAAGGAAAGGAGAGACTTTCCAATTGTTTATCTTGACATCTTAGCCACTGGTTTGCATATCAGCATGACTAGAGCTTCCACTACTGCGTAACACATTTTCTTCAACAAATAAGTTCTAGATTCCCATGCTTAACTCATTGCTTCCCACGTATTGTGCATTACCGTATGTTGGTGAAGGATTTTTGTGTGACGCTCGTAGTGTCAATGTTTTGCACTACAATCAATCTTTCTTGAATGATACTTTCTATTTATCTTTTCAAAGCACGACAATACACAATACTGTAACCCTGAACATCAGAATGATATGCACATCCTACATGAGAATCAAAATTTCTTAAATGTGAGTTAGAAATATATCCAAGGAGAGGAGTGATCATGCCCCATTGTACTAATCTCTGGAACAGACTAGCATACGATGCTCCAATTAGTGTAAAACTATTCCTAGGCTTCTACCTCTTTTTATTATTTGACTTGGATCGAACATCGGGCCTAGAAGTGCTTTGATATGTTTGTAGAGTTGGAGGGTGACTTTTAGGAGTTGGTGCGCGTCATTGTGAGTAAGGAAGAAGTTGAACATATTATTGTGCGCTATATACTAGATATGGAGGTAGGAAAATAGAGTTTAATGGATTTTGGGATTTGGGAAAGATTATAAAAAGCTTGGGTATGAACTTGGGCTTGAGACTGAGGGTAAGGCCGACGTGGTCTTCTTGGACGTGCCCGTTGTCCAACTACAATAGTAGCTTCATCTTTCTCATTCTTCTTCCCTCCAGTTTTCATTAATTGATTGCAATATTGTCCTAAATGTTTCATGAAATCCTCATGTCCATCATGCTCCTTAAATTTTGATATCTCAAGGCTTGGAGGAAGGTTAACACTTGAATACATGCCCTAATTTTTATATGAAACGTCTTCTTTACCCGTAAGTCCTAAGGGACCTTTCATAGCATTTTCCGCACTCTTCATTTTTCCAACCAATTTTCCTGGCTTTTCTGGCATACTAGGTTTTTTGTTAAGAAACTTTGGTGGTCCAGTTAACTTAAAAGTAGGCTTAGGAGTATAGCAATGATCACCAAGAGTATTTAACATGGGTCCATTAGCAGCATGAGGAAGCACAACCATTGGTTATATAGCCAATGTAGAAACCTTATAGAGGATTGAGTAACAAAATCACAGACGACATGTGGTGTTGTGAATGTAGTAGGCTTATGATGAGGAACTAGAGAATGAGTGGTGGAAGTGTTAGGATGCAGTTGACATGGAATAAATTTTGAGGCATGTTGTAGTGCATCAACAACAGTAGGAAATTGACTTTGTGATTTTGGTAGAAAACTCAAGGTATTTGCATAATTAATAGCAAGAAACGGAGAAGGAGGCAACCCACTGGCCCAATCTTGGTGAAGTTCCGTCATTTATTGCCTTAGTCTCCTAATCTCTTGCTTTAAACTATCATTTTCCTAACTCTTTGTTTAATCCATGATGTTACTCTCTATATTCTTATTGGACACAACTAACTCTTCCTTTGATTTGGCATGATGTGGAGGACCAGTCAGAATGCCACAAACCAACCACCTTAAACTAACTGAACAAGAAATAACAAATGTGTTAGAGTTCAACACTTTTTCAAAACACTTTTTATTTTTTTACTTTTGAAAAGATCACCGAATCAGGTATGCGTAGTTCGTGAAGTTCGGCCATAAAGTGGCCAATCAAACTCTTTTTTTTTCTTGTAACTTTAGAAGAAAAGAAAATAACAAATTATCTAAAGAACTGAAGAAAATCATTTTGAATTTTTCAACTTTAACATCCCTATACAAAATGAAACCTATGATTACCAAAGAAAAATCTTTTTCGATTTTGAATTTCATATGAAAATGAAATTTGAAACTATAAAAGAAAAATCTTTTTGTAGTTTTCTTTTTAAAGATGTATATGACACCTACTCTAAATAAAGAGTGAAGAAAATCTTTTTAAATTTTTGAAATAAGATTACCGAACCCTAGGAGAGTTGCCTACGTATCTCACTCCCAAGAGAGGAGAATCGGGTGTGCGTAGTTCGTCCAGATCGGATAATTAAGGATTAAATAACAAACTAAACCTTGACTTAAGATACACGATCAAAGACAAATGATGGAAAAGGCCAATAAAATCATTTTTTGAATTTTTAATTTGACACTTCACACAAAACTGACACCAAAAACTATGAAAGAAAAATCTTTTTTTTATATTTTCATTATATGAAATGTACAAAACTTCTATCATCTTTTTTTAAATTTCTTTTATGAAAAGCTCCTATTAAAAAACTTATTTTTTGAAAATTTTGAATTATGAAAGTTTGCTAAAGATAACAAAAGAAAAATCTTTTTAATGTTTTTTGTTTTTTTGAGAAAAAGAGTGCAAAAGGTAAAAAAGTCTTTTTGAATTTTTTGGATTGTAAAAAACAAAAGCCATAAAAAATTCTAAAAACTATGAAACTCTTCTTGACTCACTTTTCTTTTTTTCAACATTTCCTTGTCTGCACACTTTTCTTTAATTCTAGCACATGTTTTTCCCTAGATTAGTCCATCAAATGACCCTGTTACCCTAAAAAATGCAATAATTAGCACGTAGGGATGTTTTAGGTGTGAGTCTCCTACAAAGGACCAAGTGAGTCCTGCTAGGTCTAAATATGATGCAGATAAGCATGACTTAAAGGTTGACCTAGGCTGGGGTCCACTAACAAGGTTGTTCGGGAGAGCGTATGGTTGATAGTGGCTGTAAGAGCTTTCTACCTACTTCATACACCCGACATCTCCTCTTTCTAAAATAAGGGTGACTCAACTAGAGGTCGTGTACACACGTATACTACAAAACTTGTTGCGAAAAAAATGACTCAAATTATGCACATATGACAGATATAATGCGATAACACATAAGAGAAAAAACTATAAACACGTCGCACGTAGACACTCAACAATGATAAAACAATAACAGAAACAAGGCGTCTATACACGTATAGTGTCACACTAAGTCGATACAACTCAAAACAAAACTCGAATTCTGAAAACTCTCCAGCAGAGTTGCCAAAGCTATCACACCCCTTTTTTTACCAAAAAGAATCATTTTATTTTTAAGTTTGAAAGGGTTTTATTATTAAGTGACAAAAAGAAAAATTTATTTCGAAAAGGATTGTTATGTTTAAACTCAGAGTCTCCACTTGGCATAAATTGGGTGTGTCATGTCACCTTTGAAAAACCCTTTTCAAAAATGGTTTGACTCTAAAAGATTAATCCACGAACAGAGATTCCAATTAAAGAATTTTATTGACCGAGGGGAAGGTGTTAGGCATCCCTCGGTCCCGTGGTTTGACCACAGTCGTTCCGTAGAGTATATCGGCTAGTACGATATTGTGAAGTGAATAAACCACATAAAACACACAAAACAAACAACCAAACAAACCACACAAAATAAGTCCGAAAAATAGTGTCCAGTTCAATTATTATAGTCCAAAATAAAAATACTAAAATAAACCTACACTTACCTATATTAACCCTGAACTATGTTCTACCCGATGCCTCGGGCCTTCATCACGAACGTCCTTCGCGTACAAAATACTTTGAGGCATTCCCTGGTGAACAAATACAAATGGCCTCAGGGCATTCCCCGGCTAAATGAATACATTTTCAATGCAAGAAAACCAAAGCTATTCAACATATATTTCAAACATTCAACAATCCACAATCATTACATTTGCCTACCCCCTATTGTTTGCCTATCCATTTGACGGCCTAACACATGATACTATTGAATTCTAGAAAATTAATGGCTATTTCAAATCAACTCAATCAATGAATCAAACGACAACAATATTAACCTTTTTCTTATCAATTTTTTAATTTTTGCCCCAAAATTCAACTCAAGGATCCAACATAATAATTCACAATTACCATTCTTTAACAATGCACAACCATTATTAATGAAATCAAACGACGAATCAAAATCACCGAACATTCATATCATAACATATTTCACACAAATCAAACACATATAATGAAATAAAATGAGAAGAGATAGAATTGGACGTCTGATTAAGTTTTTATTGTCCAAATTATGCAATTAGGAGACTGAACCGGACTCAAAAATCTCGACTTAAACCTCAAAAAATGAACCCCAAATCAACACTTCGACCCGGACTCCATTTTTATCCGAATCCAACCATTTTTTTAGGTTCTTTGGCGTTAATATTGATTGGTCGTTACTGTTTTGGGCAAAAATCAACAAGAACAAAGTTGTTCTTACTTTTCGGTAGAGATTAGTTGTTTCTCGGTGTTTTCTGATGGACTTCCATCGCTGAACTGTAACAGCAGTAGGCGCGAGGTTGGATTTTTAGGATTTTGGTAGAGGTAAAGCTTGTCTCCGGTAAGAAGCGTGTTTTCCGATGGTTTTAGACACGGTGTTCCAGAGCTAGCTTGTCGACATTTTTTTGGTGATTAACTCACCAAAAAAATCGAGTTTCACCCCCTGTCTCGCTCAAATCTCACTCCAACCCCCTCTGTTCTCTCGTCTGTCCTAATTTTTCTTTTCTTTCAACTGTATCCAGCCATTCTCTCTCTATTTTGGATCTCTCCTTCCTCATCGGATCTCTTTTTTTCATCGCTTCTATCTCTCTCATTATTTTCTCTACGTGTGCAAAATCTCTTTTTTTGATGGGATATGTGTGTACGTAAGCTGGGTATCTTTTTTCCAATGATGTGAGGTAGTGTGTATGTTTATTTACTATGTGTATTTTTGTATATTGTGAGGGTGAGAGTATGCGTGTATTTTACATATAGGTGTGGTGTGTGTATTGTGAGATTGCGTGTGTGCTTCCCCGAGTGTATGTATGTGTTGGTGTATGTATATTAAAGTGGAAGAATGGTGAGGTTCTCCCCTGTGTGTGTGCGTTATTCTGCTCAAGGTGGAATAAAAATGTGAAGGGAAGGGGGGAGTGGGTTGTGGGGTGGGTAGGGTAGTAATTATTATTTTTATTAGGGTGGGGTGTCCATTTTTAAATGAAGAGGTTGTTAATTTATTAAAAAAATTTGTTGTTATTGTCTTTTTGTAGAGGAATAATCACATGGAGGTAAGGTACATGGTAAGGCATGGTAAATGGGTGAATTCGGCTTTCAGGAGGGACAAAATTACGTTTCTACAGATGAAATCGAGGAGAAATGATAATTATAAGATTAGAAAAATTACCCATGAAAGAAATCTCAAAAATTCCGAAATCGCCCCAATCCGAGCTCCCAAGCCCCAAAAATGATGAAAATGGAATTTTGATTCTCAACTTCAGTAGAAATTATAAAAATAAAATAAAAGTTATTTGAAAATGGGAAAATGGAGTTATAATTGGATAGACAATGATTATACCAGAATAACACAACGAGAATCATCAACATCGAAGCTTTCTAACTTTAAAAATGTCTAAAATACAAAATGGGCTCGATTTTGGTCTTAATCTCAGAGATGGCCGCTAAAGCAGCACTTTGGCCACTAAAGCAGCCTGGTCAAATGGTCAAAGTACAGCTAGAGAGGCTAAAAGGGCGCTTTAGTGGTCGTTCAAATGGTCAATGGTCACTTTAGCACCTACACCAGCACCAACAATCTTCAAAACCTGTTTTTGACCCCCGAAACTCATTCGGAACCCTATAAACATGAGCCAATTGTGTAAATTGATTTTAAAATATGTTCTGGATAAAATGGAATCATCAAATTTGCAAAAAATGATCATTATCACAAAACTTACCCCTAGGACCCTATTTACACTATTCCAAACCAAGGATCGAAATGAAACACGACATCAAACCAACTCCACTACTAAACTAAATTGGTACTTCAGATCTATTGGCAAAGTTAAGTTTTTCCATCTGACACTCTGATCTTGATGTGTTCATCAAAGTCAACTATTAGCTCTGAAAGCCTCACAATGACCTCAAATTAAGGGTGTCAAGTGGGCCGGCCCGACCTGGGCTGACCCGGCCCTTGTAACTAACCCGGCCCAGTTTGACCCAGCCCGGTAAGCCCTAGGGCTTTAGGGTTCTGGGTCCCGGACCGGTTATTTTTTTAAAATGGACCCCGCTAACCCAGCCCGGACCAAGGCCGGCCCAGCCCGAATACTTTTTTTAAAAAAAAAAAAAGAATTTTGGGCCAAACTAGCCGTTGGCCCAACGGATATATAGCCGTTTTTAGGTCCAAACGGCTACTTTGGGCCCATTTATTAAAAAAAAATTAACTTTAAAAAATATTTTTTAATCCCAAAAAAATTCTATAAATACCCTACAACTTCAAATCATTTTTCATACAATTTTTCACTCTCTCAAATCTCATTTTCTCTCAAATCTCAATTCTCAATTCTCAAATATTCAATATATTTAATTTCTTAAAGTGTTCACTTTAATTTTTTAATTTTTCGTTTACAAAGTACGAGCGGAAGTTTCTAAAGTCGCAACCTTCGAATACTTCCAAAATTTGGTATTATCGTTCCATCTCTTACGTTTAATTTTTATTTATTGTATTAATTGTTTAATATTTAATTTTATTATATTTGTGTATTTTGAATATTTTTAGTTTAATTTAATTTATATTATGGATAAATTAAGAAACCTCGCTACTAAAGGTGTTAAAATTTTTGTCCCGGAAGCGATAGTGGTAGTAAAAAGCGAATTACTAGCGGCAGAGGTAGTTCAAGTAGTAGATATACTCGTGTGCCTTCGCCTTCGGTACCGCTTGGTACACCTTTTGAGGAAGAAATAGGTATAGGTGCTCACGATATGGATTATGTAGAAGCTCAGAAAAATGACGGTATAGAAGAAGAAAATGAAGTAGATGCGGTTAATTTAGACGAAGATAATAAAAATATTGTTGAGACACCCGCAGTAGGAGATGCTAACGTTAGATCTGAATCGGTTAATCTCTCTCTCTGTCCTCCTTCCTAGTGCCCTAAGACCTCGTAAAAGAACTAGTGTTGCATGGCAATTTTTTGAATGTATATCAGATATTGAGGTGCAATGCAATATTTGTCAACAAATATATAAGCATAGAAGTGGAGGCAAGCAAGGGGGTACGGGTACGTTAATGAGACATATAGCTGAAGATCACAAAAGAGAGTTAAATATTGCACAAGGTGGTGGGGATGTTGGTGGGCCAACGCAAACTAGAATGGACCCAGCAACCGGTCACGTAGCGAAGAAGTATAATAAATTGAGGGACCGGGAAGAAATAGCGAAAATGGTAGTTGTGGGTTGTTTGTATTTTAGTTTTCCTTCTTTTGATGCCTTTATTCGTTATATACAAGCAATTTATAATCCTATGTTTAACGGTATTCCTAGAACTACTTGTCGGTCTGATATTTTTAGACTCCATTCACAATATTATTTTTATTTATCAACATTGTTAAAAAATATTCAATGTAGATTGTCCCTAACTTCTGATCTTGGTCGTGCTGTAAATAAAAATGATTATTTAACCGTTACTTGTCATTGGACGGATAGTAATTTCGTGATGCAAAAACTTATTCTTGCTTTTTTATATGATGAAGATCGTAAACATACTAGACAATTTATTGCTGATTCTATTGTTAAAATTGCCGGATATTATGGTATCGAAAATAAAATTTTATGTATTGCTTTTGATAATGCTTCTAACAACAAGATTGCTATAAGAAAAATAAAATCTACGCTATCTCCGCCCTTGCCTGAAATTTTTCATATTAAGTGTGCATGTCATATATATAATTTAATTGTAAAAGATGGTCGTGAGTTTTTTGAGCTTTATATTGAAAAAATTCGTCTTGCCATTGGTTTTATTCAAGGAAATAATCGTAGATCGAGAATTAGAGAAATTTAAAGTTAAATGTCAAGAAAATGGACTTACACCGATTTTGATGCCTGAGGAAATTGATACTAGATGGAATTCTACGTATGAATTTTTAAAAACTTGTTATAAATATAGAATTCCTATTATACTAGCTTTTAACCAACATTGCGGTTCATTTACTGATTCTGCTGATTGCATGCTATATAATTCTGATTGGGTTGTAATTAATGATCTTGTTAAGTTTTTAGAAAAAATTTATGTAGCTACGGTTGAATTTTTCGGTGCTTATTATCCTACTGTTTGTAATATTTTGGCATATATAGCCGATATTTCTGGTTTGCTCAAAGAATATAAAAATAAAGAAGGTTATAAAGAAGCTGTTGGCGCCATGTTTACAAAATTTAAAAAATAATTTTTCCCGATTCCCCCTATTTACTTGGTTGATGCTATGCTAAATCCGTGCATGAAATATAATACTATGTGTCACTTTAATACTCTTATTTATACTAACTTCGAAATAAATACTAACCATGATTCTGAACAAGTACAACCTAATTGGTGGACGGCTATGGCTGATGCAAATGATTACATAGAAAAATTATATAATTACTATGCTGATTTATTTGATTTAGTCGTACCTACAAATATCACTCCAACTATCGCTCCTCATCCTCCTGAGGAGCCACTATCTTCTAAATGGCCGGCACATAGTGGTTTTTCTGATTCTTTTTATGATTTAAATTGTTGGAGCAGTGTTGATGAGAGAACTTACACATCAACTTATCGGGAAGAGCTTAAGTATTATCTTCGATCACCGTCAGAGGATCGCAGACGACGGATCAACACGTTGGATTGGTGGAGGAGTAATGAAACACAATCTCCTGTGCTTTCAAGATTAACTAAAGATATCTTGAATATTCCAATGTCAACCGTTGCATCAGAGAGCGCCTTTAGTCAGGGACGACAGCAGCTTGGAGACAACCGACACTCATTGGGAAGCAATGCAATGAATTTTCTAGTTTGCCTCAGAGATTGGATAGAGCGGAAAGAAGAAACCAAGGAATGGAACCGGAGCCGACCGACGAGCTGAAACTTGAAGAAATTATGACTTCACGGGAGAACTCAGCAGAATCAAGTCCAATGCATGGTTTTTCCCCCGTTGACTTCGACTATCCTATGCAAGTTCCTTTTAATATTAACATGAATGAGTTGGAAAAAATGATGCATAATTTGTAGATTTTTCATTCATGTAAATTATAAATTTTGGATCATTTTGCAATCAATAAAATTTTCCAAATTCATTCACTCCTTAGTCCTTGCTTTTTATATTTTTTCATTTAACGATTTAAAATTTTAAATTGAATTTCTAGTTTTCTACTTTAAATTAAAAACTTACTTCTAATATATTATTAATTTACTACCAAATATTATTAATTTATTATATTAAGTAGCATATGTTTTGTATATTTGTGCATATATCTTCTAAAGAAGTATATATTTAACGTATACATGTGTATATATTTTATAAATTAGTATATAAGTATATCTATATATATTGTAATGTATATATATTGTAGTATATTTTATAAGTAGTAGTATATATACATTAAATGGTGCGTATACACGTGTATATATCTTCTATAGAAGTGTATATTTAACATATACATGTGTATATGTTTTATAAATTAGTATATAAGTATATCTATATATATTGTAATGTATATATATTGTAGTATATTTTATAAGTAGTAGTATATATACATTGAATGGTGCATATACACGTGTATATATCTTCTATAGAAGTGTATATTTAACGTATACATGTGTATATGTTTTATAAATTAGTATATAAGTATATCTATATATATTGTAATGTATATATTGTAGTATATTTTATAAGTATTAGTATATATACATTGAATAGTGCGTATACACATGTATATATCTTCTATAGAAGTGTATATTTAACGTATACATGTGTATATATTTTATAAATTAGTATATAACTATATCTATATATATTGTAATGTATTTATATTGTAGTATATTTTATAAGTAGTTGTATATATACATTGTATGGTGCATATACACGTGTATATATCTTGTATATTTAACATATACATGTGTATATGTTTTATATATATATATATATATATATATATATTGTAATGTATATATATTGTAGTATATTTTATAAATAGTAGTATATATACATTGAATGGTGCGTATATATGAGTAATTGACTAATTGTGTATATGTGTATATATTTTTTAAATTCTAATGTAGTATATACTATATATATAGTGTATATATATTATTTAACATATTTATAATGTATATAGGTGGGTATATGTGATGTATATTGAAAGAAAGTTTTATTTTTTTTATATTTTTGACCGGATTTGACCAATTTTTTAATTGGGTTTGACCGGATTTTGGTTGGTTTGACCGGGTTGGGTTAAGTGGGCCGGGTTAGGGTGGGTTTTAATTTTTTTACTGTTGGGCCCGGACCGGTCCGGCCCACTTAGACCCTAACCCGGCCCTACCCGGCCCTCAACCCGGTTAAATAACACGGGCCGGTTCCGTGTTGGCCCGACCTGGCCCACTTGACAGCCATACCTCAAAGTCACCCAAAATATTTTCGAAGGCCTTGAACTGTGCCAATCATTCCCGCAACTCATAAACCAGATAACAGAATCACAGAGAGGGGTAAAATAATCAAAACACATAAAAAAAACATCCAAATTCATGTCATTACAGGCTACAAAATTATTATATAAGTATTGTTTTGGATTCGATGAACCATTTTTTCATATATTTGTTCTTGTTCTCTTAGGCATATTATTTTAGTATTTGGCCAATATTAGAATAAATGATTAATCTCATTGAACGGACCAAGAGAACGAAAGAATAGGACGAAGAACATCGGAGATAAGGCTTGATGTTAGAGGTGATTTGTGGTTAGGATAGCAATATACCTAGTTTGTCTTATCCAGTTATAAATGGAATGATAATGTCAATGCATTTGAATTAAATCATCACGTCCTCACTCAACGATGTAGTTATGAGGCTAGTATCAATAGATTATTAAGAATGGCCATTTTCGAATCATAAACTTAACCCTGAAATCAACAATTAGATAAATAAAATTCGTCGGGGTAATTTGAATGCTACACATGATTGTGATTAAGGTTGAAGCCCTGAAATACCTCTTTAATATTGACTGCAATCCTTCTGAAAATTGTCAGTGTTTTATTTATTCATTTTTTCGAACTATTAGAACAACACACCATCACCTTTTTACTTGGTTAGCATTGGACTTATCTGAGATATTAATAATTAAATATAGACTTAGGTCAATTACTAATAACAAAGTCTCTATAAATTCAATATTTGGCTCGAAAAAGTTACTGTATTATTTGAAATGATCAAATGCATTTGTGCGTACAATAGACCCCAACAGAGAATAGAACAATAGTGTAAATAATACTCCCTCCATTTTATTCAATTTGTTTGATTTATTTTTCATTTTAATCTTATTATAAATAATGGCATATTTTTTTCCAACAATTCTTTAATTTTAATTTTTTACATAATATACTAACCACAACATTGAAGAGTTTGTTTTTATATTTGATATATCTTTAAATTTTATGTTAAATAAGTTCAAATAGATCAAATAAATTAAACGGAGTCGATAATTAACATAATGTTAGGTCAAAGTAGCTATTCTATTGTTCTTGAAATAGAACCAAATGGGAGTAACAATGTCATCCAAAAGTGGCGGGGCCGGCCAAATAATGTTAGTTGCAGTGCATGTGATTTTCCTTTACCTGACAGGAATTTTCAGATTTCTGAAACATTAAAAAAATAATACTTGAGGTATTACAAGTGGGGTACGTAATGTGTTACGTACGAATAAAAAAAAGAATATCACAAAATTTGACAACTGCGCAAGAAAGTACGTATTTTAATTTACAAATGCTCTTTGCCTCTATTCTGTGAGTGATCTTATTTGCGCATTGTATCTGCCCATTATCCTATTGTCTGGTAACAACCTTATTATTAGTGTTTTTTTTTTTTTTTTTGGTAAAATGATTCACTATATCTTTGTAATTTTGTTTGAATATGTAACGTAGATACTTTTATTTTATTTGTCATTTACATTCTTTAATTCATTAAAACATAACATTCTAAATTTTTTTAATCGTTGATCAAGCTTAGATGACAATTTAATGGGTGAGTTGGAATAAATGCGTGATTTCACGTATATAAGACGCGTACACACAAGAAATTTTAATTGAAATTAAATTTTAAAAAAAAAAAAGAAATATAACATTCCGCTCTTCTTTGCTTCACCCACCCTCGTTCCTTTACTCCACCCCTTCATTTTACCTCATTTTCCACCATCAAAAAACTTCAATTAATATCCAAAAAGAACATTAAAAAAAGAAAGAACCTTAACGACGGACTCAAACAAGAAACTCACTGTTTTGATTCTTTTTCCTAAATCGGAATACTAGATTTCTAATTAAAGGGCAGCCCGATGCACTAAAGCTATCGCTATGCGCGGTGTCCGGAGAAGGCCCCACCACAAGGTTGTATCGTACGCAACCTTACCTTGCATTTCTGCCAGAGGCTGTTTCCAAGGCTTGAACCCGTGACCTCCTGATCACATGACTGTGATTTTTACCAGTTACTCCAAGGCTCCCCTTCGGAATACTAGATTTCTAATTGATAAATGAATATTAATCTAATAGAATCGGTGAGACGATTACATCTGCTTGTGGTGTTTCACTAATCAAGGGTTGATGGCGAATTTGTTGGTTTGGATGGACTTCGACGAAGGAAGGAGTCAATAATGGAGGTGACTGAGTTGGTGATTTGTAGGTTTAATGGAGATTTTCATGGTGTTGTTGTTGGAGGAATAAGAACGGATAAGAGGAGGATGAGAGGTGAGGGACGACATTAGTTCACTGACCGACAATGACCAGCGGTGCTGATATGGAACGAGGAAGATGAAATTAGAGGTGGGTGTTTATTAATGGATGGAGTATTAGTTGTTGTGGTTGTAATTGTTGTGCGGAAGAGAAATGAAAAGAAAAAATAGCGTGAGAGAGGTTAGGATGATGGCGTCTATGGTTGTAGATTGGGGAGTTGAAGATGGTGATTGTGGGGATGGTGGTGAAGGTGGTTGTCGGTTTGGGGAGGTGGAGGAAGCTGAGGAATATGAATTTTATTTTTAAAAAATAAATTTTTAATTTATTATTTTATTTTTTATTTAATATTATTGATTAATAATTTTAAAAATAATTATGACATGACATTAATTTATTTGATGTGAATTTGATATGTCATCGATTTTAGGATAAGTGAGCAACACACGTAATAGGGAGAGGTTTAAAATCTTGTGTTTGTAGTAGCTTATTTTGCACCTTTTTGGGGGGAAGGGGGGAGGGGGAGTTCAGAAGGATAATATTATATATTTAAAAAGCTACATTTGACAAATTGAAGTTTTTTTGAAACTTTATATAATAATAATTTAATAAAAAAAAACAGAAGAAGCTAAATTTGGCATATTGAAGTTAATTTCTTGGGAACTTTAGTTCAAAGTGAGAGCATTATTGGTTACCAAAGAGCGGTAGTTAGTAGCGGGGTGCAGATCTATGCGGATAACTAACTTATAAAATATATTTATTATATATATAATGAATCTATTTTTATTTGTGCGTGGATATTTCTTAAATTTTGTTTCAATATCTTTTAATGATTTATTCTTTTCGTAAGATGTATTCATTAATTTGTGTAGTTTATTAGTTTATCCTGTAGTAATTACAGAGTTACAGATTTCTGTATAATAATTTATCCTAATTGTACTGTAAGATATATCTAATTCTAGATTTTCAATGTTGTTTATTATCTTGTGTTGTTCATCTCGTAGCGAGTTTTTTAAATTATATAAACTATCACATGTACTTTTTTCTAAATTTTCTAAGGTTTCTTCTATCCATATTAATTTTTCTTGTAGATTCTCCATTATTTTTCTAATTCGATTTCTATAATTAATTTCTTTATTTAGATTATCTTGATTTTCTCTAGTTTTTTTAATCTATTCTAACATCTCTTAATCTGAATAATATCCTTTTGGGTAATTATCCAGGTATAACTGTGCTATCCAATTTATAATTTCAATTTCATAGTCTAATACTTTTTTCTAATATTATTTTCTTAATATCTATAATTTCTATATCTCTAAGTATATATAAGATTAAGACTTTAAGATTATCTATCATTTAAAATTGACTAAATATTTTATGATAATATTTTGTAGTTGTTTGTTTTAGCCTTAGTAGTTCTTGCATATTTTCATTAAGAAATTCTATATATTTTATATCTTTAGTTTTCATGTATTTGTCCAAATTTACTTTCATCTGTTTTTCTATTAACTGTATTTTTCTCATATCTTTTTCCAAAAATTCTATGTAATTTATCATGGTAAGTATTTGTAAGAGTAGTTAGGTAGATATGGTATGTAATTTACTCTAGTCATATAATATTTACCAAATGTTTTTTCTAATATAATTTTTCTTATATCTACTACTTTTATATCCTTAAGTGCATACAAAATAAGTATTTTAAATTTATCTACCATCACATCAGATAAATAATTATTCATTTTCATAAAATTGTTATTTTCAAAATATTTTCTTCAATCATGTACATAACAAAATATGGTCATCTTAGATTACTATATACTAGATTATTCTTAAATAACATATTCTTCGGTCACTATTAACATGGTAATTTGGATACTTTTCCCTTAAACAGCGCCTCTACTCTGGTTACTCCCCACCATGGCTTCTTGCCTCATTGGTTTCACCTTTAGGATGACATAGTTCTTAGGAATTTTTCTCCGTTTCCACTTTGCTAATAAACTTCTTAACATATTATTCTTCGAATAATTCTACTATAAAGTAACTAACATGAATTTATTTTATCATACCATGATTGTTGGGAATTATGAATTTAGCTATTCATAATCATAAATAAATATACCTATTCGGGTAGGTTTGATATTTCTAAGCTTTGCTCCTCCATAGCTTTTTCCATTGAAATAAATCTGTTTTTTAATAACTAAGCAAAGTATTTGTTGTGGACAAGAGAGAGTTTTTGCTTCAACACATGAAGGCTTGCTTTGCAATGCCTTCGGTTCAACTTATTTATAGACTGAATCTTTACAAGAGTATTCACATTTCTTTCACGTTTTCTAAAATTAGTCTAAAAAAGTCTCCTAATGAGACAAGAATTATTAATGTCATAGTCAAAAAGCCTAAAAAGTCTAAAAAGGCTAAAAAGTCTAAAAATCTAGCCTATACAAAAACTTTATGTAAAATGAATTTAATATTTTGTCTTCTATTATTACTCCGTTGATATCTTTTCGTTGTCGTATCTGCGGCTTTTCCATATCTCCATTATTGCTTCTTATCTTGTATCTTCCAGCTGGCATGCTTATCTTCTTGATTCTTTTATTCTAGGTGGACTTCTGGGATAATATTATCTTCTCCATTACATCTCGAACATTGATGGTCTGGATATTTTTGTCCAATTATCTTACAATATCTTATCAATAATCCGTCTGAAATAAATCTTCTCTTAATTGCTCTTGCAGTAGATTATTTTTCTGAGTTAAGTAATGTCATTATCCACTGCCTAACATCTTCCATATCTGTTTGTCGTAGTTCTTTTGAATTTGAATAAATCATCTAATGGTCTCTTGAATAATAGCTCCATATTGGATTTCCATTGGTATAATTATTTGCTAATTCTTGAATAATTGTAGCTAGTCCAATGAGTCGTTTATTTACGTAGAAATCAGGTATCTCAATCCTGGGTATCTCTGGCTGTTGCATAATATCTTCCGATATAATCATATCTCTGGTTAATCCTATTTTTACAACTTGTATAACTGGTTTTATTTCGTCGTATAATATCTCTGCTGGTGCAGTATAACACTTTATATAAAATAGATTTCCTTTGGTTATTCTTTTATAGGTGGTGAATATTTTATGTAATTCTTCCATAGCTGTTAGTTCTTCTCCGTCTTGGGTGTATATGGTATTTAATAATCCATAGTCAAAACAAGTTTTTATTAAGTTTGGGTTGGTTTTGGGTAGTGCAATTAGCTTGTTGTAACCTTGTAATTTTTGGGTTATATAATTTATGTTTGGTTCTTTGATATTTGTAGCTTTGGGGTTAAGGTTTAGGAAAATTTGTACTCTGTAGATATTTTCTATGTATTTTTGGGTTGTATAGTTATAAACTTTTTTATCTTGGTTCAGACTATCTCGATATGTGGTAATTTGTGGGGGTATGAACAAGGGGTCTTTTTATGTTTTTGGTATAAATGGTTTCTTAAATATCTTATTCATATTCATGTTCTGATATCTTTGTCTACTAACTCCTCTGCTTGTACCTGCAGAAGTAGATTGATAAACGTTATGGGTTTTATGGAGTGTCCCATCGTCTCCTTCTAGCTTTGAAACTTTAATGTCTTCCGATTGACATAGCTCTGCACACTGCTGAGTTAGCTGATTTGTAGCTATAGACTTCAGTTTAACTTCATTAGTCTTTAGATTTTCTATTTCATTACCCATACTGTCCACTTTCATTGAAAGCGTAGTTAGGGTGTTGAGTATTTTTTCTAGAGTATCCTCTTCTATTATATCAGTCTGTGTAGCTTTGTCTTGATATGTAATCTGCAATAACATTTTTGTTAGAACTAATTATTTCAATTATAAATGTGAAATTTAATATATTCAAGACTAGTCTTCGAATTTCTTTTGTTGTAACTGAATTTTGTATTTTCTTTGTTAACCACTAGCGTACCTGTGTATTGTCTGTTCGTACAATAAACTTGTTATTTACAATATATGGCTCAAATGCTAACAAACATTTATATAATGAACATAATTCTTTCCTATTTATTTCCCATTTTATTTTTGTTTCATTGAACGTACTTGAGTAGTATCTACAATGGTGTTCTAATTTTTCTACTTCATATCGGTATTTAAGTACTCCTCCATAACTACATTCACTAGCATCTGCTTCTACTATATATATAAATTTTCTATTTTCATCTGGAAATTGTAGTTTTGGTAATTCTTTACAAAGTAATTTAATTTTCTGAACTTGTTTTTTATCTTCTTCATTATAGTTATATTCTACATTCTTTTTTAATTTTTTCTGTAGTGGTTTTAAAGTTTCTGTTAATTTTGGAATATATTTCCTTACTTGGTTTACTAATCCTAAAAATGATTGTAATTTCTTTTTTGTATCCAATTCTTCTTTCGAATTTATTATTTTTTGTACTATATGTTGTTGCATTTTTACTCCACTCTTATCTATTTGTATTCCTAAAAATTCTATCTGATTTTTCATAATTTCAGCTTTCTTTTCGCTTAGACTTATTCCCGATTTTTCTATTATATTTGTAAATTGTCCTAATAATTTTAAATGTTCTACTTTAGTTTTTGTATATAATAATATATCATCTATATATACTATACAATTAGATAATTGTTTAAAATAACTATCCATAAAATGTTGATATCTACCTGGTGCATTTTTATATCCAAATGGTAATACGTTCCATTCATAAAATCCTTGTGGTACCGTAAATGCGGTTAATTCTTTAGATTCTTCTTCTAACTTTAAATGGTAAAAACCTGATTTACAATCGAATTTACTAAAATAATTATATCTCTGTATTTGTCTTATTTTTAATATCTTATTTGGTATTGGATAATTATATGTCATAGTCTTTGCATTTAAATTTCTATAGTCAATAACCATTCTACTTTTTCTTCATTTTTGTTCACTATGTTTATTTACTATAAATGCTGGACTATTATGTTTACTATTACTTTTTTGTATATATTGTTTTTCTAATAATTCATCTATATGCATTTTAAATTCTTTTAAATCGTCAAAATTATATGTTAATGGTTTCTGGGTTATTATGTTATTTTTATCTATTAATTCAATTTTTATAGTAGTTTTATGTTTTTCCCATCCTTTTAATGGATCTTCACTATTTAATTGTTCTAATTTTTTCTTAATTATTTCTATATTATTTATTGAAAATATAGTTATTTCTGTTTTATTTATTGAAAATACAACTAGTTCTATTGTATCTTCAGTATTTTTTATATTTTCTAACTTTTGTGTAATTTTTTCACTTCCTTTTATCCAATCAGTTTTCTTTCTTATTTTATTATTAACTCTTTTTGCTCTTACTTTCTGTTTACATGGTGTTGTAAACCACCAATCTGTTCTAATTATTATATGTGAGTATAATTTATCTAAAAACGGCATTCCTAAAAGTATATCTTTTGATGTTAATTCATAATTATAAATTTCTTCTATTGTTAATATCTTATCTCATACTTGTATTTTTACATTCCTAGCTTTATAAGTAATTAAGCTTCCTTCATTATTAAATGCTTTAACTATTATTGGTGTTTTTAGTTTATCCCATTTGCTCTCTGGTAAGCAATTATATCTACATAAATTAGGTTCTGCTCCTGTATCTATCATAGGTGTATAATATGTACTGTAATATCCTTTTACTACTATCTTCATTAATACATATATTTTCATTTTATGTTAAGGCTTTTCTTAAGAATAATTTCTCTCTGTTATATGTTAAGGTTAATTGTGTATGTTTTATATTATATGGTTTTACTTGTTCTACCCATTTTATTACTAATATTATATCTGCTTTTTGCATTTCTTCCTTTATTTCAAATTCTATTTTTATTTTTCTAATTCCTATTATTATTTCTTTTTCTGCTATATTTTTACTATTTATTAAACTTCTTGGTAGATCTGGGCATATATCATTATCCGTTTTTATTTCTTCATTTTTTACTAGATATTTTGCTATATAATTTTCTTCTTATCCTGTATTTAAGAGTATTAAATATTCTTTTTCATTAACTTTCCTGTTATGTAATATTGGTTTAAATTACTTGTTGAATTTATTTCATAACTTGTTCTTTTTTATGAGCTTGATGATTCTGGTTTTTCATCAGCTATTCTTTTTGTTGTACTTATTCTATCATTTATTATTTCTAAATTTTCTTCTATATCTATGTCTCTATAGCTATAATCATTATAATCTATTGTTTTTACAATTTGTTCGAATGGATTTTCTATTCGTATTTGTTAATCTTATTTTTTCCTGTTATTTTATGTTTTGTTGTTAATACATATAAATTTTTGCATCTTGCTATAAATGTTTTACTTCCTGGGGTTAATTCTATTCCTGATATTTTCCAATATAATACTAATGATTTATCTATATTTTTATCTGTTACCGCTACTGAATAATTTGCACTTATTATAAATTTAAATTTTTAGTATATTAAATTTTCTTTTATGGCAGTTATTATGCTTTTTTCTACAGGTTTTATAATTCTATCATCTGCTAAATATAATTCTATTGGTGTATCTATTCCTTCTCTAAAACATGCTTTTATTAATATCTCTATACCTCCAAGGTGTACATATTTTATTAGGTCTTTACTTTTTATATCATTTATTTCTTTATTAATTATTCTTTTTGTTACTAGTGGTATACTAGCTTTACCTTTTGCATATCTACAGTCTATTACATGTTCCTTTTGGCAAACTACATAATATTCTTCTTTTTTCTTAGTAAATAGATTTCTTATTGTTGGTATTTTAAATATTTTTTCTACACTTAAGTTTAATTCTTTTCCTTTTATTTCATCAAATATGTTGCTGTCAAGTATTATTTTTTGTTCTGTTCCTTCATCATTTAAATATTCTTCCTTTGTTATTATTTTTATATCTTCTTCAGTCATTTGATTCATCTATTTCACTATCTATTTCATTATCTGTTTCATTTTCTGAAATTTCATATATACTATCCTCACTTTCTAATTCATAATCTATATAATCTATCTGCATATATTCTGTATTATCTATTTTTATTTCTGAGATTTGTTTATTT
Organism: Capsicum annuum; assembly: GCF_002878395.1. NCBI lineage: Eukaryota > Viridiplantae > Streptophyta > Magnoliopsida > Solanales > Solanaceae > Capsicum > Capsicum annuum. Next base: position 162,159,685 of record NC_061114.1, on the reverse strand, counting down.
TTTGGATTTTTAGGTAATTTACAATCTCTAGCTAAATGTCCTAATTTTCCACAATTATAACAAGTACATTCTTTTATAGATTTCTTTTTTCTATATGCTCTTTTGTATTTATAATTTTTTACATAATATCTTTTTCTTGGTTTCTTGTATTTATATTTTGATTTTTTATATTTCTTATATTTCTTATGTCTTTTTCTTTTCTTATAATATCTTTCTTCACATCCGAATTGGGGCGCTATTTTATTTTTGCAACATGCTAAATTTCTTATTAATGTTTTTTCTATTTTTATTTCTTCTCTATATTTTTCACATAAGTTTCTATACCATTGTTGTAAAAATTTTATTCTTGCTCCTAGAGTATCTACTATTTTTGCTTCTTCCCAACTCTTTATTATCTTTGAACTAAATGGTTCGGGTAATTTATTAAAATATAATTTTCTTATTTCTTTACTTTCTTCTAATTTATATGCTCCTTTATAATAATATTCTTTAAATGCTCAAGTATATTTATCTATATAACACATATTACATATTGCTAATTTTAACATTAAATTCCTATTTGTATTTTTTTCTTCATCTTGTTCTTCTTCTATTGTTGTTATACTACCAAATTCATCTTTTATAGCTGTTTCATATTTTTTTAATAATTCTATAGGTGTTAGTTTAGTTGTTGTTGATGATGTTCCTTCTGTAGGTTTATTAGTTCTTAATACCTTCTTGCTAGTTTCAGTTAAATTTGAAAACCATAATTTCACTGTTCCTATTAGTGTTCTTTCTATATATTCTAGTGCATATGTTATGTTTATATTATTATTTAATAATTGTTTTGTCATATATCCTATCCATAATTGTATTATTTTTTTCTGTATCTATTACACAGTCTAAGTCTAAAAAGTTATAATTTTTATTAACTATTTGTTTTGGTGTCCATTTGTCATATTCATTCTTTAGATTATATCTTTTAAACTTATTCTTATAATATGTACGTTTTCTTATTTTTGATGTTCTAGGTATTATGTTTTCGTCTTCTTTTTTATTAAGAGTATTTATTTCTGTGTTGATATTCTATAAGTTTTGTTCATTAATTACTTCTTGTTTTTCGTTGATTTCTAAATTTTTTTATTTGTTAATATTTCTGTATATGTTTCACTATCTTCTGAATCATAATTATCTGTCTCTTCAACATCTATATTATTTATTTCTAATTCCTTGTTTTTTATTTCTTTATCGTTTATTTCTAATTTTTTTTTAAATTGATTTATCTCGTTTAGTAATTTTTGTTCTTTATCTTTTTCTTCCTTTTCTTTTTGTCTTTGTTCATACAGATCTTTTAACATTTGTAGTTCTTTTTCTAATTCAGCAATCCTACTATTTTTAATTTCTTCTATTTTTCGTATTTCTTCTGTAGTTTGTTGTTTTATTTTTTCTATTTCTTTTTCTCTATCTATTTCTTCATTTTCTCTTTCTATTCTTACCATAGCTGTCAATTTATCTTCTAATTTTAATTTTTCTTTTTCTAACATTAAATATAAATGTTCACCTATTTTCTTATATTTTCTTCCTAGATTAGAAAATACTATTTTTATTTTTAATCTTTCGTGATTTTCATATATTTTTTCATCTATTATAAATTCTTCTTTGTTCATTTTATTGTGAATAGTTCATGTTGATATATATATTCTAAACTATCTATTTGTGATTCTAATTTTGATATTTCATCTTTTTGTGTATTTATTGATTTTTCACTAACTCCGGTAAATATATTATAATGTAGTCTTTCTATTCTTATTTTTAATTCTTTACGTTTTTCTGAAATAATTTATTTTAGTTCTTTGTATTTTTGTACTTTATTCATTTAAACCATATTTATAATATTTGGTGGATATCTAAATCTAATTTTATCATAATTAGGTGGTATGTGTCTCATTCTTTTAGATTTTAAATGGATTATTAATTTTGCTTCAATACTAGATATTAAGGTAATTAGGTAGGCTAATCTTTGTGGGTTTTCTTTTGTTTTATTTAGATCTATATATTTTGAATAATTACTAATTAAGGATTCTTTAATTTTTCTAAAAGCTTCTCTATTTTTAAATGGTCTTCTCATAACTAATTCAATCAAATCTAAATTCAAACATATATGCTACTGCGGTATTTTTTAAACATGTGTGCTCTGATACTATTAGTAGGGGGTGCGAATTTATGCGGATAACTAACTTATAAAATAGAATAGATGCTAGTGAATGTAGTTATGGAGGAGTACTTAAATACCGATATGAAGCAAAAAAATTAGAACACCATTGTAGATACTACTCAGGTACATTCAATGAAACAGAAATAAAATGGAAAATAAATAGGAAAGAATTATGTTCATTATATAAATGTTTGTTAGCATTTGAGCCATATATTGTATATAACAAGTGTATTGTATGAACAGATAATACACAAATTCTTTTTAGAGTTATATTTTTTGTATGTAATAGATCTTTATTTTTATACTGAATAGATCTTTATTTTACGCGAACGATATATAACTGTGTGTTTTGTATTTAAATATTGTGATCAATTAAATTCATAAAGTGAAATTGCATCCACCTCTGACAGCATCACAAGGGAGAACTGGGAGGGTGTAACAAATAGCAAAACAATTTTGCGGTGACGTCTCCCTACTTTGCTAGTAAATCTGCCCCTTGGTTAACAATTAGAAAATAAAGTTTAATTTTGTCAAGTATGAATTTGTTCAATTGGTGATTCTAGAGCGTCGTCCCATTATTTTTTGTCTGTTCTTAGTTAAGAAGTCGTGGATATGATTTCTATATGATCATTTATAAATTAAATAGATTAATTTAATTTTTTTTTTATATAAATATAAGAATTTCTTGTAAAAGAACATAAAACTAAAAAAAAAACAAGTTTATAAAGGACTACACAATCAAATCTTCTATTAGAATTGACTAATTCTTTTTCTTTTTGGGGGGAGAGGAGATTTGAGAAGACAAATAGAGTGAAATTCGGCCTCACTAATAATGTGAAGATGTAAACAGCTATCTAACTGAGCTATATCCTACATAAAATCAGCTAACCAGACATTATTAGCATAACCAGAAGAATTAAATTAAATTATATATATAGTACTATACTATCATGAAAAATGTGTTCTATATATTGGACCTTCCTTTAGTAGCTATTTGTGACCATTACTTTAGTTCCCATTAAATTGTTCAGCCATGAAGTACTGTCGGTAGATTCTAATTAAGTTGTCACAATTGCTACTGGCTCTTCACGTGTGACTGTGAGTAGCTAAGAATATTAACATATAGGGTGTGTTTGGTACGACGGAAAATATTTTCTGAAAAATATTTTCTTATTTTTCCTTCTTTGATTGTAGTTAAATGTTGGGAAAATATTTTCCATAACAACTTATTTTCCTCCATTTGAGGAAAAATGACTTTCCTCATGGGTCAAGGGAAGTCATTTTCCGAAAAATGATAAATGTGACTTATTGCCCACCCCCACCCCCAGAGGCGGATCCAAGATTCGAAGTCTCCGAGTGCCAAGTAGACTCATCGGTCAAATTAATCGGAGACTTCAAATCCTAGATGCACGTCAACTAATGGCCAAGGGATTTGAACCTCTTCAATAAAATACTATTCTATTTATACATGATTAAAGTTACTCTTACACACACACACACATATATATATATATAGTAAATATTGAACCATCTTCGACTAGTTCTGTGTTTACTTCTTTCGATTTTGACCCCCCTTGAATTTTGATAGCTTCAACCTTTTTTATGTTCTAAAAGAGAAAGCAAAAAAATCTTTTAAAGTTACAAAGGGTTGTGGATATTGAGTAAGCAATGGAGTAATGAGGTTGCGACGATGACTAACGAAGAAATTCTGCAAAATGGAGGATGAGAGAAGAAGCAAGAAGTCCTGGGCATGATTTTTTTTTCCAAAGTTGATGAGAGAGAAAGAGAACAAAAACACTCCATGGCACTAATTAACTGAACTAATATGAAATAAAAGAAAAGTAATTAACTAGATTAATAGGAAATGTTCATTTCTTAGCACATAGGTCACTACCTAAAAGTAAGTTTTTCGCTCTTTTCCTCTTACAGAAGAGATAGTAAGCATGACTTTTTACGCAACGATTTCTTCTTCTCTTATGATTTATCAAGTTACAGGGGGGAGACCAAGAGAGTAGATTGACTGGTTTTTCCAATCGCTTCGTGCAAGATATTGCTTATGACCAATGGTTCACACGACAGGTGCACAACAATCTACTTTGCACGTTCCATCCTTCAATCCTTCGACTATCGACTTGGCAGGCAAACTACCTTGATCCATCTTCGGCTTCGTTACGCTCAGAAGCTCCAATAAGCCCTAAAGTCTCTTGCCGCCTAAAACCCTGCCAAGAGACCACTGCTTTATGTTTGATCCTATGTACCTATAGAATGCTATGTGTTCTCCACTTTCGGATCTCGTAAATAAAGAACGTGTTTTTCCTCTGACTTTCTCTATCATTCGCAGAGAGAAGAAAGAGGGCTTTGCTCCAGCTATCGCTATCCTTGGAAATTCGAAAGAGAAGGTAAGCTGCGACTTTCAAAGTTACAAAGGGTCGTGGATATTGAGAAAACAGCAGAGTAATGAGATGGCGACGATGACTAACGAAGAAATTTTGCAAAGTGAAGGACGAAAGAAGAAGTGTTGGACAGGGTTTTTTTTCCAAAGTTGATGTGAGAGAAAGAGAACAAGAACACTCCATGGTATGAATTAACTGAACTAATATGAAATAAAAGAAAAGCAATTAACTGAATTAATAAGAATAAGAAATAATAGAAAGGTAAAGAAGGAACATAATGAATTAATGAAACTTCTCAAAATTAAGCTGCCAGAGGGTTTCGAACTCGCGCTCCTTGGGCGGAACAAAAATATCATTTGCCACTGGCACTGCTGACAACTTTTGATCTTTGGGTGGCGAGCTTAGTTTATAAATAATTTCGATATATATATACACCCATATATAGAGTTTTCGTCAAAGTTTGTAGGTGGCGTGGCACCCTCACGAGCCTTAATAGATCCGCCCCTGCTCGCCCCTCTTCCCTACCCCAACAACACTTATATTCATATTTCTCAAAAAACTCACATTTCTCAAAAAATTCACATTACTCGAAAATATTGTTCACTGTGCTTTGCTTCAATTTTTCACTGCTTGAAATAAAAAAAAGTGAAACCCAAATTTTTTTCTTAAACCAAAATTCGTTGAATGTATTGTTATTTTCATATGTATAGAGGAAGACTTACTTATGTTACTTTGGCTAATTGCATATTTTATTTTGTCATCGATGTAGCTTGTTTCACAAGATTGAATAAGCTTGTCGTTCCATTGTATTTCTATTGATTGTAGTATCTTGAGATTGTCCTACTAAAATGTTGAAAAATGCCTCCTATATTTGCTAATTAGTAGTTGATTAAATTTAATCATTGTAATATTTTAGTATTCGATATTGATATTATTTGTTATGCTTAAATTAGTTCTTACAAATTGTTGAGTTGTTAGAGGCAATGATATACTAGTTAACAATTAGTAGTATTTTCTAAAAAATATTTTTTCACTCACCAATCAAACACTAAAAAATATTTTTCTAAAAAATATTTTTCACTCGCCAACCAAACATGAGAAAATAAGTAGAAAACCAACTTATTTTCCAGAAAAACTTTTTCCAGGAAAACATTTTTCATGGAAAATATTTTCCATCATACCAAACACACCCATAAATATATATCAAACAATGGTACCATTATATGGGGAAAAACTTACACGCACCGGGTGTATACACCCAGTTAATTGATAAATGACACTTGTCATATTATTTAAATATAAGTATTAATACTGAATCATAGTTAACCATGCTACTTTATGAATTTATCATCATTTTTACTTACTTTATAAATTTATCATTATTTTTATAAATTGTTATGCCTACCCTTTCACAACACTTCCTCCAAACCAGTTGTTTCCTGCCATCCTCCTAATTTATCTATATCCCTCCAGAAGGATTCCATAAAAGTTACAACCTTGTCACTTCGATAGTAACAACTCAAAATGCCAAAGAATCCTTTGGTGTTACCAATTCGTAACTTTAACTCCTCTCCAGTCATGGCTCTGTCTCCAACTTTACCTTAAGTTTCAACTTTTGGGGCTGGTGATAAGTTCCCAATTCTTATCTCCGAAAAATACCCATAATATATTTGTTAGTCCACAGCTCATTACTCAACATCTTTCCAGAATATTTCTCAAATCTCTCGTGGAGTGTATGCAAATTTTACTCCTACCTCGTAGAAGCAATTTAACCGATGCATTGGTGACCGCGGATCGAACAAAATGCAGTGTCTCTATAGTTCATTAATCTACAACTTATGTTACATGGATTCTTCAAAAATATCAATGGATGTGTATCGGATTCGCCAAAATGAATACATTTCTGAAGAATCCGATATGAGTACGGCATCAAAAGTGAAGAGCTTGTGCAACTTAGTTTACAACTAACCAAGAAACAACAAAACTAAAAAACATTCAAGTACTGGCAATGCAACTTTTCTCTATTATTCCATGTAATTTACTTACAACTTTAAGAAACAAGAAAACTAAGAAAGACCTAAAATTATCGTAGCACTTCGAATCAACAACAAAGTATGGAACGAATTTCATATGTAGCAACAATTTTTATCAAGGTATAGCAGCAGTGATTTAGCTCAAGACAAAGCAGAAATTCAGCTTAAAGCATGGCAAAAACATAGCCCAAAATGCAGTAACCATTTAGCTCAAAATATAATCGTGTTTGTATACAGATTTCCCGCTACTTTCATCCTGATTTCCATGTACTTGCAGATGATTGTTACACAAATAAAAAAAAAGTAAAGAGTAAAAATTCAAATAAATTCAAACACTACAAACTTTCTAAACAAAATTACATCTCAAGTACCTGTTTAGTAGACAAAAAAAGGGCAGTCCGGTGTACTAAAATTATCGCTATGTACGGTGTCCGGGGAAGGGCCCCATCATAAGGGTGTATCGTACGCAACCTTACCTTGCATTTCTACCAGACGTTGTTTCCAAGGCTTGAAGCCGTGACCTCTTGGTCACATGGCAGCAACTTTACCAGTTACTCCAAGGCTCCCCTTCTCCCTATTTAGTAGACAATGTGAAAATAAAATACCCATACATTCAAACTTTTTGCAAGTACATGTCACATCTAAAGTTACGAAATCAAACTCCACAAACCAACTCTTACGTGAATTATGCATCCTTACTTCATATTTGAACTAAGCCTGTCAAATAGGTTGGGCTGACCCGGCCTAACCCAGCCCAGCCCGACCTACTAAGCAAATTCGGTCCGGTCAGCCTATGGGCTGTAGGATATCGGATTTTGGGACGGGTTATTTTTTGGTTTGAGCCCGCGATCCGGACCAAATCCAATCCGGGCCCGTCGATTAACCGGTTCGGATCAAACTCAATTCAGGCCCACAGATTTTTTTTTAAATCAGATTTTGTACAAAATTGGACAGTTGGGCCACTTGACTGTTGGGCCCAATGGCTATATTACCATTTGAGCCCTTAAAACGGCTCAAAAGACATTTTTTAATTAAAAAAAAAATCATTTTAAATATTCTTTTAATCCCAAAAAAAATTCTATAAATACCCTACACTCTCAAATCATTTTTCACACAAATTTTCATTCTCTCAAATTCCATTCTCTCTCAATTCTCAAATATTCTATGTATTTAAATTCCTAAAGTGCTCACTTTAATTTTTTAATTTTGCAATTACAAAGTATGAGTGGAAGTTTCTAAAGTCGCAACCTTCGGATACTTTCAAAATTAGATATTATCGTTCCATCTCTTACGTTTAATTTTTAATTAGTGTATTAATTGTTGAATATTTCATTTTATTATATTTGTCTTTTGAATTTTTTTTAGTTTAATTTATATTATGGATAAATTAAGAAACCTCGCCACTAAAGGTGTTAAAATTTTTTGTCCCGGAAGTGGTAATGGCAACAAAAAATGAATTACTAGCGGTAGAGGTACTTCAAGTAGTAGATTTACCCGTGTACCTTCGCCTCCAGTACCGCTTGGTACACCTTTTGAGGAAGAAATAGGTGTAGATGCTCACGATATGGATTATGTAGAAGCTCAGAAACATTATAGTATAGAAGAAGAAAATAAAGTAGATGCGGTTAATTTAAACGAAGATGATAAAAATTTGGAGAGACACCCACAGTAAAAAATGCTAACGTTAGATCTGAATCGATTAATCTCCCTCCCCGTCCTCCCCATGCCCCAAGAGATCGTAAAACAATTAGTATTGCATGATAATTTTTTGAACGTATATCAGATACTGAGGTGCAATGCAATATTTGTCAACAAATATATAAACCTAAAAGCGGAGGCAAGCAAGGGAGTACGGGTACGTTAATGAGACATATAGGTGATGCTCACGAAAGAGAGTCAAATATTACATGAGTTGGTGGAGATGTTGGTGGGCCAACGCAAACTAGAATGGACCCAGCAACCGGTCAGGTAATGAAGAAGTATAATAAATTGAGGGACCGAAAAGAAATGTTTGTGGATTGTTTGCCTTTTAGTTTCCTTCTTCTGATGCATTTATTCATTATATTCAAGCAATTTATAATTCTATGTCTAATGGTATTCCTAGAACTACTTGTCGGTCTGATATTTTTAGACTTCATTCACAATATTATTTTTATTTATCAATATTGTTAAAAAATATTCAATGTAGATTGTCCCCAACTTCTAATTTTGGTCATGCTGTAAATAAAAATGATTATTTAACCGTTACTTGTCAGTGGATGGATAGTAATTTTGTGATGGAAAAATGTATTCTTGCTTTTTTATATGATGAAGATCGTAAACATACTAGAGATTTTATTGCTAATTCGATTGTTAAAGTTGCAGAATTTTATGATATCGAAAATAAAATCTTATGTATTGCTTTTGATAATACTTCTAACAACAAGTGTGCATGTCATATATATAATTTAATTGTAAAAGATGGTCTTAAGTTTTTTGAGCTTTATATTGAAAAAATTCGTCTTGTTGTTGGTTTTATTCAAGAAAATAATCGAAGAAAAATAATTAGAGAATTTAAAGTTAAATATCAAGAAAATGGACTTGCACCGATATTGATGCCTGAGGAAATTGATATTAGATGAAATTCTACGTATGATTTTTTAAAACCTCGTTATAAATATAGAGTTCCTATTACACTAGCTTTTAACCAATATTGTGGTTCATTTGCTGATTCTGCTGATTGCATGCTGCATGATTCTGATTGGGGTGTAATTAATGATCTTGTTAAGTTTTTAGAAAAAATTTATATAGCTACGGTTGAATTTTTCGGTGCTTATTCCTACTGTTTGTAATATTTTGACATATATAGCTAATATTTCTGGTATGCTCAAAGAATATAAAAATAAAGAAGGTTATAAAGGAGTTGTTGGTGCCATGTTTACTAAATTTAAAAAATATTCTTTTTTTATTCTCCCTATTTACTTGGTTGGTGCTATGCTAAATCCGTGCATGAAATATAATACTATGTGCCACTTTAGTACTCTTATTTATGCTAACTTAGAAATAAATACTAACAATGATTCTGAACAAGTATAACCTGATTTGTGGACGGCTATGGGTGATGTAAATGAATACATAGAAAAATTATATAATCACTATGCTGATTTAGTTGATTTAGTCGTACCTACAAATATCATTCCAACTGTCGCTCCTCATCCTCCCGAGGAGCCATCATCTTCTAAAAGGCCGGCACATAGTGGTTTTCCCAATTCCTTTTATGATTTACCTTGTTGGAACAGTGTTGATGAGAGAACTTACACATCAACTTATCGGGAAGAGCTTAAATATTATCTTCGATCACCGTCAGAGGATCGCAGACGACGGATCAACACGTTGGATTGGTGGAGGAGTAATGAAACACAATCTCCTGTGCTTTCAAGATTAGCTATAGATATCTTGAATGTTCCAATGTTAACCGTTGCATTAGAGAGCACTTTTAGTCAGGGACGACAGCAACTTGGAGACAACCGATACTCATTGGGAAGCAATGCAATGAATGTTCTAGTTTGCCTCAGAGATTGGATTAGAGCGGAAATAAGAAATCAAGGAATGGAACCGGAGCCGAACGACGAGCAAAAACTTGAAGAAATTATGTCTTCACGGGAGAACTCAGTAGAATCAAGTCCAATACATAGTTTTGCCCCCGTTGACTTTGACTATCCAATGCAAGTTCGTGTTAATATTAACATGAATGAGTTGGAAAAAAAGATGCATAATTTGTAGATTTTTCATTCATGTAAATTATAAATTTTGAATCATTTCGCAATCAATAAAATTCAACATTCATTCACTCCTTAGTCCTTACTTTGTAATTTTTTTCATTTAATGATTTAAATTGAATTTCTAGTTTAAATTAAAAACTTAATTTTAATATATTATTAATTTACTATCAAGTATTATTAATTTATTATATTAAGTAGCATATGTTTTATATATTTGTGTATATATCTTCTATAGATGTGTATATTTAATGTATACATGTGTATATGTTTTATAAATTGTATATATATTGTAGTATATATATATATATTGTAGTATATGTTTTATTCAAAGTAGTACATATATCTTGAATGGTGAATATATATGTGTATAAATCTTCTATAGACGTGTATATTTAACATATACATGTATATATGTTTTATAAATTAGTATATAACTATATATATATATATATATATATATATATATATATATATATATATTGTAGTATATTTTATTTAAAGTAGTACATATATATTGAATGGTGCGTATATATGTGTATATATCTTCTATAGACGTATATATTTAATGTATACATGTGTATATATTTTATAAATTAATATATAACTATATATATATATTGTAATGTATATATATATTGTAGTATATTTTATTGAAAGTAGTACATATATATTGAATGGTGCATATATATGTGTATATATCTTCTATAGACGTGTATATTTAATGTATACATGTGTATATGTTTAATAAATTAGTATATAACTATATATATATATATATATATATATATATA